>NC_083447.1:26200813-26538527 GCF_020745735.1 Hemiscyllium ocellatum | reverse complement strand
ATGGTTGGGCGAGAGAGTGGAGGGGAGGGGAGGGTGAGAGAGGGGAGGGGACGGGTGGGGAGGGGAGGGCAAGGGAGGGAGGTGGCGGGGAGGGCGAGGTGAGAGGAGGGAGGGCGAGAGAGGGGAGGGAAGGGGAGGGCGAGATAGGGGAGAGGTGGGGAGGGCCGGGAGGGCGAGAGGAGGGGAGGGGTGAGGTGGGCGAGAGAGGGTAGGGAGGGGAGGGCGAGAGAGGGGAGGGAAGAGAAGGTGAGAGGAGGGGAGGGTAGGGCGAGGGGAGTGGAGGGGAGGGCGAGAGAGGGGAGGGAAGGGGAGGGCGAGAGAGGGGAGGGAAGGGGAGGGCCGGGAGGGCGAGAGGAGGGGAGGGGTGGGGTGGGTGAGAGAGGGTAGAGAGGGGAGGGAAGGGAAGGTGAGAGAAGGGGAGGGGAGGGCGAGGGGAAGGCGAGAGAGGGGAGGGATGGGGAGGGGGAGAGAGGGGAGGGAAGGGGAGGGCGAGAGACGGTAGGGAAGGGGAGGGCGAGAGAGGGGAGGGAAGGGGAGGGCAAGAGAGGGGAGGGAAGTGGAGGGCGAGAGAGGGGAGGGAGGGTGAGAGTGGGGAGTGGAGGGCGAGAGAGGGGAGGGCGAGTGAGGGGAGGTAAGGTTTGGGCCGGGAGGGTGAGAGAGGGGAGGGGAGGCCGGGAGGGCGAGAGAGTGGAGGGGAGGGGAGGGTGAGAGAGGGGAGGGGACGGGAGGGGAGGGGAGGGCAAGGGAGGGAGGTGGAGGGGAGGGTGAGGTGAGAGGAGGGGAGGGCGAGCGAGGGGAGGGAAGGGGAGGGCGAGATAGGGGAGAGGTGGGGAGGGCCGGGAGGGCGAGAGGAGGGGTGGGGTGGGGTGGGCGAGAGAGGGTAGGGAGGGGAGGGCGAGAGAGGGGAGGGAAGGGAAGGCGAGAGGAGGGGAGGGTAAGGCGAGGGGAGTGGAGGGGAGGGCGAGAGAGGGGAGGGAAGGGGAGGGCGAGAGAGGGGAGGGAAGGGGAGGGCCGGGAGAGCGAGAGGAGGGGAGGGATGGGGTGTGCGAGAGAGGGTAGGGAGGGGAGGGAAGGGAAGGTGAGAGGAGGGGAGGGGAGGGCGAGGGGAGGTGAGCGCGTGAGAGGGGAGGGAAGGGGAGGGCGAGAGATGGAAGTGAAGGGGAGGGCGAGAGTGGGGAGGGCCGGGAGGGCGAGAGAGGGGAGGGGAGGGCGAGAGAGGGGAGGGGAGGGCGAGAGAGGGGAGGGAAGGGGAGGGCGAGAGATGGGAGGGAAGGGGAAGGCAAGAGAGGGGAGGGAAGGGGAAGGCGAGAGAGGGGAGGGTAGGGGAAGGTGAGAGAGGGGAGGGTAGCTGAGGGCGAGAGAGGGGAGGGGAGGGCCGGAAGAGCGAGAGACGGTGAGAGAGTGGGGGTGGTGATGACCAGGAGGGCGAGAGAGGGGAGGGGAGGAGAGTGGAGGGGATGGGAGGGGAGGGCCGGGAGGGGAGTGGAGGGCGAGAAGGGGATGGGAGGGCCGGGAGGGTGAGAGTGGGGAGTGGAGGACGAGAGAGGGAAGGTGATGGGAAGGCCGGGAGGGCGAGAGAGGGAAGGGCAGGGCGAGAGAGCGGAGGGAAGGGGAGGGTGAGAGACCGGAGGTGAGGGGAGGGCCGGGAGGGCGAGAGAGGGGAGGGGAGGGCGCCAGCTTGTTCCTGTTAGTGTGCAGCTCAATGCTGACAGAATTAGGAAACACTGGCTGAGTTGAGAGGCTTTGGTCAAGAAAAAAGAAGGCACATGTCAGATATAACTGGCTGACTCAAGGGAATCCCCTCAGGAGCATCGGGGCTGTAGAAATACACTGAGGATGGAAATCAGGAATGCAAAAAGGGAACATGAGATAGCTTTGGCAGAGAAAGTTAAGGAGAACTGAAAGAGATTCTACAAGTGTATTAAGAGCAAAAGAAGAGCAAGGGACAAAACCGGTATCCTCAATGATCAATGAAGCCAACGATGTGTAGAATTACAAGATGCAAAACAAATATTTCACTTTGGAACTTACTGTGGATAAAGACTGGGGAGCTCAGGGAACTAAACAGTGTTTGTCCTGACTATTATTGGAACACTGTGTGCAATTCTGGTCTCAATGCCACAGGAAGGATATTATGGAACATGAAAGGGTTCAGAAGAAATGAACAAGGATGTTGCCAGGGTTGGAGGGTTTGCGCTTCAGGGAAAAGCTGAATAGGCTGGGGCTGTTTTCACTTGAACATGGGAGGCTGAGGAGTTACCTGATAAAGGTGTTTAAAATCATGATGGTCAGCGATAGGGTCAATCGACAAGGTCTTTTCCCAAGGGCTGGAGGATTCTAAACCAATAGGGAACAGCTTTAAAGTGCGAGGGGAACATTTCAAAGGGAGCTAAAGGACAACTGGTTCCTGCAGAGTGTATGGAATAAGCTGCCAGAGGAAATAGTGGAGGCTGATAGAAATTCATTTACAAGACATGTGGATGGGAGTATGAGTAGGAAGGGTTTAGAGGGATATTGGCAAAGTTCTGGCAAATGTGACTAGATACGTCATGCAGGAGTTGGTCCAAAGGATCTGTTTCCATGCTGTCCATCTTTATGAGCCAATGTCTTGAAATGAGTCCACATTATCGAAGAGGAGGTGCTGGAAGTTTTAAAACACAAAGGTAAATAAATCCCCAGGACCTGATCAAATGTAGCTCAGGACATTGTGGGAAGCTGGTGAAGACATTGTAGGGCCCCTAGCAGAGATAATTGTACCATGTGTGATAGGCAGGTAGACTGGAAGGTGGAATTGTGGACAGTGAAGAAGATTTTCTGAGATTACAAAAGGCATCCTGATGAAATGTGTGAATGGCTGAAAAACTGTAGATGGAGTTCAATTAGTGTAATGCGAGAAAATGTATTTGGTGCAACAAACACGGGCAGGACTTATACAATAATGGTAGGACCTTCGGTAGTGTCGTAGACCAGAGGGACATCGAGGTACACGTACATATTTCTTTGAAGTTTGCAACATGGAGAGATAGGATGGTTAAAAAGGTGCTTGCCACACTTGCTTTCATTGCTCTGTCCTTTGGATTTAGGAGTTGGGAAGTCACATTGAGATTATACAGGGCATTGGTGAGTCCACTTCTGGAACGCTGTGTCCAACTCTGGTCGCCCAGTTAGAGGAAGGATACTATTAAGCTGAAGAGGGTTCAGATGAGATTTACTGGGATGTGGCTGGTTATGGAAGTTTTCAGTAATAAAGAAAGGCTGGATAGGTTGGTATTTTTTCATTGAAACCTGAATGTTGACAGATGACCTCATAGAAGTTTATAAAATAATGAGGGGGATAGATAGAGTTAATGGGAGTTGTCTTTTCCCATGGTCAGGGGAGTTTCAAGACAAGGCATTACATTCTTAAGTTTAGAGGAGAGACATTTAAAAAAAAGACGCGAGGGTCACATTGTTACACAGAGGGTGGGATGCGTGTGGAATGAACTTCCCAAGGAAGGGGTGAATGTGCGGAAAATTACAATGTTTAAAAAGACATTAGAATTAGGACAGAATTAGAAAAGGTTTGAAGGGATATGATCAAGGAACAGGCAGGTAGGACAAGATCAGTTTTAGAGTATGGTTAGCATTAGCCAAACAATGCGGTATGGTTCTCTGACTATGATTATAATGTTGTGTCATTAATTAAGAAAGGCTGCAAGAGGAAGCCAGGAAACTACAGACTGATGACCAGACATCAGGATGGGTCAGTTGTTGGAGGTCATTCTGAGAGGTAGGAATTACATGCATTTGGAAAGATATGGACTGATTACAAACAGCCAGCATGGCTTTGTGCGTGGGAAAACATGTCCCACAAACGTGACTTGAGTTTGTTCAAGATGTGACCAAAAAGATAGATCGCAGCAGAGCAACAGATGTTGTTTCTGGCTTCAGCAAACCCTTGGTCAGGGTGTAGCATAATATCTTGGTTAGTAACCATAAGTCACAAGGGATCAGGGAGTGCTAGCCAACTGGATACAAAATGGGATGACAGTGGGAGACAGAGGGTGTGTTGTTCAGACTGGAGGCCTCTGACCAGCAGTGTGCTGTAAGGATTGGTGCTGGAATCACTGTTGTGCACCATTTACATACACAATTTGAGTGAAAATATAGGAGTCTCTGGATACCAAGATTAGTGGAAGAGTGGGCAGGGGATATAGATATCGAAGGGGATGTTAATCAACTGGGCCAGTGAGACAAGGAATGAAAGATGGAGTTTAATTCAGGTGTTGGATTTAGTTCAGACAAACCAGGGAGGACTAACACAGTTAATGTTCAGGCCCTAGACAGTGTTGTCGAACAGAGAGAGACCAAGGGGTGCAGTTACATTGTTCCTTGGAAGTGACATCACAGGTGGACAGGGTGGGGAAAGCAGCATTTGGCACACTTGCCTTCATTGGCCAGCGCATTGAGTGCATGAGTTGGAGATATTAGTAACACTGTCATCAATCAGGCCACAGGTTGACCTTATCAAGGTTTATGAAACAATGTAGGGCCTAACTAACGTGAATTGCCAAGGGTAGGTGAGTCCAAAGCTAGAGGTATAAATGTGATGTGAGAGAGCAAGAATTTAAAGAGGAGGCTGAGGGGCAACATTTTCCACAGAGGATGGTGCATAGACGGAATAGACTGCCAGAGGAAATGGTAAAAATAAGTACAATTACAACATGGAAAAGACACTTGGGCAAGTACTTGGAGAGGGGAAAGTTTGAAGGCAAATGGGCCAACTCATTCCATTTAGGAAACCTCGAATAAAGAATCATTCAAAGTTTGTGCGAAGATTTGTAGCTCGGGTGCTTGTTGTAGTGGTTCTGTTCGCCACTGGAAGTTTGGGATAAAGAATCATGCAGCACAGAAACAGACCCAATGTCTTCGGTTGTTGGAGGAGGAGCCTATCGAGACAAAGCATGTTGTAGAAACTGATGCAAGTTACAGCGATGTGGATGGGATCTGGACTGGACGTTTCAAATATGTCAAGAAATTGGTGAGAGGAGAGGACATGACAGAGATAGGAACTGTTATAGGTGTTAGAATGATTGAAGACACTGATCCACAAGACGAGACATAGATACAGTGTTGGAGAGGGATTAGGGAACAGAAAGATCCCAGGCAGCATTCCCACCCTCTCTTTGAAGGCCTGCATTCCCCTCGGTTGTCCTGGTGCTCATCACGACAGCACACGCCTGGATTGAAAACTGGGAACTCCAGATGCAGTACAATAAAACTTAAAGTAGGCGTGGTGATTGAGCCTGAGGGGAGTCTGTACTGTGCTCCCCCTCCAGCACTATATCTGTGTCATGTCCTGTTAGCTGATGTTTGGAGCCCTCTCACTGCTCTCTGCTCTGTGCACTGTGAATGATCTTACCACACTGCAGGATTTATTGAAGGCTCCCGACCTCCCTGACCTTTATCTCTCTGGCTGACCAATCATCTTCCCAACCAGCAGTTGGCAAGTCTACGGGGTCAGGAACTCCCCAAGTATCTGTAGAAGACACACAAATAGGCAAAATGGGAAATTAGACTGATACTTGTGAGGGTTACACATGTAGAATGGCACTGAGCCCACAGAGATCTGGAAAATCCCAGTCTCCATTCCAGGCCTGTACTGCCTCATCCCTCTGGAGTGGAGAATTCTGTTGGCTCAGGATCGGGAGTATCTGCAAGAGTAAGAGACGTTGATAGAGGCAGCAATTAGACCCACACGGTGAGGGACCCCACATGGAGGGATACTGAGTGATATCACCAGGGTTCAGGATCAAACAATTGTGCAAAAAGATAGGGTTTCGATTCATGTTGCACTGGGATGTGCAACCTGTGAGCAGGTGAAGTGAGAGCCTAGTGGCATTATGTGAGGCAATTTATCCAGAAACTCAACAAATGTTCTCTGGACACAGGTTCAAATCCCACCATTGCAAATGATTGAATGTGAATTAAATACTTCAAAAAAGATATAATTAAAAACAGGTAAGTGAGTATTAAACAATTGCTGTTGTTAAGAGAAATCCATCGTGTGCATTGATGTCTTTAGTGAAGTAATCTAAGATGGGACTGGGATATCACAGGTATTACAGAACAACAGCTGAGGGAGGGACAGGACAGGCAGCTAAATGCCCCAGGGGACAGATGCTGCAGGAAGGACAGAAGCGGAGCTGAGAGAGGAGGAGAGCTGCTGGTTCTGATGGAGTGAAACATCACAGCACGACTGAGAGAGGATATTCCTGCGGGATCACCCAGTGACGCTGTGTTCATGGAATTAATCAATAACAAAGGGTCTTCCCTTTCCTCTGATTGTTCTACAGACCCCGATAGCCCCGCCCTCCTGCTCCTTGACCTTCTCAAAATGGCGGCGCTTAGTCCCGCACTCTTCCCTCAAACTAATGGCGGCCGTGACCCTGGGCCGCTTCCCTGATCAGAGACTGCCACCTCCTTCCCTGGGCCTGGAGGGGCTTTGTCGAGTTCTGTTTTAACCATTATCCGGGACTTGTGAATTCTCTTCGCTCCTTTCTCCCAGCGAGGCTCCCACACACCGGCTCTGAGCGCCGTAATCTGAAGCCGATCGCAGCCGCTGCCGGAGAAAGCAGCTCCATGTCTGTCTCTCTGTGTCCTGACCAATGTGACACTGTGCATGTGCCACATAGGAACCAAATTGCGCGTGCGTCTGAGATTATCGGTGAGTTGATACATAATATTTATATCTGCACAGAATCATGCGTGAAATATTTATCATGAATAATTGTTCTGTCGAGTTAGAGACAAAGAGATGTCTAAATGCAAGTAGATTGTTCGGTCCAACTTAACAGGTATGTAAATTATCCATCATTCTCGGAGTTTGAAAATAAGTTTCTTACTCTAGTTGTGTGAATCGATTGGATCAGATTTACATTTCAACTACATCTTAAAATTTCACATTGATTTATGAGAGAGATTTAATGCTCCACTATGGAGTCAGAATGATCACAATCGTGCAAAACAGTTTGCTTTCTGACCAATCATTCCCCTAGAATGTATTGGCCCCGCTCCTCACTCACTCTGTTTGGCGGACCGGCCTCTGTTCGGTCCTCCAGTTCCGCCCCTTCCTCCCAATTGCAGAGTTGATTCAGGTGTTATCAGCAGGCTGAAGAACAAGGGAAGTCAGAGTCGATGCCTTGTGATATGGTGAAAATATCCCTAATCTTGGACTGAGAGACCTGAGTTCAATTCACAGCGAGTGCAGGTGTGTGTAATAACAACTTTGAACAGGTTCATTAGGAAAAACAAGAGAAGTCAGGAACAGATTAAAAACAATAGGAAATGCATACAATGTCGTGGGGCTGTCAATGCTCAGATGATATTAGTTTTTACCAAGTGTTTTAGGGCCTCAGTGGATCCCAGTACAGACTGTTGCACTTCTCTGATACTACGATTGTGGGGCAAAGTGTTGTGGTGGGATATGGAGGAGTTTTTCTGGAACTCCCTCAGTTTTGGAGGTGAAAAGAGATGAGAATGAGTAGGGTTTTGTATGGAGTTACCTGTTCCCCTCCTTTTGCAGCATCTTATTATTGCCCTGAATCTACCTCATATATGTTTGGTAGAGATCAGTGACGTTTCGTAAGCTCACAATACAAGATCCGTCACTCTGTTTAAGACAGCAGAAATCTCCTGTAGCACAAGAGTCATAGAACAATACAGCACTGAACAGGTCCTTCGTTCCTTGATGTTGTGCCGACCAGTGAACTGTTCTCAGCTCGCACCCCCTACACTATCCCAAAATCACCTATGTGCTTATCTAAGGATTGTTTCAATCTTCCTGATGTGGCTGAGTTGTCTACATTAGCAGGTAGTACATTCCACGCCCTTACCAGTCCCTGAGTAAAGAACTGCCTCTGACATCTTCTTAAATCTATCACTCCTCATTTGTAGTGATGCCCCCTTGTGCACACTGACTTCATCGTCCTAGAAAATGACTTCCGTTGTCTACCCTATCTAAGCCTCTGATCATCTTGTATGTCTTTATCAAATCTCCTTTTAGCCTTCTCCTTACCAAGGAGAACAGGTTAAAGTCTCTCCGCCTTTCTTCATAAGATCTTCCCTCCAGACTAGGCAACATTTTGGTAAATCTCCTCTGCACCTTTTCCAATTCTTCCACATCCTTCCCGAAATATGGGCACCAGAACTGCACACAATATTCCAAGTATGGCCGCACCAGCGTTCCGTATATTTGCAGCATGATATTGCAGCTCTGGAACGGAATTCCTCTATGAATGAAATGTAACACACCGTATGCCTTCTGAACAGTACTATCCCCCTGGGTGGCAACTTTCAGGGATCTATGTACATGAACTCCAACATCCCTCTGCACATCCTCACTAGCAAAAATCTTTCCATTGACCCAGTACTCTGCCTTACTGTTATTCTTCGCAAAGTGTATCACCTCACATTTAGCTGCATTGAACTCCATTTGCCACCTCTCAGCCCAATTCTGCAGTTTATCCAAGTCCGCTTGCAACCTGTAACACTCTTCCACACGGTCCATTACACCACTGACTTTAGAGTCATCTGCAAATTTGCTAATCCATCCACCTATGCCTGCGTCTAAGTCATTAATAAAATGACAAACAACAGTGGTCCCAGATCTTTGTGGCACACCACTACTAACTGGACTCCAGTTGAATTTTTTCCATCAACCACCACTCGCTGCCTTCTTGTACAAAGCCAGTTTCTAATCCAAACTGCTGAATCACACTCAATTCATTGCCTCTGCATTTTCTTCAACAGCCTACGATTTGGAACATGATCAAAGGCTTTACTGAAGTCCATGTATACCACGCCAACTGCCCTACCCTCATCTACATGCTTGGTCACCTTCGGAAAAAAACTCAATGAGATTTGCGAGACACGACCTGCCCTTAACGAAACCATGTTGATTATCTGAAATCAAATTGTTGTTTGCAAGATGATTATACATCTTATCTCTTATAATCCTTTCGAAAACCTTTCCTACAACAGAAGTCAGGCTCACTGGTGTATAATTACCTGGATCATCTCTACTGCCCTTCTTGAACAAAGGCACAACATTTGCAATTCTCCAGTCCTCTGGTAACAAACCTGTAGACAATGACGACTCAAATATCAAAGCCAAATGCACTGCTATCTCCTCTCTAGCTTCCCAGAGAATCCTCGGATAAATCCCATCTGGCCCAGGGGACTTGCCTCCTTTCACTCCTTCTAGAATTGATAACACCTGTTTCTAACTAATCTCGATCATTTCTAATCTAATATCTCGTACCACATTCTTCTCCTCTACAATATACTCCTTTTCCTGAGTGAAAACCAATGAGAAATGTTTGTTAGCACCTCTCCGATCTCCACAGGGTACACAATCAACCTCCCACTTCTGTCTTTCATTGGAGCTATTCCTACCCTAATCATCATTTTATTCCTCACATACCTATAGAAAACTTTAGGGTTCTCCTTTATTCAATTTGCTAAAGACTGCTCGTGTCCTCTCTTTGCTCTTCTTAACTTTCTCTTTAAATTTTTCTTCGCTGATCTGTAACTCTCCATCTCCTCATCTGAACCATCTTGCCTCATCAACACATAAGCCTCCTTCTTCTTCGTAACAAGAGATGCAGTTTCTGTAGTAAACCACGGTTCCTTTATCTTATCACTTCCTCCCTGCCTGACAGGGACATACTTATCAAGGACATGCAATATCTGTTAATTAAACCAGCTCCACATTTTCATTGTCTGCATCCCCTGCATTTTGCTACACCATTCTATGCATCCTAACTTCTGCCTAATCACATTAAAGTTGTCCTGGCCCCATTGCTAACTCTTGCCCTGTGGCATGTACCTGTCCCTTTCCATCGCTAAACTAAACATATCTGAATTATGGTGACTCTCACCTAAAACTAAATCAAACATCTGGTCTGGTTCATTACCAAGCACCAGATCCAATGTGGCGTCCCCTTTTGTCGGCCCTACAACATACTGTGTCAGGAAACCCTCCTGTGCACACTGGACAAAAACTGATCCATCCAACGTACTAGAGTTATAGCACTCCCAGTCAATGTTGGGGAAGCTAAAGTCCCCCAAAATGACCACCCTGTTACTTTCACTTCTACCCAGCATAATTTTGCTAATCCTCTCTTCCACTTCCCTGGAACTCTGTGGACGCCTATAAAAAACTCCAAGCAGTGTGACCTCTCTTCTCCTGTCTCTAACCTCAGCCCACACTACCTCAGTAGACGAGTCCTCATCAAAAGTTCTCTCAGCCACCGTTATACTATCCTTGACTAACATGACTTGCATGGACCCATTGCGGATTTTCAAACTCCATGAGGCAGCCATACTCTCTATGACAGACAGACTCAGTCTGGGACCTCCTATGTCCTTAAGACCTTATGCACTGCCTGCACTCCTCTGTTTCCCCTTTGCTTGTTCCCTTTCCAACCCACCCCACCTGCATCACTTCACAGTTGGAGCTGTCAAGGGCAGAAGTCTGTGGAATAGCCTCCCTAACCGTCTCTATCCTCCTATAAGATTTTTTTAGATCATTCTCCTTAATCAATGTTTTAATCATCCATGAAGCACCTTAGGAGATTTGTCATTGTGAAAAATTCCATACAATGCAAGTAGTTGTTGTTATTGCTGTACATTAGGAGAAACAGGAATGATGCATTCAAAATTCTAACAAGGAAGTCACTGATAGGTGTAGTGTGTAGGCCACCACATAATATCATCACATTGGGATGGGCAATAAACAAAGAAATAACTAATGACTGTAAAAATGGTACGGTTATTATCATGGGTGATTTTAATCTACATGTAGATTGGTCAAACCAGCTCAGTCGGGGTAGCTTTGAGGAGTTCATTAAGTGTAACTGATATTTTACTTGAACCGTATGAAATGGATCTACAAGGGAGCAAGCTATCCAAGATCCCTGTGCAATGAGACAGGAATAATTAGTGACCTCAGAGTTAGGGATCCTCTCGGAAGAAGTGATCACTGCATGGTTGAATTTAATACATATGGAGAGTGTGAAGATAAAATCCAATATCTGGGTCTTGTGCTTGAACATGGGGAACTACAATAGAATGAGGGAGAACCTGGATAACGTAGACCGAAAACAAAGATTTTATGGTGGGACAGTTGATGAGCAGTGGAAGATTTTCAAAGACATTTTACAAAGTCCTCAGCAAAGGTATATTCCAGTGAAAGGGAAGGACTGTAAATAAAGGCGTTCTCTGCAATCGGTATCTAGGGAAAGTGATCAAATGGATAGGCATACAAAGTGGCCAAAACCAGCATGAAACTAGAACTGGGAAAACTTTAAAGGTCAACAGAAAGTCACAGAAGAGCTATAAAGAATAGTAAGATACAACATGAGAAAAATAAACTAGCACAGACTATAAAGACAGATAGCAAATGTTTATATACACATACATAATGAGAAAAGAGTGGCTAAAGTCAATGTTGGTCCTTTGGAAAAAAAGAAGGAGCGTTTAGTTTTGGGATATCATAGTGGAGGATGCTAATATCTTGCCAGTAATTAACAAAGAGACAAATGTAGGTGAGGATTTAGAAACTATCATTATTATGGAACAGCTAGTTTTGGACTGTAGGAAGGAATTGAGCGAATAATAGAAAATTCTTCTAGCACTGACAGAATGTATCCCAGGGTACTAAAAGAGATGCCAGGAGAAATAGCAAATGCACTGACAATAATTTTCCAAAATTCACTGGACATTGTGGCAGTCCCAGCAGATTGGAAAGCAGCAAAAGTGACACCACTATTTTAAAAAGGAGGTGGAAAAAAATGGGTAATTATACCCTAGTTAGCTTCTTCTCTGTAGTGGGAAAGATGCTTGGGTCTATTATCAAGGAAGAAATAGCAGGGACTCAAAGAAATTGTCCCATTGGACAGACACAGCATGGGTTCATGAAGGTCAGGTCATGCTTGATAAATCTTTTGGAATTCTATGAAGACATTTCGAGCAAGGTGGACAACGGGGACCCAGTGGATACGGTGTACCTGGATTTCCCAAAGGCCTTCAACAAGGTGCTGTGCAAGCAGCTGTTGCATAATATAAGGGTGCATGGAGTTAGGGGTAGACCATTAGCATGGATAGAAGATTGGTTGACTAACAAGAAGCAAAGTGTGGGGATAGATGCGTAATATTCTGGCTGGCAATTAGTGATTAGTAGTGTGCCTCAGGGATCAGTGTTGGGACTGCGATCATTTCGAATTGATAGAGATGATTTGGAGTTGGGGACCACATGTAGTGTGTCAAAAGTTTGCATATGACACTAAGTTGAGTAGCAAGACAAAGTGTGCGGAGGACTGTGAAACTTTGCAGAGAAACATAGATACATTGAGTGAGTGGGCAATAGTCGGTCAGATGGAATATAATGTTCATAAATGTAATGTCATACCGTTTGGTTGGAGTAACATTAAAAACAGATTATTACTTGAATTTTTAAAAGTTGCATTATTTGCTATGCAGAGGCACCTCAGTATCCTTCTGTGAGAGGGTTGGTCACCATGTATAACAATCAATTCAGAAGGCAAATGCAATTTTGTCCTTCTATGCTGAAGGGATTGTGCTAAAAAGCAGACGTTATGTTCCAGCTGTATTGGGTGTTGGTGAGGCCACACCTGGAGTACTCCATGTAGTTTATATCTCCTTAGTTGAGAAAGGATGTACTGGCACTAGAGAGGGTGCAGAGGAAGTGAAATAAGTTGATTCCCGAGTTGAGGGGGTTGGCTTAACAGAGACTGAGTAGATTGGGATTGTATTCATTGGAATTCAGAAGAATGGAAACATATAAAATAATGAATGAAATGAACAAAACAGACGTAGAGAGGATGTTTCCACTGGCAGGTGAAGCTAGGACAAGAGGGCATCACCTCAAGATTAGAGGCAGCAAATTTAGGACTGAATTGAGAAGGAACTTCTTAACCTCAATGGAATTCATTGCCCAGGGAAGTAGTTGATGCTAGTTCAGTAAACGTTTTTAAAGCTAAGGTAGCTTTCTTCAAAAAATAAATAATTAATTAAGGAATACGGTGAGAAAACGGGTAAATGCTTCTGCGTCCACGAAATGATCAGCCATGATCGTATTGAATGGCAGAGCAAGCTCAAAGGGCAGGATGGCCTTCTCCTGTTCCTAGTTCTTATGTTATACATTCCTCCCTCACTCAAGACTTGGAGGTGCTGGTGTTGGGTTAGGATGGACAAAATTAAAATTCATAGAACCCCAGGTTATAGTCCAACAGGTTTATTTGGAAGCACTAGCGTTGCTGCTGCTTCATCAGGTGGTTGTGTGTTTTTAACTTTGTCCCTCACTCTTGTAACTTACGAACAGCACCAAAAGCCATGAAACAGTGCTCATGCTCCAGCCAACAATAGTCCCAGGATGATTGATGTCAGCGGCGGACCAATGGAGGAACAGGGGCGGGGCTGGAGCACCTGGCGGGGCAATTGGCCCTCCGAACAATCAGACTGAATAAGGGGCGGGACTTGACTATACCACGTGATCATCCTCGCGGACAGCGCGGCTGTGCGGGCGGAGAGCTGTCAGTAAAGAAAGAAATAAACAGCAGCAAGCGGGAGGGACATGGTGTTGGTCTGGGCTGAGAGGTTTTACAAACATTTGGTGCACAACGGAAAATACAAATTTGATACTTACAGTGTCGTTTGTGCAGTAAACGGGAAAATGCCTCATCTCGCGACTGAGTTGAAAATGTGTTGCTGGTTAAAGCACAGCAGGTCAGGCAGCATCCAAGGAACAGGAAATTCGACGTTTCTGGCATAAGCCCTTCATCAGGAATGAGGAGAGTGTGCCAGGCAGGCTAAGATAAAAGGTAGGGAGGAGGGACTTGGGGGAGGGGCGATGGAGATGTGATAGGTGGAAGGAGGCCGGAGTGGGGTGGGGGCGGAGAGGTTAGGAAGAAGATTGCAGGTTAGGAGGGCGGTGCTGAGTTGAGGGAACCGACTGAGACAAGGTGGGGGGAGGGGAAATGAGGAAACTGGAGAAATCTGAATACATCCCTTGTGGTTGGAGGGTTCCCAGGCGGAAGATGAGGCGCTCCTCCTCCAGCCGTCGTGTTGTTATGTTTTGATGGTGAGGTTGGGATTGGAGTGGAGGGCTGCACGTTCTGAGGGTGAGAGGGGTGGACAGGTTGTTCTAGCGACTGACTCGAGTAAGTGCCGCCATCTTTATTCGGGGCAACGAATCACTGGACATGTGCGGCCACCATCTTTGTAGGGGGCAAAGTTCAGAGGGGAGTATGTGCAGCTCTCCCTGATAGAGAGTCATAGGGCAGGATTTACACAGAGCTCATTCAAATCCAGAGAAATGGATTTTTTTTTCCCTGGATTTGTTTCCTCATTCACTTAAATGATTTGGATGTGAATAGAGGCGGTACAGTTAGTAAGTTTGCAGGTGACACCAAAATTGTTGGTATTGTGGTCAGTGATAAAGGTTGTCTCAGAATGCAATAGGATATTGATCAGATGTACCAATGAGCTGGGGAGTGGCAGATAGGGTTTAATTTAGATAAATGTGAGGTGCAGCATTTTAGAAAAGCAAATCAGTGCAGGACTGACACACTGAATTGTAAGATCTTGGAGAGATCTTGGCAAGCCAGACAGAGAACAGCCAGGGAATACCTAGAGGCATGGCATTCATCCACAAACTCCATCAACAAACACATCGACCTGGACCCAATATACCAACCACTACAGAGAACAGCTGAAACTGACAAGGACAGCGGCAAGAACAGACCACTATAAATACCGGAAGAAACATCAAAGAAGCGCTTCGCAGGAGGCTCCAGAGCACTGATGATGTCTCCTAGCCAGGGGACGAAACTTTTGCAACAAAAACTTCCAGCTCGGCGAACAGAACCACAATAGACAAGGTGTTTACCCTGGGGTGGTGTAGCCCAGAACTAGAGGATATAGGTTTAAGGTGTGAGGGGAAAGTTCAACAGGAGCCTAAAGGGCATCAAAAATTGTAACATTTCAAAGGCATTTGAATAGGAAGGGTTCAGAGGGATGTCGGCCAGGTGCTGGCAAATGGGAGTAGATTAGGTTCGTATATCTGGTTGGCATAGATGGGTTGGACTGAAGAGTCTGTTTCGGTGCTAGACATCTCTGACTGTGGGATCATAAAAGTGAACATTGCTCTGATTCATCTCTGGGCTCCTTGATGTCCATTTGTTCATTATCTAGCTTCCTCAGTCTCTGAGTGTATTTTTGCTCTGTATTTTATTTTACTATTATGTTCACAGAGCTTTCTGTAAATGTCCACTGCTGCCCGGCTCCTAGCCATATTACAGAGGAAGTAGTACTGATGTCTTAAATCGTAGCGAGGTGGATAAATCCCAGGTACCTGTGAAGATGTATCCCAGACATTTGTGGAAAGCTAAGAAAATGATGGCAGTGCCCCTCCCTGAGATATTTACATCATCATTGGTGACAGGTGAGGTACTGGAAGACATGTGCCATTATTTAAAAAGGTGGTAAGGGAAGGCCAGGGAACAAGAGAACAGTGAGCCTGAAGTTAGTGGCAGGCAAGTTGTTGGAAGGGATTCTGAGGGACAGGATTTACATGTATTGGGAAAGACGAGGAATGATTAGGGATAGTTAACATGGCTTTGTGTGTGGGAAATTCTCTCTCTCTCTAATTTGATTTTTTTTGAAGACATAACAAAGATGATTAATGAAGGCAGACTGTGGACGTTGTCTATATGGACACTGAATGATGTTCCACAAAGCAGACTGGTTAGCAAGGTTAGATAACATGAAGTGTTGGGAGAACTAGCAATTTGGATACAAAACTGGCTTGAAGGTAGGAGGCAGAGGGTGTTGAAAGAGGATTGCTTTGTGGACTGGAGGCCTGTGAGCAGCAGTGTGCTGCAGGAATGGATATTGGGTTTACAGAAGATTACAGGTTTTACCAAAATTGGAGGTGTAGTGGACAATGAAGAAGGTTAGTTTGGAATGCAACAGGATCTTGACCAGATGGGCCATTGGGGCGAGGAATGTCAGACTGAGTTCAATTTAGATAAATGTAACCTGTTGGATTTTGGAAAGGCACATCAGGGCAGGACTTATACACTTAATGGTTAAAGTCCTTAGGAATGTTGCTGAACATAGACCATGGAGTGCAGGTTCATTGTTCCTTGAAACTAGAGTCGCAGATAGGCAGACTAGTGAAGGTAGTGTTTGGTATGCTTATATTTATTGGTCAATGCATTGAGTGCAGACGCTGGGACGTCAAATTCTGACTGGAAAGGACATTGATGAAGCCATTTCAAGAATTCTGTTTTAAGTCTGAAATTCCCTGTTCTGGGAAGGATGTTGTGAATCTTGAAAGAGTTCAGACAAGATTTACAAAGACTTTGCTAGGGTTGGAGGATTTGGGCTACAGGGTGAGGCTGAATAGGCCAGGGTTAATTTCCCTGGAGAGTCAAAGACTGAGAGGTGACTTCATGGAGATTTATAAAATCATGAGGGGCATGGATAAGGTGAACAGCCAGGGTCTTTCCCCCCAGGTTAGGTGGGTCCATAAACAAGATCACATGGTCTTAAGTTGAGAGGGCAAAGATTTAAAATGGATGTAAGGGTCAAAGTTTTCAAGGTGTGTGGGATATGTGTGTGGAATGAGCTGCCAGATGATGTAGTGGAGGCTGATACAATTTCAACATTTTGAAAGGCATCCGATTGGATACATTTAATAGGACGAGTTTCGAATGCTACGGACAAATAGCCAGCAAATGGGGCTCCGTTTGTTGAGGATTCCTAGTTGGCATGGAAAAATTGGACCAAACGTCTATTTCTGTGCTGTACATCTCTACAACACTAATAAATGAAAATAAGTTGTGTCCCTCTTTTGTGGAGAGCTAGCAGAAGCACAGATAATTGTCCTTGGAGCTGAGAAGGTTAAGCAGTGATTTTGACCAGCTGCAAATTTGTGTCCGGGATATTTAATTTGCAGAGAGAGGGGAATTGTTAACAATGTCAAAATTTTAGGAACTATTTTCAGGTAATTGGTAAATAATATGTGAACATTATTTTATTCAGTAAGTTCTGAGCATCTGGAACAGTCTGAATGGCAGCTGGACACGGACTCGGCAGTTATTCATAAACAGATTTGGAATTCTACTTTTTAAGGCAAGATTTGGGGGGCTATGGGCAAATAGGAAGGGAATTGGGACAGATTTGCAGCATCTCCAGAGGGAGAGAGTACAGCCAAAATGGGCTGAATAGCCCCCAGCCCCTGTGCTCTGTGATACTGCCCCATTGACTGTGAATGTTGAAGCTCATCCCAGGGCAGAGAGAGGGAGGATCCCACCACTCCCCTCACAATGGGCCCCGGATGATTGATGTCAGCGCAGGCCAATAGGGGGCAGAGGGCAGTACTGGAGGATCAGGTCGTACCAGTTTGTCCTCCAACCAATCTGAGTGAATGAGGGCATCCTCAAGGGTGGAACTAAAGAAAGGCACATATTGCAGAGATTTGAGAAACTGGAGGACATGAGATCGGGAGCGTTCTGTGAATGGTGAAGAATTATATAAATAAGGAACAGTTGTGAGGCTGGATGAAGTGATAGTGATCGGGAGAGTTGTGAGAATGGACGAATTTAGTTAGTGAGGATGAGAGTCATAATGTTATACAGCAAGGAAACAGGCCCTGTGGTCCAACCAGTCCATGCCGACCATAATTCCAAACTGAACTAATTGTACATGGCTCCGTTTGGTCCACATCCATCCAAATATTTCCTATTTATGTACTTACCTGAATGTCTTTTAAATATTGTAATTGTATTCACAGCTACCACTTCCTCTGGAAGTTCATTCCACACATCTTTTTGAAAAAAAAACTAATGTCTTTTCTCAAATCTTTCTCATTTCTTCTCAAAATGAATGCACCCGAGTTTTGAATTCCTCCTCTCCCCCGGCTATTCACCTTATCTACATTCTTTCTGATTTTATAAACCCCTAATAAGGTCACCCCTCCACCTCGTGCAAGCCAGTGAAAAAGTTCCCAGCCTCTCCTTAGAACACAATCCCTCCATTCATGGCAACATGCTGGTAAATCTCTTCTGAACCTGCTCCAATTTAATAATATCCTTCCTATAACAGCACAACCAGAACTGGACAGAGTATTCCAGAAGAGGCCTCCGCAACGTCCTGTACAACCTCAACATAAAGTCCCAACTCCTGTACTCCAAGGTCTGAACAATGAAGGTCAGTATGCGAAGCACCTTATTAACCACCCTGTCTACATGAAACACAAACTTCCAAGACGTGAAGCCCTCGGTCTCTCTTTGTTCCCCTATCACTACTCAGGGCCCTATTTTTATTGAGGGTAAGTCCTACCCTTGTTTGTTTTGTCAGGATGTTATATTTTGCATTTATTCCAATCCAAAAAAATTGAGTATAAATGCAGTAGGAGTATAATTAAGAGGGAGATCAGGAGGCAAAAAAGGGATGTGAGATATCTTTGGCGAATAGGGTTGAGGATAATCCAAAGGGCGTTTGTAATCACCGTGATCTCCTCCGGAGTAGAGTTGACCTGCATAAGAAGGATGGATTGTACCTGAATTGGAAGGTGTCTAATATACAGGCAGGGAGATTTGTTAGTGATACTTGGGAGGCATTGAACCAGTGAGGGAGTGGGTGTAAACCCAAGAAGATAGTGAGAAAAGAAGTATGTCTGAGGCTGGTACAGTTCAGAAGTCAAATAGTCAAGGCAGGCAAGGGCAAGGCACAGACGGAGGTCGGACTGAGCAGTTGCACTGCATTTACTTCAATGCAAGAGGCCTGACAGGGAAGGCAGATGAGCTCAGGGTATGGTTTTGAACATGGCACTGGGATATTATCGCAATTACAGAGGCATTACTCAGGGATGGATAGGCCTGGCAGCTTAATGTTCCAGGGTATATTTGCTGCAGCAAGGATAGAAAGGGGGACAAGAGAGGAGGGGGAGTGGCAGTTTTGATCCAGGATAGCATTATGATTTTGCTGAGGGAAGATATTCTTGGGAGTACACCTAGTGAAGATATTTAGGTGGAACTGGGAAATAAGAAAGGGATGATCACCTTATTGGGGTTTTCTGCATGGATTTCATCTGGATCCTCTGGTTTCCTCCCACAGTCCAAAGATGTGCAGGGTAGGTTGGATTATCCTGGCTGAAGTGCCCACAGTATTCATTGATGCGCCGGTTAGGTGGATGATCCTGGCTGAATTGCCCACAGTGTTCAGGGATGTGCAGGTTGGGTGGCCCTGGGAAATGCAATGTTACAGGGGGAGGTTAGGAGGCTCTCAAGGTCAGTATCAATGTGATGGGTGAATGACCTGCTTCCACACTGTTGGGAGTCTCCGGTAATTCTACTAGTTTTAATATAGTTACAGAAAATAATAGGCCAGATCTACAAGTTAAGGTTCTGAATTGGACAAAGGCCAATTTTGATTGCACAAGGCAAGAACTTTCATCTGGCCCCTCCAGCCTGCTCTGCCATTCAATAAGATCAGGGCTAATTTTTTCATGGCCTCAGCTCTACTTTCCTGATCTCCCACCATAACCCTTAATTCCTTTCCTGTTCACAAATCTACATTTTGCCTTAAAGGCACTCGGCAGGGAATTCCACAAATTCACAATCTTTTAGCTGAAGAAGCTCTTCCTGAACTCAGTCCTAAATCTGCTCCCCCTTATTTTAAGGTAATGCTCTGTAGTCTGACCCACCCTGAGTGGAAATAGCCTCCCTGCTTCTGTCTTATCTACTCCCTTCATAATTTTATTTTTTTTCCTCTCCAACCTCCCATTCTTCTAAATTACAATGAGTATAGAACCAGTTTTCTCAATCTCTCCATATACACCAACCCTCTCAACTCCCAACTCAAACTAGTGACCCTCCTCTGTACTCACTCCAGTGCCAGTACATCCTTGCTAATGTAAGGGGACCAAACCTGTTCACAGTACTCCAGGTGTGGCCTCCCCAGCACCCTTTACAGCTGCAGCATAACCATCCCCCTCGCAATGAAGGACAATATTCCCTTCGCTGCTTTAATTACGTGCTGTACCTGCAAACCAACTTCCTGTGATTCATGCACAAGGACACCCAGCTCCCTCTGTACAGCAGCATGCTGCATGTTTTCACCATTTCATCATCCAGTTTGCTGTTAGTCCAACCAAAATAGATGACCTAACATATCCCAACATTGAACTCCATCTGCCAGATCCTTACCCACTCTGTATCCCTGTGCAGACTTACAGTGGCCTCTGCAGACATTGCTTTATTCATCTTTGTATCAAATGTGAACTCTGATGCCGTACACTTGGTCCTCAACTCCAAAACATCTGTGTAAATTGCAAACAGTTGTAGTGCCAACACTAATCCAAACACCCATTTATCCCCATTCTTTATTTCTTGTTGGCTAACCGATCTTGTATCAACGATAATACATTACCCATAATGCTGTGCATCTTTACCTTATACAGCAGCCCTTTTGTGTGGCAACTTATCGAATACCTTCTAGAAATCCAGGTACACCACCTCCACCGAGTCCGCCTTGTCCAAAATGCTCGTTGTATCCTCAAATAATTCCAGGAAATCCATTAAATGTGACCTGCCATTCATGAATCCGTGCGGTGTCTGCGAAGTGAAACAATATCTACCAAGATATCTCACCACTACTTCCTTGAGAGATTCAAACATTTTCTCCACTATAGAAGTTATGCTAACGGGTCCATTTTGAAAAATAGTGGCAACACATTTGCAGCTTCCAGTCTGTCAAAACCATTCCAGAATCCAACAAATTTTAGTGAATTATCACCAGTTTATTTGATATTCCACCCCCCCCCCCTCCCCCAAATCTCCTTTAGTCCCTGGGCTGCAATCCATCAGGGCCAGGAGACTCATCTACCTTGAGGCTGTTATCTTTCCCAACATTGCCTCTTTACTGGGAATGATTGCTTCTCTGTCCTCATCTGCCATTGCCTCCATAGGCCTGCGACAATGAGAGTATAGACAATATGTTCCTGTTAAGGCCAAGGCTGGTAGGTGTAGAGAATGCTGCCTGTCGAATGAAATTGAGGACCTGGTCAAGAAAAAGAAGGAGGCATATGGCAGGTACAGAGAGCTGTGTTTGTGTGAATTCCGAGAGGAGTATAGGGGCAGTAGGAGTATACTTGAGGTAAACCAGGAGGGCAAAAAGGGGACATGACATAGCTTTAGGAAATGGGTTTATGGAGAATCCAAAGTGATTGTACAAATACACTAAGGATAAATGAGTAACCAGGCAGAGAATAGGTACCCGGAAACATCAAGGCTGTCTGTGGAACCGCAGGAGGTGAGAGAGGTTCTGTATGAGCGGAGAGGTTTTACAAACAAAATGTGCACATCGGAAAACACACATTTTGTAACGTCCCAGTCTCGTGTTTGCAGAAAACGTGGAATTGTCTGTGTGGCTGCAGGCATGAGTGTGCGCCGCCATCTTTATTCGGGACAAGAATTCACTAGACACGTGCGGAGCCGCCAGCTTTTTAGGGGGCACGGTGCAGCCAGGCGCATGTGCAGCCTTTCTCTGGTACAGAGTCATTGGGCAGGATTTACACAGAGCACATTCAAACTTAGAGAAATGGATGTTTATTTCTGGATTTGTTTCATCATTCATTGAAATGATTTGGTATCGTAAATGAGTTTTCAGGTCCTACAAAATTGGAGATATTGTGGATAATGAAGAAGGTTACCTCAGATTACAATGAGATATTGATCAGATAGGGTATAATTTAGATAAATGTGAGGTGCTGCATTTTGGAAAAGCAAATCAGGGCAGGACTTATACACTGAATGGCAAGACCCTGGAGATATTTGTGGAACAAAGAGACCTTGGACTGCAGGTTCATAGTCCTTGCAAGTCACGTTGCAGGTAGATAGGATGATGAAGAAGGTGTTTAGTATATTTTCCTTTATTGGTTAGAGAATTGAGTATAGGATGTGGGAGGTCATGTTGCTGTACAGGACATTCGGTCGGCCACTTTTGGAATAGTGTGTGCAATTCTGGCCTGCCTCCTATCAGAAGGGTGTTCTGAAACTTGAAAGGTTTCAAAGAAGACTTACAAGGATGTTGTTATGTTGGAGGATTTGAGCTACAGGGTGAGGCATAAAAGGCTGGTCTGTTTTCCCTGGAGTGCCATAGGCTGAGCGGTGATGTTATGGAGGTTTATACAATCATGAGGGGCATGAATAGAGTAAATGAACAAGGGGTTTTCCCTGGAGTGGTGGTGTCCAGAAGGAGAGGATATTGCTTAAGGGTGAAAGGGGGAAAATTTCAAAGGGGCCTAAAGGGCAACTCTTTCATGCAGTGAGTGGAATGAACTGCCAGAGGAAGTGGTGGAGACTAGTACAAGTAAAACTTGTAAAATGCATCTAAACAGACACATGATTAGGAAGCGTTTACAGGGATATGGGCCAAGTGCTGGCAAATGGGGATAGATTCGGTTCAGATACCTGGTTGGCATGGATGAGTTAGACTGAAGGGTCTGGGTCGGTGTTATACATCTCTATGACTGTGGGATCATAACAGCTTATACTGTTGATTCATCTCTGGGCTCCCTCATGACCACTTTGTTAATGTCTAGCTTCCTCAGTCTCGAACAATGGGTGTATTTTTGGTCTGTTTAGTATTGTACTGTTATTTTTACAGACATTTTTGTAAGTTAATTTTTCACTGCCACCCAGCCCCTGACCATGAGCTGCTTATTTTTTTTTTTCTGGAAAATCTTTGACTGTCAAGAATTCTTTTTTCCAATAAGCAAGTGTATTTTCCTTCCATTTCTATCACATTCTGCACCATTTTCATTCCCTGTAATCCGTTTTGCACTCCCTAAAACATCAACTGTGTTTCTCCTACCACAGATCCCAGTGATTAATGCCAAAGCCCCATTGCCTGGGGAGAGTTTGACTTTCTTGTACAGCTGTAGTTTGTGTGGTGAAGGTGCTCCCACAATGTCGTTGGGTAAGAGACATTACAGATTATTCATTACAGCAACAGTGATGATTTAAAGATAATGTCCAAATCAAGAACAGTTGTAGTTTTTTTATCTTGCTTATAATTTCACAAAAATATTATTGGGAACTTTAGACATAAGGCCAGAGAAGGATGATATTAGGTCAGACAACCAAAAGCATTGCCAAATAAGTAGATTTTGAGTAGTGTCTTAAAGGAGGAAAGCAGACCTGAGAGGTTTTGGCTGTGAATTTCGGACCTTGTTGCTTTGGCAACTGTAAAAACAGCCACACAGCTGAGGTAATGAATTAACAGATCATTGGGAGTCTCGAACAGAATGGGTTGTCGAGGTCTCAATGGGTGTGAGATACAGCGAGCTAGGAATGATCACACCCAGGAATTACATCAAGGGTGGGAATTTTAAATAGAGGGATGTGGGCCGGATGCTGGCAGGTGAGACTAGATTGGGTTGGGATATCTGTTCGGCATGGACAGGTTGGATTGAAGGGTCTGTTTCCATGCTGTACATGTGTGGCTCTATGTTGTTGATTATGAAGAGGAGCCTTTTGATGGATCAACAAGTTTTGGTACGAGGGAGTACTTGGGCAGCAGAGATTTAGTTTTTCTTGAGATTACAGGGAGGTTGAATGTGGGAATCTGGCCAGGAGTGTGTTTGGAAAATGAAATCTGGAGGTAACACAAGGTATGAGCTGAGATGAGGGTGGAAACAGCTAGAAATAGTGGTCTTGAGGTGGGACTGAGCTATCGCCCTCACCTCACCTCATCTCTGTGATCAGCTGGTTGTCAGGTTGTGAATCAGGGCAGTAACACAATCTGGAGCTGAGTGGCCCTGGTGGAGCCTAAAATGAGTGGTACTCAGCTGGCTGTTGCTGAGCAGCTGCTGCTTGGTAGCCCTGTTGATGACATCTTCCATCACTTTACTGCTGATCGAGTGTGGACTGACACATTGTAATTGCCTGGGTTGGATTGGCCTGTATTTTTGTGTTGAACGTGACGGGGCAATGTTCCACGTTGTCAATCGATGCCAGTGCTAGAGTGGTACGTGGCTTGGTGGGTGACAAGTTCTGGAGCACAAGCTATCAGTATTACTGCCAGAATATTGGCAGGGCCCGTAGCTTTTGCACTATTTAACCATTTCTTGATGTTATTCAAACTGGCTTAAAATGCACATCTGTGATGTTGGAAATCATTGAGAAGGCTGAGATGGATCGCCCCACTTTACACTTCTGGCTGCAAATGCTGTAGTCTAATCTGGGGTGCATGGATGTGCGAGGCCACGCCATCAGTAAGGGTGGGGATATCTGTGATTCCTCCACCTGTGAGTTGTTTAATTGTCCATCACCGTTCACAACTGGGTGTGGCAGAACTGCAGAGCTCTGATCTGACTCATTGGTTGTGGGATCACTTAGCTCTGTTGCTTGCTGCTGATGCTGTTTGATATCCAGATGGTCCTGTTTGCTAGCTTCACCAGGTTGGCACTTCATTTTTACGTATGCCTGGTGCTGCTCTTGGCATGCCCTCCTTTCCTGTCCATTGCGATGGGTGAGAGCGGGATTTACAAACCCATGAGATTACAGATTGTGCTGGAGTACAGTTCTGCTGCTGTTGATGTCCCACAGTACCTCCGAGATATCCAGTTTGAGATCCTACATCTCTTCAAAGTCTATCCCATTTAGAACGGTGTTAGTGTCACTCAACACAATGGAGGCTTTTCTCAACTTTAAGCCAAGACTTTGTCTCCAAAAGGAATGTGTGATGGTCGCTCTTACCGATACTGTCATGGACAGATGTATCTGCAGCTGGTCAATTCATACAATGAGATCAAGTATGTTTTTCCCTGTTGTTGGTTCCCTCACCACCCACTGCAGACTCAGTTGAGCAGCTATATCCTTTAGGACCTGACCAGCTCAGTCAGTAATTCTGTTGCAGAGCTAGTCTCGATTGTGGACTTTGAAATCCTGTGCCCAGAGTACGTTTGACACCATTCTACTTCCTCAGTGCTTCCTCCAAATGGTGTTCAACATGAAGGAGAAGTGATCCATCAGCCAAGGGAGGACGGTACATGGTAGTCAGCAGGAGCCATGAGATTTCCTGGTGTCCGGAGTCAATGCTGAGTACTCCGAGGGCAAATCCTCCCTGTCTGTGCCACTACCTCTGCCTGGTCTGTCCTGCCGGTGGTACAGGACATATCCAGAGATTTCAGGAGAAAGTGAAGACTGCAGATGCTGGAGATCAGAGTCGAGAGTGTGGTGCTGGAAAAGCACAGCAGGTCAGGCTGATGAAGGGCTTAGGTTCGAAACGTCGATTCTCCTGCTCCTCAGATGCTGCCTGACCTGTTGTGCTTTTCCAGCACCACACTCTCAATATCTAGGGATGGTGATGGTGGTGTCTGTTCATTGTCTGTAAGAGGGCTCCTGAAGAAGGGCTCATGCCTGAAACGTCGATTCTCCTGCTCCTTGGATGCTGCCTGACCTGCTGCGCTTTTCCAGCAACACATTTTCAGCATTGTCTGTAAGAGTTGATTTCATGAGTATGTCAGGCAGTTCCTTGATTGGTCTGTGAGACAGCTCTGCACATTTTGACACCAAACTCCAGATGTTAGTCTGGAGGACATTGCACCATCGAGAGGGCTGATCCTGTGGTTGTATTTTCTGCTGCCTTGTTCGATGCCAAGTGGTCCACCCAGTTCCATTCCTTTGTTGAGACTTTGCAGTGATTACTACAGTGAGTAGCTGGCTGGGCCTCTGTCAGGTCGGCAGGATTTTTTTCTGCCATTGACAATGGTTCCATGGAAATCAGGAGATTCCTAATTCCAGTTAGTTTTTCTTGAATTCAGATTCCACCATCTGCCAAGATGGGATTCGAACCAGGACTTGTGTCATTTGTTTTAATATTTTGGATAAAAGTTAAATACGTTAGGTTTGTTCACTCACTTTAAATATCACTAACCCTGGTTTTGTTTCTTTGTGAAACACTGTCCATCATCCTGTCTCCTCCATCCTTCTCTCCAACAACAAGAGCAAGGAGCACATGGAGTTTCTCCGTCACTAAGACTGAGACAATCCGATCTGCTGCTTCACCCCCACCCATCCACTCACTCCCCCAACTCACCCACCTACGCACGGAGCCAAACTGCCTCACGTGGTGTTCCTGGTTTTTGTCCTAAGCTTGCATCTTTCTTCAATCTATTGTCAAGCCTTATCAGAACTCATCTTGACCCTTGACCCTAATTTCACTGCACTACAGACTTTCCAACTATTTCTCCTCCTCCTCCTCCTCCTCATCAGTCTCCCTCACCGATTCACAGATATTGTTCCTTGTTTTGTCTTTTCTGATTATGTCCTCTCCCAAAATCCTGCTCCATCTCCACTCTCCCTTTTCTTTCTGAATTCCTTGCATTTGGTGTCCTTGGTCCCTCCTGTATCTCACGTACATACTGTCAGGAGGTGACATTGTGCAAAAGCACAATGTTGGGTTTCACATGTACACTGACGATACCCAGCTCTCCCTCCCCATCATCCCTCTCCATTACTCCACTGTTACTCAGTTATCAAACTGCTTACCACGCTCCCACTACTCGATTAGGTGCAGGTTCCTCCAATGAAACTTTGTAATGGTTAAACCCGTTGCCTGACAAATTCCTTTCCCTTACTGCTGCGACCCTCCATCTCACTGGGAACTGTGCAGCAGAACAACACTCTTCACAATATTGCAGTTATAGCTGACACCAAGCTGACCTTCTGATCAGACATCTACACAATCCCAAACACCAGGAATTCCAATCTCTTAAACGTTGCTTGTCCCCTCCTCACCCCAGCTCCATTGCTACTGAAACCCCTTACCCTTGTCTGTGTTGCCTTAAAGTTGACGAATCCGAAACGGAACCCTTGATTCTGTGACTGGCTCAGAATCTCGTTTCAAACTCCCCTGTCAGTATTTACCCTGAGACAAATCAGTATTTATTCTGTCAAACCACTTAAGAATCTGGTGGTGCGGTCTGATTGTAGCTGGTGGAAATGGCAGAGGATGATGTGTTGTATCTGGGTGGAAGGTAAGGACTTGGGGGGGTGGGGGGGTGCGGGTTCTTTCCTTGTTGCAGTTGGAGGTATGGGTTTTAAAGGCAGAGGTGCGGGAAGTGGAGGAGTTATAGTGGATGGTATTGACCACATGGGAGGGGAAATTGCAGACCTTGAAATACGGGGCCATTTGTTAAGTTCTGGCTTCACTGGTACACTGCAGTAAGCATGAGACAGGAATGTTGGCCAGGGAACAGGCTCGTGTGTTAAAGTGGCAGGCAGCTGGAAGCGCGGGGTCTGTTTTTGCAGCAGAGTGGAGATCATCAGTCGCCATTTCCGCCATCTCCACTGAGATGTTGCCAGACACAGGTTCCTGTGCCCTCCATTAACAGCTATGCACCCTCCCAGCCAGATGTAATCCACTCCTTTGTCTTTCCAAATGTTCCAGTCTCTCTTTGGGTTCTGTCCCTACCTATTACTTACTCTTTAACCCCCATCTCCTGCAGTACAAAGATCTGCAGGTTAGTTGAATTGGCCAAGCTAAATTTCCCATAATGTTCAGGGATGTGTAGGTTAGGTGCATTAGTCAGGAGAAATATACAGTAATAGGGTAGAGGAATGGGTGTGGGTGGGATACCCTTCGAAGGGATACTGTGGACTTTTAGGGCCGGATGGCCAATTTCCACGCTGTCAGGATTCTAATTTTCCCAGCTCCCATCGGACCTGAGGAAGGGCCACTGGATAAATTTCTGTTCCCAGATGCTGGCAGACCTGCTGAGCTTTCCCAGCACCTACTGCTTGTTGTTCCTGATTGACCCCATCCATCCACCTTCCGGGTTTGATTCAGACAGCGGGAGGATCCCACCACTGTCCTCACAATGGGGCCCAGCTGATTGATGGCAGCTTCGGACCAATAGGAAAAGGTGGTGGGACTGGTGGACCAAGTGGAACCAGCTGGTCATCCAAACACTGGGAGTGAATGAGGGGCGTGGCCAGTGGGATGACACATCACCAGTAACTCTGCTGATGCAGTGTCACGTGACTCGGCCGGTGGTGAATGTGAGAGACGCAAACAGGGAAGGGGAGAGTGGCCTCGGAGACAGGGAGATGATGAGTCACTTTAGATTGGGAAGTTTTAATTACACTCTGTGCGGTAACTCTGAATTAGAAACATTTAATCCCGCGTTTGCAGCAGATGGGAATATGGCTGTGACCCTCAGGCGGTGATAGGTCCTGGGATATGGCCGCGATCTTTACTGGGGGCAAGGTACAGCGAGGCGCATGTGCATGTCCATGGGGGGGGGGGGGTGTATGACTTGAAAAGAGGCATTTACACATCAAGCACATACCAAGAGAAAAGTATGTCTTTATATTCTTCCTGTACTGACTGAGTTTGTTTTGTGAATTCATTTCATAGGATATTAAATCAGAATAATTGAAGTTGGGATCTCAAAAGCAAGTTTTTACAATCAATGGAGTCATCAGGATCTGAATATCATTGGGATTTAACTGTGCAAGGAGAAAGGTTTGTCTGTTCTGTCTGTAGGAAAATATCTCCAACATTTTTGTTAAGCAGAAAGTTGAGCAAATTCGTGGTTGGATCACCCTTTGGTGTGTGCTCTGCTCTGGGCCCTGCAGCTGAGGAAGGAGATATTGGCCTGAGTGGGAGCACAGATTTATCCAAATTACACCTCGTCTCTCAGATTTCGAACCAATCACCCACTTCATGATGTTAACCTGTAAACTTCATATTTTCAATGACCTGCAAACTTCCCATTAGAAGTCCTTGTGGACTCAAATTCCAGTATCTTTTCAGGTGGAATGTTCCATCTTCTGACAACTGTGTGTTCATTCAGAAACTGCTGAGGTCCATGTTGACTCTGGGGTTACAAAGGGCTGAATTGAAAGATGAGGTGCTGTTCCTGAGCTCCCATTGAGATGCATTGGAACAGTACAGGAGGCTGAGGGCAGTGTAGGTGTGAGCAGACAATAAAAATGACAGGGCTGCACTGTGAGGGCTGCTTGGCTCAATGAGAGTGTTTTGGAGTTGGGTGTAAACAGACAGATGTGAGACAGGGAGAAGGCGAAACTGAAACTCAGTTTTAGTTCAGGCCGTTCAGAAATTCCCATGGTCCCAATGGGAACAGCCAGTTTTTAAGTGATACTTGCGAAGTATTTGTTAACAGTTTTTAAAGTAGTTTTCCTGAGGGCAGTTGAGAGTTAACCACATTGCTGTGCGTCTGGAGTCACATGTAGGCCAGACCAGGTGAGGATAACCGTTTCCTTCCCTACAGGACATTAGTGAACCAGATGGGTTTTCTGACAATCGACAATAGTTTCATGGTCATCATTCGCCTTTTCGTTCTTGATTGTATTGAATTCCGATGCCACCATCAGCCATGTTGGGATTCTAACCCTAATCCTTGGAACATTGCACACGTCACTCATCTGGCAGGAATACCATAAAGCCATTGCATCAATTTTTAGCAATGTTTAAAAGAAAGTTCCATCATTCTACGTGTACAATGTGAGATAAAATACTGCGGTGTCCATGTGTCAGCCTCTCCAAAAGGTCAATCAACAGAAATTTGTTTGGGGGGTGAAACATTTCACTTTTTTTGGGCGGGGGAGGGAGGGCAGTTTGCTAAACAAACATGAATACAAATAAAAATCTGATGCCACGGACATGTAATTTCTGAAGGCGGAGGGGGTTACAGAGACAGGGAGGGTTGTGAGGCCAGAGTGGGATTGTTAACCAAACATCACTGTGGTGTACATGGACTGCAGCATTTCAGGGAGGCGGTTAACCACCACTTTCTCCAAGACAAGTAAAGGTGGCCAATAAATACTGGTCTGGGCAGCTAAGGCAACCCCCAGTGAATAAAACCAAGCAGTGACCTCTCTGAGCTGACTTGCTGTGAGTTTAAAACCTCTCTGGAAATGGAGTGGGCAGAGAAGAGAAACAGTGACATTTCACAGCTGCCCTCAGAGAGACCTCACCCTTGGAAGTACTCCGAGCCGGGGATCAGCTCAGTGAGTTTCAGTCTCTTCAAATACCAATCTTAGTCGGTTTTATTTGATTAAATCTATAATAGTGAGTAAAGTGAGGATTTCTTTTTAATGTCTTACAGTCTCTTGATTAAATGTTTAAGATATAAAACATAAGTTATTCTCGGACAGTATTTATCGAGCAGTAAGACTTTGCCTTTGCCTTTGTCTGTAGATTGTTAAGGCAGAGAGAGATGGCCTGTTGTATAGTGGCGTGCTGTTCCTGTCGGATGTGGGAGATTAGGGAGAGTTTCAATGATCTTTATGATTATGTCTGCAGGAAGTGTGATTACAAATTCAATTGGATCGCATGGATTGGTGGAGGAGTGATTAAAGGCAGTGAGGAATTGACAGGAGCCCGGGGAGTGTGATAGGTGGCAGTCTCAGGATTGCAGGATACTGCAGATACAGTCAGGTTGATGGGTTACCTCCAGGAAAGCTAGGAGAGGTAGGTAGGTACTGCAGGAGTCTCCTGTGGCTATCCCCATCTCAGACAAGTATACTGTTTTTGAAAATGTAGGTGGTAATAGACTTTCAGGGGAATGTAGCACTGACAGCCAAGTTACTGGTACTGAGACTGGCTTCTAACATAATGTGAGGTATATCCAGTTCCACACGATCGATGGTGATAGGGGACTCTCTAGTCAGGGACACAGTCTGCCATTTCTGCAGCTGACAGTGAGACATCAGAATGATGTGGTGCTGCCGTGGTGCCAGTGTCAAGGATGTCTCACAGAGGGAGCAGAATATTCTCAAAAGGGGCAAGTCATTGTACATTGGTACCAATGGCATAGGAAGGGGAAAGCATGGGGTCCTGACGATCAGGGAGATTTGCTAGTGCCTCTCGGGAGGCATTAAACCAGTGAGGGAGTCGGGGTAATCCTAAAGAGATAGTGAGAAAAGAGGTGAGTCTGAGGCTGGTACTGTTCACCGGTCAGACTGTCAAGGCAGGCAAGAGCAAGTCACAGAATGAGGTGCGACGGACCAGTTACACTGCATTTATTTCAGTGCAAGAGACCTGACAGGTCAGGCAGGTGGGCTCAGGGTATGGTTTTTGAACATGGGACTGGGATATTACAGCAATTACAGAGGCATCACTCAGGGATGGATAAGACTAGCACCTGAATGTTCCAGGGTATAGATGCTATAGCAAAGATAGAAAGGGGGCAACAGAGCAGGGAGAGAGGTGTTTTTGATTAGGGCTAACATTATGGCTGGGCTTCGGGAGGATATTCCTGAGAGTATATCCAGGCAAGTTATTTCGGTGATACTGAGAAATAAGAAAGGGATGACCATCTTACTGGGATTGTATTATAGACTCTTTCCCAACAGTCAGCGGGGAATTGAGACACAATTTTACCAGGAGACCTCAGTTATATGTAAGAATAATATGGTTGCAATGATAAGTGGTTTTAACTTTACCAACATGGCCTCGGAGTGCTGTAGTGTTAAGGGCTTGGACGGAAAGGTATTTGTTCAGTGTGTACGAGAACATTTCTGATTCAGTTTGTAGGATGTACCTACTAGAGAAGGAACAAAACCTGACCTGTTTATTCATTCACAGGATGAGGCTGTCACTGGCTCGGCCAGCATTTATTGCTGCGTTTACACAGAGGGCAGTTAAGAGTCAACCACGTTGCTATAGGTCTGGAGTCCCATGCAGACCACACCAGGTAAGGATGGCATTTTCCTTCCCTAAAGGTCGTGAGTGAACCACATGGGTTTTTCCAACAATTGACAATGGATTCCTTGTCACTAGATTATTTCTTCCATATATTTATTGAATTCACGTTCCAAAATCTGCCGTGATGGGATTCAAACCCAGGTCCCCAGAACGTTACCTGGGTCTCTGGATTAACTGTCTAGTGATCATTTCACTCCGTCATCACTGCCACTTAGGAAATGAGGCAGGGTGAGTGACTGAGGTATCAGTGGGGCAGCGCATCAGCACCAAAGATCCCACAGTATTGTGGCTCAGTGGTTAGCGCTGCTTCCTCAGCACCAGGGACCTGGGTTTGATTCCAACCTCGGGCAACTGTCTGTGTTGGAGTTGGCACCTTCTCCCCAGTGTCTACGAGTTTCCTTCGGGTGTTACAATGTCCTCCCACAGTCCAAAGATGTGTAGGTTAGTTGGATGAATCACGTTAAATTTCCCATAGTGTCCAGATGCAGTATATGAGGTTTTGGGATGTGCAGGCAAATCTCTGCCTGATGTGAAAAGATCCTTTTGAGGTCTTGGATAGAGGTCAGAGGGAGGTGTGGCCGCACGGTTTACATTTCCCATGGCGGCAAGGGAGGGTCAACGGTGTGCAGCATGGGTTGGTGGGAGGGTGTGGGCCTAACAAGGGAGGCGCATAGCGAATGGTCTCTGTGGAACGCAGATAGAGGTGGGGAGGGAAATATGTCTCTGGTGGTGGGGTCTGACTTGAGGTAGCAGAAATAACAGAGGTTAATGTGCTGTATCTGGAGATTAGTGGGGTGGAAGGTGAAGACCGTGGGGTTATATTCTTTATTGTGGTTGGAGGGGTGGGGTAAAGGCGGAAGTGCGGGAAGTGGAGGGTATGTGTTGGAGGGCATTGTTGATCAAGTCGGAGGAAAATTACGGTCCGTGAAGGAGGCCTTTCTGGGATGTCCTGGAGTAGAATCCAAAGAGATTAAACAAATATATCAAAGACAAAAGATTAACTGGACCAGACAATATGACCCCTTAAAGATCAACAAGGCTGTCTATGGAACCAAATTGGGTGGGAAAGATATGCAAATATTTCACTTAATTTTTACTGGAGAAGTATATGGAATTTCGAGAGCTTGGAGAAATAAACAGTGATAACTTGAAAAGTGTCCATGTTACAGAGGTGGTGGTACTGGATGTCTTAAATCGCATCAAGGTGGATAAGGCCCTGGAACCTGATCAGGTGTATCCTGGAACTTTCTGGAAATCTAGGGAACTGATTGTTGGGCCTCTCCTGTGATATTTGTAACGTTGATAACGACAGGTGAGGTGCCATTATTTTGAAAAGGTGGTAAGGAGAGGCCGTGGAACAAGAGAACAGAGAGCCTGAAGTCAGTGGCAGGCAATTGTTGGAAGGGATTCTGAGGGACTGGATATCCATCTATTTGGAAAGGTAAGGAATGATCAGGGAGAGTCAATGTCGCTTTGTACATGCACAATCGTGTTTCACTAACTTAAGTGAGTGTTTTGAAGTGACAAAGAAAATTGATTAAGCCAGGCGGTGAATGTTGTTTATATGGACATTCAACAAGGTTCCACAAAGCAGACTGGTTAGCAGGGTGAGATAACATGGAATGCAGGGAGAGCAAGCCATTCCAAACTGCCTTGAAGGCACCAGACAGAGAAAGATGGAGGGTTGCTTTGTGGACTGGAGGCCTGTGAGCAGCAGTATGCTGCAAGGATGGATATTGGGCCCTTAAATAAATGACTTGGATGTGAATATATGAGGTATGGTCAGTAGGTTTACAGAAGACACCAAAATTTGAGGTGTAGTGGACAGTGAAGAAGGTCAATTCAGAATACAACAGGATCTTGATCAGATGGGCCATTGGAGCAAGGAATGGCAGACGGAGTTCAATTTAGATAAATGTGAGCTGTTGTATTTTGGAAAGGCAGATCAGGGCAGAACTTATACACTTAATGGTAAAGTCCTGGGGAACATTGCTGAACAAAGAGACCTTGGAGTGCAGGTTCATAGTTCCTTGAATGTCCAGTCACAGGGAGGCAGGGGAGTGAATGCAGCATTTGTTACGCTCCCCGTTATTCAATGCATTGAATGCAGCGGTTGTGATGTCATATTGTGGCTGGACAGGACACTGATTAAGGCCCTTCTGGAATTCTGTTTTCAGTTCCAACCTCCCTGTTCTTGGAATAATGTTGAGAAACCTGAAAGGGTTTAGAAAACATTTGCAAGGACTTTGCCAGGTTGGACGGTTTGTGCTGTTGGGAAAGGCTGAATAGGCAGGGACTATTTTCCCTGGAGAGTTGGAGGCTGAGAGGTGATCTTATAAAGTCATGAAGGGCATGGATAAGGTGAGCAGTCAGGGACATCTTCCCAAGTTCAGTGGGTCCAGAACGAGAGTGTACAGGCTTAAGGTGAGAGAGAAAAGATTTAAAAGGGATCTAAGGGGCATCTTGTTCATGTTGAGGGCATTGCAAGTATGGAATGAACTGCCAGAGGAAGGGGTGGAGACTAGTACAATTACAGCATTTAAAAGGTATCTGATTGGGTACATGAAGAGGGAGGTTTTAGAGGGATAAGGGTGAACCGCTGGCAAATGGGACTCCATTAACACTCTCCGTTATTGGTCAATGCATTGAATACAGAAGCTGGGATGTCATATTGTGGCTGGACAGGATGTTGATTAAGTCACTTCTGGAATTCTGTTTTCAGTTTGAATTTCCCTGTTCTTGAAAGGATGTTGTGAAACTTGAAAAGGTTTGGACAAGATTTACAAAAACGTTGCCAGGATTGGAGGATTTGGGCTACAGGGAGAGGCTGAATAGGCTGGGGCTATTTTCTCTGGTGAGTCAAAGACTGAGAGGTGACTTCATGGAGATTTATAAAATCACGAGGGGCGTGGATAAGTGAGCAGCTGGCGTCCTTTTTCCTCAGGTTAGGTGGATCCAAAACTAGAGCACATGGGTTTAAGTTGAGAGGGCAAAGATTTAAAAGGGATCTAACTGGCAACGTTTTCAAGCTGAGTGTGGTGTGTGTATGGGAGGGGCTACCAGATGAAGTGTTGGAGGCTGATAAATCACAACATTTAAAAGGCTTCCAATTGGGTACATGAATAGGAAGGGTTTTGATGGATACAGGCCAATAGGTGGTAAATGGGAATCCATTAGTTTAGGATTCCTCGTTGGCACGGACAAATTGGACCGAAGGTCTGTTTCTTCTTAAATTAAGATGCATTCCTCTCTTTTGCAGAGAGCTAGCTGAAGCACAGATAATTATCCTTGGAGCTGAGAAGGCGAAGCAGTGATTTCGACCTGGTGCAGATTTGGTTCCAAGGTCTTGAATTTGCAAAGAGAGAGAGGAATTGTTAACACTGTCACAATTTTTAGGAACTACTTTCAAATAATTGGCAAATAATACAAGGTGAAAATGTGAACACTATTTTACTCAGTAAGTTCTGAGCATCTGGAACAGTCTGAATGACACAGATTCAGCAGGTATTCTGAAATAGACTTGGAATTTTACTTTTTAAGGAAAGATTTGGGGAGCTGTTGGCACATGGGAGGGGACTTGGGACAGATTTGTAGCATCTCCAGAGGGAGAGAGTACAGCCCCAATGGGCTGAATAGCCTCCAGCCCCTGTGCTCTGTGATACTGCCCCATTCACTGTGAATGATGAAGCTCATCCCAGGGCAGAGAGAGGGAGGAGCCCACCACTCTCCTCTCAATTGGCGCCGGCTTAATTAACCGCAGCTCCAGACCAATAGGAGGAGAGGCTGTGAGATCCTACAGCCAATGGGAGTGAATGAGGGGTGTGGCCATCAAGACAATACCTGTCCATGAGCTGTGCAGGTGCAGTGTCACTGGGTGGGGGTGGGAGAGACAGCAGAGACTGGGACAGAGGCTGTTGGACCTGAATTACAAACTTCCGGTAAATTAAAACCAAATGAACTGCGGATGCTGTAAATCAGAAACAACAACCAGGAGGTTCTGGAAAAGCTCAGCAGGTCTGGCAGCATCTGTGATGAAAAATCAGAGGTAAAGTTTCAGACCCAGTGTCCCTTCCACAGAACAGATGTTACTGAGAAAAAAAGTCAGTTTATGTGCAGAAGATAGTGTGGGTGGAGGATAAAAGGAGTAAAGGATAGGTGGGGATAGAGTGAGAAGAACAGTTGGATAAAGGAGTGGATAACGATCTGGCTGGGGGAGGGTGACTAGCTGTTAATGGAGACTGTTAGTGGGTAACCATACGTAGTGTGTAATGGCAGGCTGAGAGAACAAGGCCTGGTGTGTGGGGTAGGGGGTGATGACTTGAGGTTGTTAACCTATGGTTAGCCACTAACTGTCTCCATTGTAAGCTGTTGCCCACCTATATCACTCCACGACTGGAGCTGCCGAGGACACAAACCTTTGGAATATCCTCCCTAACCCCCTCTGTCCGCCTTAAAGATGTATCCAAAAATCGTTCTCTAATCAACGTTTCCATCATTCATGAAGCATTTTAGGAGATTTGTCAATGTGAAAGTGATATGGGTAATGTAATTTCTGCAGTTTCACACACTCTCTCTCTCACGCAGGAGTCACACATTCTCACATATACACACACACACACTCACACCACACACACACACACACACATACACTCGCACACATACACTCACACACACACACACACACACACTCACACCACACACATTCTTTTGGTATGGGTAAGGTGATTTCTGTATGAAGACTGAGGTTTAATAAGTAAAGGCTAATTATAAGCAACTAGGCCACATGAGAACATGAACCAGAAGTCACCTCTGTTATGTCAGGAACATGGTAACCTTGGGCAAGATACCAAGGAATGCTTTAGCAGATAAATGCTTTAACCAGCAGAATTGTTAAAAACAATATAACATTTAATGAAAGAATTGGCAGAGAAAAGCGTGAAATGTTTTAACCAATGGAATTGTCATTAATGTTTTCACATGTAAAAATAATGTATAAATATTCGTGCTGTAAAATCTTCCATCGCGATTCTTCCGAAGCTCTTTTTTTTTGGAAGCCGCCCAAACTTGCAAGTTTGAAATAAACATCCGTTGCTCATTTGTGTGCCACGCAGCATTTCGATTTGCCACGGGAAAAGCGGTAGCCGGAGGGGATGAGGGCTGGTGTTGTCAGCTTGGAGTTCGTTTCCTAGGACGGGACCTTGTAGACAGTCTCCCTTGAAGTCAAGGGTTAAAGGACAGTCCGCGGTCGGCAGTGTGGAGGCAGAATTCGGTTGATCTGAACCATAGCCCTAGTGTAGAGTAGTTAGCCGAGTGTCAGGGACTATTCTCCGGAGATTTAGAATACCTAGACAGAATTCATTTATAACAAATTTGGGGGCTCGTGTCCGGGATCTTAAAAGAACTCCCACGTGAGGCTCTGAATGATTCCGGGACACTGTGACACACACAGATATTTGAGCAAACGATGTGAATAGGAAGCGCTTATAATAAAGTAAAAGGTTGAAGTTTTGATAAGGTAACAGTTTGAAGTGTTATCTTGAGTCGGACAACTCCGTGCACGGATCAAGGTAAGAACCTTCTCTGGTATTTGGGGTTTTCGCGGAATTGAGAAGTGTACACTGCCTTGTCGACTCCGTGGTTGTTACAGGTAACCGGGAAATTAAGGGTTAACTTGGTAACTGGGATAAAAGGGTTGACTTAGTAACCGGAGTATAGAAAACAGGTTAGCCTGAAGACCAACCATAGATGGCCAATGTTCCGGGTCGAAAAAGGAACGGGAAGACGAAACCCCGAAAATTCCCCCCGATAGATTCTACAGAGATTGTGGAGGGCGGAAGAGATTAGTTACAAACTGATAGTGTTGAACCCCGCTTCTGGATGGTCCCTATTATCCTTACATAGAAGTCGTATAAGGGGGACAACTGAAGTTTATTTTTACCAGCAGCTTGCAGTAAGACCGGGAAAGAGAGAGAGAGAGTACGAGAACAGCAAGCAAAACATTTAACCCTTTGTGATTTGATTTGAATGCACATTTGTTTGTTGGTGATTGAATGAGGAAGTTTTATTCACTGGAGCTTGAGTTCCAGGATTGTTTTAAATGTGATTTTTATGTAAACTTAACATGATTTTTTTTCAATATGTGAAGTACAGTTGAATTTTCGGTACAACAGTAGGCTGTCGGAAAAAAGACGATAACTTTCATGGTTATTATCTGAGACCTTGGATTCGGCCATTAGAATTTCTTTTAACTTGAATTGACAAATTATTGTAAGACAGCTCTGATTATTTTACGACCTAAAGTATTGTAATTGAGAAATGATTGGTCAGGAGTACATAAGAAAACTAATTTTGGATCTAAATTAGGGTACTAAATCTGGGTGATTACAGTGGATTTCAAAATTGGGAACTGTATGCATTTTACATTTTAAATATTAAATACTGAATAAATGGACGTAAATGTATAAATATGTTTACAAGTTAGGAACAGGCTTTAAAGTTAGTCAAGCATGAATTAATAAGTTGGTGTTTGAGGATATGAGAAGCTAGGAACATTGCAATATTTGTTAAAAAAAAGGAAGAATGTAACGACTAAAGTGCCGATAGGGGACAAGGAGATTGTGTTTGTGTATGACCCCCTCACCAGTGGGGAAGTCGGAACATTTAAAAGGAAATGACGGTCCTGGTTGAGAATCCGATAGGATTGTCAGAACAAATTAATTTATTTTTGAGGCCCGGTCTGTATATGTGGGCTGAGTTAATGTTTATTTTTGAATATACTGTTTACTGGGGGAGAAAGGAGACTTATATGTGGATACTGGATGGGGAAAGTGTTAATTGAGATTTTAAAAAAAACTAGTAGCAGCGCCGGTATTGAGCTTGCCGGACAATTTGGCATGAGAGGGGGATGGTTAGGGGTGAGGACAAATATCCCCTTCAGAATCCTAACTGGGACCACCACAATATAGAAGGGATAATACGTCAGACTTGCGAAATTTGATAATCCAAGGGATGCAAACTTGCATCCCCAAACAGCAAAATTTAGCCAAGGTTTTCGACCTGAGGCAGGGAAAGGACGAGTCTCCCTGTGCGTTCTTACACAGATTAAGGGAGTCGGTTAGGAAATGTTCGGGTTCACTTCGTGATTTATGTATGTGTGAAAGAGATGGGCCGGCCCCGATAGGATCTCTGTGTGTAAATTTGATTGTGAAAAGTTAAGTAGTCTCTGTGGATGTGAGAATTTGTGTTTGTGTTATCATGGTGTCTGTGAGAAAGAATCTGGCAGAAGGCTTCTCAGCTCACAAGCAGTTTAACACTTTGTGCTCTGGCTTGAATTCATCTGTTTGTTAATGGTTTTATGTTTGAAACTTGTTGTTTGTCATTTGATTCAGTGTGCTATTTTTGATTGTAATTTTATGAATGCTTAACGTTATTTTCTTTCATGATATGATTTTATTAGAACTTAAGGAGGGAAAGGAGGACCATTCATGAGATTGAGGGCGAGGTAGTAATAAGTTATTACAATTCCAAATTCACATAAGGGGTGGTATTCACCTTCAGGAAAATGAGGCAGGGGAGCAGGGGCTCTGGGGGGAGCAAATGTGCCCAGTTACACAGAGTGATAGGCTGCCGGTGAGGCGAACAGAAACTCTGAGGGCAGATGCGAATTAATATGGGTAACTTGAGAGTGAATTTCAGAACGTTGAGACGGTAAGTAGACTGTATTGCGCTGAGATTGTTCGTGGGGGCTAGAAAATGCTCTTATTTATACAGTAATAAAATCATGCCACATAATTTAAAAAATTCATAATCATAGGCTACTTCAGTACTAAAGGCACAATAGAGAAAAGACAAAATGAAAATGACACTGTAAAGCAAAAAAAAATTTTCTGCCCTTTACAGTTAAATGACAATGTTATAGAAAATGAAGTAGTTTTTACCATCAATGTGTAAACTATAATGAAAGTGAATACTCTCACTTTGTCAATGTGCCATGTTAACATGCAGGTTTAAATTCTAATTTTGAAAAAAAATCAAAAGTTGATTTATCTAGGACTTTGAAGAAAGGCATGATGTGTCAAATACATAAGATTACAATGAATTACAAGTTCAACTTTTTTTTTAAAAAAGTAACTGTCTTGACCTTAAAGATAGTACCAACATTTTCAATTACCTTCATTGCAGATAAAGTAGAGTACTTCAAGTGAACTCAGTCCCATAAAACGTTATGAAAGTTAGGGCTTCTAATAGCTATTCTTTGCAACACCTTTAAGATTTTCTATTCTTGGTGAATGTCACATTTTGGATCAACATCTTTTGAATGTTTTTTTTGCGAGATACCATTATTTTGAATCTATTATTGAATATTGGATATATTTTTGTGCAGTCAATACCATTTACTGTTTGACAAACTTTGGTATCTTTGCACTGCTACATTTATTTTTATTGCGAAGTGATGCTTATGGATTTAGTGAGCAGCTTAATATTCTTTTATAAAGCCTACTCTTGATGTAAAATTACTGTTCAAGGCATATTGTTAGTGGATTCATGCACATTATTATAAAAGTACAAAACTTAAGTGGAGTTTTAAAGATGCAAGATGAAAGGATGGGAAACATAATTCAAAATGTTACTGACAACTGACCCTGGCATGGTGGCACAGTGGTTAGCACTGCTGCCTCACAGCGCCTGTAGACCCGGGTTCAATTCCCGACTCAGGCGACTGACTGTGGAGTTTGCACGTTCTCCCCGTGTCTGCGTGGGTTTCCTCCGGGTGCTCCGGTTTCCTCCCACAGTCACAAAGATGTGCGGGTCAGGTGAATTGGCCAAGCTAAATTGCCCGTAGTGTTAGGTAAGGGGTAAATGTAGGGGTATGGGTGGGTTGCGCTTCGGCGGGTCGTTGTGGACTTGTTGGGCCGAAGGGCCTGTTTCCACACTGTAAGTCTAATCTAAAACAGACCCATATGTAGAGCAGTGACCTCCGTGAAAGGGGGTGGGGGGAAGATCTGCCACATGGGGACTGCCCAGGCAGCAGTACTGGAGACTGGGAGTGGAGATAGTTGGGGAAAAGAGTTAGCACTTGAAGACCTAGTGGTCGAGGGGAGGTCGCTATGAGCTCTGACGCGCAGACACAGGAGACAGTGACAGGCAGACATAGACAGAGAGACCAACACCCTATGAGAGAGAGAGAGCGATCGGCTGTGTGAGAGGACCTACAGAGAGAGAACAGAAGCTATTACATTTTGTTGTGTTTCTAGCTGAAAGTCATCTGTTCGTTAGTGCATGAATGTTTGAGTGTTTATCACCTAGAGCTTGAGTCACGAGATATGTGTATATGTCAATATGTTGAGACCCTGGGCTTCGCTGTTTCTCGTTTACTCCAGCAGGGACTCCTGACTCAGACTCCACCTCTGGATTTCGCTGTGCACACTATTGAACCCGGTGAAGGGGTTTTGATCAAACATTGGCAACAGCAAACTCTCGAACTTGTGTGGGACGGCCCGTTCCTAGTACTCCTCACCACTGAACGGCGGAGAAAGGCTGGCAAAGGGCCAGTACCCTCTCCAGTTAAGAAAGGAGTCTGGACAGCCGAATCAACACGTGACCCACTGAAACTCAGACTGAACAGACTTTGAGTAACTGATTATACAGTGGCGATGTGAGCGCGGGGATTATTTAACCTTGTTTTGTGCTTTGATATATTGTTTAAGTTCTTAGCACTAGTCAGAATTATGCTGCTATTCCTGTTACTTCTGAGTTTTGCTCATATATCTTTTTCAGATGTTGTGTTAATGATTTCTGTTTCGGAATTTCCACAAGATATAAAGGTCAATGCTTGCAGCCTCGTCGAATGCCCAGATGTAGAGTTTCAAAGGGAATATCTTTCCTCCAAGATATTTCTTCACACCCTACCGAACACAAGGTTTGGGTCGCAAAAGCCACCGCCTGGCATCACTATCCATAGAGCCCCCTTCAGCCCAGCCCTAAACTGTTTTGACAGGAAGTGTCATCCGATATATCTCACCATTAAAAATGCTTCCTCTGAAGACTCATTTCCCCGTAAAAATGGGTCCCAACTCCTTAGTAAAGATTTAAAGATAGAGATGACAGCGTATGGGAAGCGTTTTTTGGGCTGCTGTTTTCGAATTGGCGTCGGACGGGGTCAGCCTTTGGGATTCCTTGATTCTAAACTGCAACCTTTCACCCCCTTCCACTGATCCGAATTCACTAAAAATTATAGAGGTTAAAGACTTGAGACAGACTCTTGAAATAGAAACGGGGTACGGAGATGCAAATGCCTGGGTTGAATGGGTTAAATATACTGTGAAAAACCTGAACAAAAGCAATTGCTCTTCATGTGCCTCCGTTAGGGCAGTGTCTCAGGTGGTTCCCTTTCCACTCGGGTGGGAGCAAAACAAACAGGGCATGGAATGTATGATAGCCCTATATCAGGATGAGACTGCATGGAATAATCCGAATTGTACCTCCCTGTCCTTGATGTTTGATGTTCCCTCCTTTGGAGAAACGAAACACACAAGCTCCCCCTGTATTTTCGGCTGCTGTTGGAAACCACACGTCGTGTGTGCATAGACAAGGTCGATCTAGCGATTTGGGGGAGCTGAGATTGTGTTCAGCAATTAAAAACGTTACTGAAGCGGAGGAAGGAAGAAACTACTCAGCTTTAAATGTTCCCCGAGCGGATCTGTGGTGGTACTGTGGAGGCAAACTACTGAGACCCACCCTACCCCCAGATTGGAAGGGGATATGTGCGATTGTACAATTGGCAATTCCATTCACCTTGGCATTTGAGGAAGAACAGATAGTCGGGAGAAAGGGAAGGGATAGTAGATCGCTGTTACACACTTCTTTTGATGATAAGATTTATCTTGACTCAATAGGGGTCCCTGGGGGGTGCCTGATGAGTTCAAAGCTCGTAACTAAATTGCAGCAGGCTTTGAGTCGTCCCTGTTCTGGTGGGTCACTATAAACAAGAATGTCGATTGGATAAACTACATTTATTATAACCAAGCACGATTTATTAACCATACTAGAGATGCAGTCAAGGGCCTGGCGGAACAACTGGATGCTACCAGTCGTATGACTTGGGAAAATAGACTGGCCTTAGATATGCTCCTAGCTGAAAAGGGGGGTGTTTGTGCCATGATCGGCTCTCAATGCTGCACTTTTATTCCTAACAACACGGCCCCTGATGGCTCGGTCACCCGTGCCTTGGAGGGACTTAAGTCACTGGCAGAGGAAATAACTGAAAATTCAGGAATTAATACTGATTGGACTGGCTGGCTAGAGCGGTGGTTCGGTAAATGGAAGGGGGTGATGGTCTCAGTAATGATTACTCTTCTAGTGGTAACAGGGGTCTTAATCGCTTTGGGCTGTTGCATAAATCCCTGTTTACGAGGCCTGATTACCCGCCTTATTGAAACGGCCCTGATGAAGGGCGAGCCGCGTACAGTCGTGGGCATTCACATCCAGACTGATGCGGACGATCCTGAGGCTGATTGGGATAGAGAGGCCATGATTATGCTGCAGAAATTACAGACTGTATAAAAAGACAGGGGGGATTGATATGGGTAATGTAATTTCTGCAGTTTCACACACTCTCTCTCTCTCACGCAGGAGTCACGCATTCTCACATACACACACACACACACACTCACACCACACACACACACACTCTCACACACACACATACACTCACACACATACACTCACACACACACACACACACTCACACCACACACATTCTTTTGGTATGGGTAAGGTGATTTCTGTATTAAGACTGAGGTTTAATAAGTAAAGGCTAATTATAAGCAACTAGGCCACATGAGAACATGAACCAGAAGTCACCTCTGTTATGTCAGGAACATGGTAACCTTGGGCAAGATACCAAGGAATGCTTTAGCAGATAAATGCTTTAACCAGCAGAATTGTTAAAAACAATATAACATTTAATGAAAGAATTGGCAGAGAAAAGCGTGAAATGTTTTAACCAATGGAATTGTAAAATAATATTTAATCAAAGAATTGGCAGAGAAAAGCGTGAAATGTTTTAACCAATGGAATTGTCATTAATGTTTTCACAAGTAAAAATAATGTATAAATATTAGTGCTGTAAAATCTTCCGTCGCGATTCCTCCGAAGCTCTTTTTTTTTGGAAGCAGCCCAAACTTGCAAGTTTGAAATAAACATCCGTTGCTCATTGTGTGTCTCACAGCATTTCGATTTGCCACGGGAAAAGCGGTAGCCGGAGGGGATGAGGGCTGGTGCTGTCAGCTTGGAGTTCGCCTCCTAGGACGGGACCTTGTGGACAGTCTCCCTTGAAGTCAAGGGTTAAAGGATAGTCCGCGGTCGGCAGAGTGTGGAGGCACAACCCGGTTGATCTGAACCATAGCCCTAGTGTAGAGTAGTTAGCCGAGTGTCAGGGACTATTCTCCGGAGATTTAGAATACCTAGACAGAATTCACTTATAACAAAAAGCACCATACAATGCAGGTAGTTGTTGCATCAGGAGAAACAGAGATGAGCCCTCTCTCTCTTATATCTGATGAACAGCAGCAAAAGCAGGAAGCACTGAGCATGCTCCAGCCCACAATGGGCCTCGGATTATTGATGTCAGCGCAGGAACAATAAGAGTGGGGGTACGGGGGCTAGACGTGCTAGTTGGTCCTTCAACCAATCGGAGTGAAGGAGGGGCGGGACAATACTCAACCACGTGATAAACTTCACTGACAGCACAGTGTAGCTGTGACCAAGGCATTGGAAATGTGTGAAGGTGAAGGACAGGGGAAAGGAAAGACATATTGACCAGGAAGAGAAGGAAATTTTCATGGTCTGGGATGAGAGGTTTTACAGAACTTAGTGCACATTGTAAAACACAAATTTGAAAATCCCAAATGCTGCTCCATTTTCCCTCCCTATAATGCATTTTGCACTCTCTGAAATATCAACTGTGTTTCTCCCTCCACAGATACCAGTGATCAGTGCCAAAGCCCCATTGCTTGTGGAGAAGGTGATGTTTGAATTCCTTGTACTGCTGCAGTTCGTGTGGTGAAGGTGCCCCCACAATGTGGTTGGGTAAGTGCTGTTATAGTTTATTCACTCAGTGACAGTGAAGAGTTGTCATTGTGTGTGCAAATCGACAACAGTTTGTTTTTTTTATCATGTTTATAATTCCACAGAAATACTATTGAGAACTTCTGACATAAGGCCACAGATGGGGATATTAGGTCAGGTGATCAAAAGAATTGCCAAATAAGCAGGTTTTCAGGAATACCTTAAAAGAGGAAAGCAGGTCTGAGAGGGTTAGGGTGGGAATTCCAGACCGTGTTGCCTTGGCAACAGTAGAAACAGCCAGACAGGTGAAGCAATGAATAAACACATCATTGGGAGTCTGAAAGAAAACGAGTTGTCGTGATCCCACAGTTTGTGTGGTGCAGGGAGACAGGGATGTTCACAGCCAGGAATTACATCAAGGGTGAGAATTTTAAATTGTTTCTTGTTAATAGGAGCCTTTTGATGGATCAACAAGTTTCGGTACAAATGAGTACTTGGGCAGTAGGGTTTTAGATACTCTTGAGATTGCATGTAAGTTGAATGTGGGAGGCTGGCCAGGAGTGTGTTTGATAATGAAGTCTGGAGATAATACAGGAATGGACGAGTATTTCAGTAAATGAGCTGAGACTTGGGTGGAGTTGGCTGATGTCACTAATGTAGGAATAGTGCTTTTGGAGTTGGGCTCCTCCTCCTCATCACTCCCCCTCACCAAATCACAGAAAATGTTCCTTGTTCTGTCTGTCTGTCTCTTCTGGTTATGTCCTTCTCTCCCATTCTGCGTCAAACTAATATTTGACCTCACCGTTGTTTGAAAAACCTACTCCATCCCCACTCTCCCTTTCCTTTCTGAATTCCTTGTATTTGGTGTCCCTCCAGGATCTCTCCTTCGTCCCTCCTGTTTCTCACCTACATACTGCCAGGAGGTGACACCGTCCAAAAGCACCGTGTTAGGTTTCACATGTACACTGACAATGCCCAGCTCTCCCTCCCCATCATCCCTCTCCATTACTCAGTCATCAAACTGCTCATCACGCTCCCACTACGCGATTGGCTGCAATTTCCTGCAACGGAACGTTGCAATGGTTAAATCCATTGCCTTCAGTTGCTATTACAAATTCATTTCCCTTACTGCTGAGCCTCTCCCTCTCCTATACTCTTCACAATATTGTTGTCATATCTGACCCCAAGGTAACCTTCTGATCAGGCATCTACACAATCACAAACACCAGGAATTCCAATCTCTTAAATGTTGCTTGTCTCCACCTCACCCCAGCCCCATTGTTACTGAAACCCCTGACACGTGTCGGTGTTGCCTTAAACTTGACGAATCTAAAACAGAACCCTTGATTCCGCGACGATCCCAGAATCTGGTTCCACACTCCCTCATGATGGGAAACATCCTCTGTCAAACTCCTCAAGAATCCTACATGTTTCAATGAGATCCCCTCTCATTGTTCCCAAATCCAGTAAGTAGAGTCCCAACTACTTCAGCCTTTTCTTAAAAGATAATCCCTGCAAACCAGGTCAGGTTTCTGTGAAATACCTCTGATGAAATTATGTATTTCCTTTAATAAAGGGCCCAAAACTTCTGTCGTTAGTCCAGATGTGGTCTAACTCGCACTTTATAAAGTTACTCTCAGGTATATGCTCCAAACCACTCCCTTGAAACTTAAACAGATGTTGTTGGAAATGCTCAGCAGGTCATGCAGCATCTGGGAATAAAAATCAGTTAAAGTTTTGGGTCTGGTCACCCTTCCTCAGATACGTTAACTCTAATTTCTTTTCACACCTGCTGCTAGACCTGCTGAGCTTTTCCAGAAACTTCTGTTTCTCTTCCTGGTTTACCACATCTTCAGTTGTTTCGGTTTTTATATCATTTAAACTTGCCATCTCTCCTCTAGAATTTGTCATTTCCACCTTGGAAAAAAGATTCACATTCGTTTGGTCTTCCCTATCCTGGGAAAAAAGAAACCATGACTAGCCACCCTATCATTGCTCCTCATAATTTTATAAAGTTCAATAAAGCTACCTAAAGTGTCCAGTGCTGCAGGGAAATAGCCTCAGCCTATTCAGCCTCTCCCTATGATTCAAATATTCCAATACTGGCAATTCCCCAGTAAAACTTTTCTGAAATCTTGCAAGTTTCCCAACATCTTTCCTGTAACAGGGAGACTGGAATTGAAAGCAGCCTGGGGATTCCAAAAGTGGCCGAGCCAAGAAACTGTACAACCGAAACCTGATCTCCCAACTCCAATCCTCACTGCACTGCCCAATAACAGCTAGCATACCAAACACCACCTTCACTGACCTGTCTACCTTCAACCACACTTTCAAAGAGTATCAACCCACACTGCACGGTCTGTTTGTTTGTCAACACTTCCCAGGAATTGTTACGAAGAGGTTGAGTCCTATTCTGGTAACATCTTTCTGAAATCAGGGAGACTACAATTGAATGCAATATTCTAAAACTGGCCTGACCAATGCCCTACTCAGCCACACCGTGACCTCCTAACCCCAATACTCAGTGACAGAATCCCTACAGTGTGGATGCAGGCCTTTCAGTCCAAGAATCCATACCAACCATCGGAACAACATTCCACCCTCACTCTGTAACCTACCATCACCCAAAGCTAATCCACCTAACGTGCATGTCTTTAGATTTGTGGCAGGAAATTAAGAGCACCCAGAGGAAGCCCACGCAGACACGGGGAGAATGTGCAAATACCACACAGACAGTGAAATCGAACCAGAGTCCATTTATTGATCAGCGCATTCCAGTCAATGTCACTGTCCCAAATGCCACGTTCAGCACCTGATCTCCCTGAAACTCTACTTTCCACGAACTATGCAGTTTTTCTGAGCCCTTCAGAGGGAATTAAGTTGAACAGAAAACAGGAACAGAGTTGAGTTTTAGATCTATATAATAACTCTCCATCATTCCCCCCCCCCCCCCGGTCTGTCAGTCTGTCCCTCCCTCTGTCGTTTGCCCTCTCCTGTCGGTCGACCCCCGGCGGTTGCCCCCTCCTGCCAGTCAACTCCCCATCAGTCACCTCCCCCCCAACTTTGTTGTCACGCCCCCCTCCCCCCAGTCTGTTACCCCTCTCTCTGTTGCCCCCCACCTCTCGGTCACCCCCTCTGTTCCCCCTGGCTGTTTGCCTCCTCTCTAATCCCACTTTCTGTCCCCACCCGTCTCTATGCCACCCCTCTCTATCCCTCCTCTCTTTCCCAACACATTTCTGTCCCACCCCGCTCACTCCACCCACTCCATCTGCTCACTCTCCCTCCCAGTTGCCTAGTTCTGTACTCCCCCACTGCAGGGTAAATATCTTGTCTATTTACCCTATCCATGTCCGGCATGATTTTAAAAATCTCTTTCAGGTCATCGTTCAGCCTCTGACGCTCCAGGGAAAACAGCCTATCCAACCCTGGCAACATGCTATAATTCTTTTCTGACCTCTTTCATGTTTAAGAACATCCATCCGATAGGAAGGAGAACAGAATTCTATGACCCGTACGGCCCTAATATGACCTCCCAACCCCTACACTCAATGCTCTGACCAGGAAAGACAAGCAGACCAACCGCCTTCTTCACTATCCTATCTACTTGCTATTCTACTGTCAAGGAACTATGAGCCTGCACTCCAAGGACTCTTTGTTTAGCAGCACTCCCCAGGAACTTACTATTAACTGTATAAGTCCTGCAAAAGTTTACTTTTCGAAAATGCAGCAGCTCGCATTTTTCTAAACTGAACACCACAGCCCATCACCCATCTGATCCAGTTCCTCTTGTACGCTGAGGTAACTTTTTTCACTGTCTACTACACCTCCCATTTTGGTGTCATCTGCAAACTTACTCACAATACCTCATGTTCACATCCAAATCATTGATATAAATGACGAAAAGTAGTGGATCCAGCACCGATCCTTGTGACACTCCACTGGTCACAGGCCTCCAGCCTGAAAAGCATACTATGCATTCTACCTTCGAGCCAGTTCTGTACTCATGCCATCTAACCTTGCTGACCAGTCTCCCGTGAGGAACCTTGGCAAACACGTTACTGAAGTCCATGGAGATCATATCCACCGCTCTGCCCTCATCTCCATCTTCCCCCTCTGCTCCCCTCCCCTGTCTCCCCAACCCCCGCTCTGTCTTCCCCCCCCCCCCATCGTCGTCCCCCCCCCTCCTCTGTCGGTCTGTCCCCCCCCCCCTCTGTCCTTTGCACCCTCCTGTCGGTCGAGCCCCGGCGGTTGCCCCTTCCTGTCAGTCAACTCCCCGTCAGTCACCCCCCCCCCACTTTGTTGTCACTTGTTCCGTCTTCAAAAAAACTGAGTCAGATTCATGAGACATGATTTCCCATGCACAAAGCTGTTATTAATATCCAAGATTTAACTCTGTACATCGGGGTTTGCGTTGCCCAGTTATAGGTGTTAATATTCGGGATGAAGTTCAAGTACACCAGCATTTTGTCAGTGACTGTGTATTGAGTCTTGTTAATGTCACCAACACAGCTGAGTTCCTTTTGAAAGCCAGTCTCTGTATCCCTTGCCCAACAGGAAATAGTGGCAGTGTCCTTACCACTGGACCAGGTGGATCGGGCTCAGAGTTGAGGAACAGCATCTTTGAAGTGGCTGATTAGAAAACTTGCCCAAGCCACCAGGCCATACTGTCTCCCAGCTGTCCCTGCCTCAGCCTCCAAACAGAACCTTCCTGTAGTTTCTCTCCTGTCAGACTCTCCCATTGCTGTTAGTCCCGGATCTCGTCCTGCTACTGCACTGATCCTGTCGCTCACTGACCTGTCCATCCCCCAGTGTCCTCCACATTCATTCATTGTTTACAATCTCATTACCCCAGTTCTCCAGCCCCGCCCCCTCCACTCTATAGAGGCAGCTCAGTAGTTAGCACTGCTGCCTCACAGCACCAGGTACCCGGATTCGATTCCGGCCACTGGCGACTATCTGTGTGGAGTTTGCGCATTCTCCCCGTGTCTGAGCGGGTTTTCTCCGGGTGCTCCGGTTTCCTCCCACAATCCAAAAATGTGCAGGACAGGTGAATTGGCCATTCTAATTTGCCCATACTGTTAGTTACATTAGTTGGGGGGAATGGGTCTGTGTAAGATTAGATTACTTAGTGTGGAAACAGACCCTTCGGGTCAACAAGTCCACACCGACCCGCCGAAGCACAACCCACCCATACCCCTACATTTGCCCCTTACCTAACACTACAGGCAATTTAGCATGGCCAATTCACCTGACCTGCAAATCTTTGGACTTTGGGAGGAAACGGAGCACCCGGAGGAAACCCACGCAGACACTGGGAGAACGTACAAACTCCACACAGTCAGTCGCCTGAGGCGGGAAGTGAACCCGGGTCTCTGGCGCTGTGAGGCAGCAGTGCTAACCATTGTGCCACTGTGACGCCCAAACAACTTACTGTTTGGAGGCTCTTGGTTTGGATTTGTTTGGCCAAAGGGCCAGTTTCCATACTGTAGGGATTCTGATATATTGGGCAGCAGCTGCTGTCAATCTCCCGGACTCCTGTATGATCGGGAACACGTGCTGTAGGAGGGGAGACCAGTGCACGGGCACCGTGCTGGCCTATTGTGGGAGTATGCACAGTATAGGTCAGTGCCAGTAGTGAGGCTGCGGGTGTGAGGGATTAATCGGTCATTGGCAGCTTTCTCCCTCTGGGAGCAGGACCCAGGGGAATGGCCCCTTTCCTGGCCCCCCTGACATGTGATCAGACTATCAGTGGTGCAGCATTTTGCAGTAAGTTATCAGAACACTTTTGTGAATATTCAGGGTTTTTATGGAAAGGGACAAGGATGGGCCTGCAATTAGAGTTCTAATTTGGTTCACTTTAGTACAAAGGATTTTGGTCAGAGTGTGCAGGAAGCAGTGTATGCAGGATGGTTTTCATCAGAGGATTCAACAACAACCCCCCACCCCCACCCCAACTTCTCCAGTGGACCTAGAGTCGGGTTCATTGGTTTGGTTCTTAGTCTGCAGGCAGGAGCCAGGAAACTGAATTCAAAGAGACCGCGTGTGAGACCTGGGTGTGGAGGAAAGGAGTGGGGGGGATTGGTTTGGAAATCAGTTCACAGAAGAGAGAAATTGTGAGACTGAGGTTTAAAGCTTTCGGGGAACAAGGAAACTACAGTTTAATACTATAATTGTCATATGAATTTCCATCCTGTATTAACAGTGGTAACTTCTGTGCTCTGTTGTATGGTAATGAAAGGGTGGATTTGCGGATGAGAAATTCAAATTGAACTTCATGTTCAGATCTGATAGTTCCTTGATCCGTGCTGATCTGAATATCATTGGCCTTTTCATGTGGAAGGAAAGGTGTGTACTCTGTCCGTGGGCGAATATTCCAAATCTCAGTGTGACTGCAAAAATACTGAGACACAGCCAAGTCCATGTTAGCGTCATGACTGGGGAGAGTGACTTCATTTTGTTTTTGAAAATCAGAAAAATCATGGCGTGTTTCCCAGGAACAATTAAGCCACAGCTTTGCTTTGTAGAAGGACAAGTCTTTAATTAACCATACTACCAGAAAGACACAAGGATAACTGCACCATGGGAAATATTATGAAAAACGAGATTGTTGAAAAGGATTGTAATCCATTGGCATTCTCACGTCGGTTCCAGGGCCGTGGGGAAACACTGGAAATGTGCTGAATGCAGTGTAGGTTTCAGTTATTATATTGGGAAAAGTGCAGAACAATTTACATGGGTTTCCAGGGCTCAGGGGTCTGAGTTATAGGGAGAGGTTGGGCAAGCGAGGATTTTGTTTAGAGCAGAGGAAACTGAGCGGGGTTTTTTTATTCTAGAAGTATATAAGACCATCAGGGGCATGGGTAAGGTGAATGCATTCAGTCTTTTTCCCAGAGAATCAAGGACTGGAGGGCATCAGTTGAAGGTTAGAGGAGAAAGAATAAAAAGGAAGCTGAGGGGCAACTGTTTTACACAGAGGGTGGTATGTATATGGACTGAGCTGCCAGTGGAAGTGGTTGAGGTGGGTACACTCACAACAGGTCAAAGACATTTGGACAAATACATGGATAGGAAAGGGTCAGAAGCAGATGGGCCAAGTGCAGTGAAATGGGGTTAGTGTGGATGGACATTCTGGTCGGCATGGGCCAGTTTGGGCCAAAGGGCCTGTCTCTGCTGTAGGATGCTATGACTCTAAGTGCATCTGCTATTTCTCCCACTAACTCTGTTGGTATCCTGCGATGTATTCCATCAGGGCAATGAGACTTGTCTACCTTTAGCTTCATTAGCTTGCCCAGCTCTAACGCTTTCGTGATAATGGTTATTTCTAGGTCCTCCCCTTCCTCAGTCTCCTTATCAATTACTGGCATGTTCTTCGTATCCTCCACTGTGAAGACTGACTGCTGTGTACTCGTATTCCTGAACCCTGCTGGACAAGAATAACTAGGTACAGAACTCTGAGAGGACTTCGAAGAGTCTTTATTGATGAGACATGGCAGGTACCTGGATAGTGTACATGCAAAACACCTCCAGGCAGCATCAGGTAAAGCCCCACCTATACAATGTAAAGCTCCCATTCTTATACCTTTGTGGTTTGGGACTTTGAATAGAGACTGTCTCTCAGTATTATCTCCATGGCAACGGCAGTTAGAAAGTCTAGTTCAGTTCAGCACTTTGTTGTTAAAACACACATCCCTCCCCCCCCCCACACCCGTGGCTCCCTCAAGTATCTGACAGGCACTTCAGTTTCAATGGGGTATCTATCAGAATTCTGATGTGGAGGAGCCGGTGGTGGGGTGTACAAAGTTTAAAAACCACACAACACCAGGTTATAGTCCAACAGAATTATTTGGAAGTACAAGCTTTTGGAGTGTGCTGTGATGTTTAACTTGATCAGGTTTATCTCTATGGTAACAGTTAAGTGCTTCAACCATTACAGAGGCCATATGTTCCCCACACATTAAGTTCCCCTCTAGCAGTGTAAACTACTATCTCGGCCCTGGGGACAACTACTCATCACTCTTCTCCCCCAATTCCATCTAGCTTTCTGTTGACCTTTAAAGTTTTTCTAATCTCCTCATTTCTCCTTTATCTTTGGCAATTTGTATGCCTTCTATTTCATTTTGATAGGCTCCCTTATTTCCTGAGTCACCCATGGCAGATTACTCGTTTTCCTACAGTCCTTCCTTTTCCTTGATATATACTTTTGCTGAGCACTTCGAAAAATTGCTTTGATATTCCAGCACTGTCTGTCAACTGTCCCACCGTCAAGTCTTTATTTCCAGTCTACATTAGCAAACTCCTGCCTCATCCTATTGTTGTCTCCTTTGTTTAAGCACTGGATCTTGGATTGGATCTAATCTTCCAGCTTTCCAGCTGTGTTCTCAGTTCAACCAGACTTATCACAAGTCTTTTATCAGATTACGAGGTGAGACAATGTTACCTGGGTGTTTTGGTTTTCATTGCCAGAGACCTTGGCTTTGTAATAAAGTACAGGATAGATATTCACAACAGAGTATTCTGGACGGTGTGAATGTCCTAGACAGACTAAAACCATAAATCACTGTCTCCCCTCAGTTTAAAATTGCAAAATCATTATCTCCTACACCCTTCCTCACTATCTAAGTGTGGAACGCTAATCCACTTGACTATCTGTCATTTTCCGAAAATCTCCTTTGGTGAAGGTGGTGAGTTTTTGATTCAGCTTTCCAGTTATTACCGTAAGAAGATAAGCACTGGGCACAGGAGAGGCAATGCAGCCCTTCGAACCAGCCCCACCATTTCATACGGTGATGATTGAGCTCACCTCGGTCTCAGCTGGATTTTCCCACCTGCTCTCTCACCCTTCACCTATATCTCTTCATTAAATTGGCTCACTGTCCTGGCATCCACCACATTTTGAATAGGGAATTCCACAGATTCACAGCACATTGAGATAGGTACATTCTTCTTCATGAGAATAGAATAGAATCCCTCTAGTGCAGAAACAGGGTATTCATCCATCGAGTCCACACCAACCCTATAATGAGCATCCTATTCAGACCCACTCGTTCCCTGTAACATTGCATTTCCCATGGCTAATTGTCTAATCGACACGTCCATGGACCCTGTCAGCAATCTAGCATGGGCAATCTATCTAATCTGCGCATCTTTGGACTGTGTGAGGAAACTGGAGAACTGCACGAAACCATGCAAACATGGGGAGAATGTGTAAACTCCACACAGTCACCTCTGGTCTCCGATGCTGTGAGGCAGCAGTGCTAGCCACTGAGCCACCTCTGCCTTATTAACCTCCCTATCCCCCAATTGGCTGGATCTATGTTCCTTACATCAGAAATCCGGTTGTCTAAGCGGATGGCTCAGTAAATCCCAGTGACAGCCCACATGTCCCGTGTGTCTGAATGGGGATCTGATACACAACATCCTCCATCCCACGCTTTTCATTCATGTTCCAGAGACAGGGCCCCAGTGGGTGCATGTGGACTACAACTCCCAAATTTCGAGGCAGGGACCGCACATCTGTGGGGAAACCTGGCACTGCACAAGTACAGAATGTGGGCGGGTTTTGGAGCATGTGCTTTGGGGTAACTAGTGGAAAGTATTTCACACTGTGATTGTCTGGAGTAGGAACGTATTTGCTTGTAGTATTGGTCTGTTGGAGGTTCAAAGTGTCACCACACCCACATGGGACCAAGTTCCATCCCCAACTCGTCATAACACTGGGAATCGACCAATGAGAACCAAAGAAGGATCCGACCCATTCTCCCAGACTGAAGGTTCCTCTTCTGTCCAGGATCTGCCACCTCCCTTTCTGTTTCCTTTTCTTTCATTCTGCTGTTACATTATTGACTTGGAGCAACTGAAGGGAAAGGAAGTGAACCCAGAAAGGGTGCAGAGTCAAACCAGGGATGGGAAGTAGTGGCATGGATCTGTTTATCAGTAACTCCATGAGAATGGGGAGGGTGTACACTCGGGGATAGCAGAGTCAGAATGGTGGGAGACAGTAAGTGGGCTGGAAGGTTACAGCTTTTCGGGAAGAAAGGGGATAAAGATATTCCAGAGAAACTAGAATTGTCTGTTCTGAATTTCGAGTCTGTACATATTCCTTTATACATGGTGCTAGATGGTGAAGATTTGCATACTGAAATCTCAAAATCATGTGCAGATTGTGATTAAGTTAACCAGCACTTGAAGAACCAAAGATAGAGAATCACTCGGCCAAAATCCAGCAACAGTCTCCCTCCCAGCATTGTCGGTCTATCTGCGCCAAGTGGTCTGTGAATGGTTCAAGACAGCATCTATCTTCTCCAGGGTAACTAGAGATGGGGAATAAATGCTGGCTGAGCCAGTGATGCCCACATCCTGGAAATGGGTTCGATCTCTAGTTGTGGAACCCCAGTTGATGTTACTGCAGGATGATGGGGGACGCTGAGTGTATCCTCCAGGAGGCAGCACCATCACATTACCCCTGCCTGCACTCACACAGTAACACCGCAACATCACTGGAACAAAAGGCAGTGAAACCAAAGGAGGGCTTAGATATAGTTCTTCGAGGTAAAGTTATGAAAGGGGATTGGAACACAGCAGGAACAGGAGACTGAGCTGGATGGTCAGCTGTTTCCCATTGAATGGTGGAGCAGGATTGAAAGGCCGAATGGTCTCCTGCTGCTATCTCTCGGGTATGTATATAGTCATGGAGCCCGGGTAGGAAGGAGTGGGCAGGGATTCTCCAGGAGATTGCACTTCCACATCAGGTTTCAGTGAGGGATGGTTTGATGAATTTTATTTAACAGGTGTCTTTAACACATGGTTTGTGAATTTGCTTTTTTTTAAAACAAAGTAAAACTTTATTCCACAATATATAAAACTAAAAGAAAAGAAGCTATCTGAATATAACAGTTTTTAGAATTTGAAATGCCCTTTAGAACAAAATCCTGTCTATTCCCGGACACCATCACTTTCCAGCTACTCAAACTCCAGGGAACTGCTTTTCAGTTCTCGTTCTGTGAGCTGGGACGCGTTCTTTTTTTCCCCATTTCTCCTACTCAGAAGTGTTATCTCACACAGCTGAGCAACCTTCCCACCATCAGAATGGATCATTCGTTTATTTTGCTTTTTGTGAATGTATAATCACCAGCAGGAACACACAGTGTAACCAATTGAATATTTATAAACAAAGCTGATTACGCGCCAAACAAACCATTACAAGTGACAGAGTGAGAAGGGACTAAATCAAAGTAGAGTTGGGGAGGAGGGGATTGATATACACCACATGCTCCTTCTCCAAGGACACCCTACTGTGTTGCCTTTATCCTCAATCATAGAATAGAATCCCGACAGTGAGGAAGGAGAGCATTGGCCCATCAAATTCCACCGACTATCTGGAGAACATCACGTCAAGAGCACTCCATCTCTGTAACACTGCATTTCCCATGGCTGATCCACCTATTCTGCACAAACCTGGATACTGGACAATTTAGCACAACTGCTCCGCCTAACCTGCACATCTTTGGACTGTGGGAGGAAACCAGAGCACCTGCAGGGGACACACACTATCATGGAGAGAATGTGGAAAGCCACATTGACCAATACTGGACTCCAAGGCTGTACGTGGTGCTGTGAAGCAGGAGTGCTCCAATCATAACTTAAATCAAAACAGATTATCATTGCTTTTTGTCACATTGCTGTTTGTGGAGACTTACTGCCCAGAGAGACACCCTGAAGTTCAGAAAATGGCAACGTAAATTGTGTCAACTCCAGCCCAGTTAATGTGATTACCAACCACAACATCAATACTCCAACAGTGTCATCGTGAACAAGGTCCTGTCCTGACTCTGATGGACAGTAACTGCAGAATCAGAGTCCTGCAGTGATGTGTGAACTCTACCCCACACGGAGCAGGGGGATAACCACTTCCCTGTGTGCACTCACTGGGCTCTCAGTCGTGTCGAAGACTCAGCAAATCCCTTGTCATACAGACAGTTAAAAAATTCCTACTCAGTGTGAATCTGCTGGGGTCTCAGTGGATGAGATGAATCACTGAATCCTTTCTCACACACTGACCATCTGAATGGCCTCTCCCCTGTGTGGGCTCATTGGGGTGTCAGCAGGTGAATTGAGTCAGCATTTGAGTGAATCTCCCCCCATATTGGAACCAAGTGAATAGCCGTTCCCCAGAGTGAGCTTGCTGGTGTTTAAGCAGGTCAGAGGACTGAGTGAATCCTTTCCCACACACATCAGGTGAATGGCCTCTCCACGGGGGGAATGCACTGATGTCTCTGCAGGTGGGAGATTTGAATGAATACTTTCTCACACATGGAGCAGGCGAAGGGTCTAAATCCAGTGTGCCATCTCTGGTGCCTTTAGCAGATTGTAAGATCGAGTAAACCCTTTCCCATACATGGGGCAGGTGAGTGGCCTCTCCCCAGTGTGACTGTTCGGTAAGTGTCCCACTGGGAGGGTAGGTAAACTCCTTCCCACAATCCCCGTATTTGCATACATTCGCCCTGGTCCCGTCATAATGGTGTCTTCCCAGATCACATGACCGGTTAAATACTCGACCCCATGTGAAACACGGGAATGACTTCTCTTGGCTGGGAATGCCGCTTTCCCTTTCCTTATTAACGATAAGGAACAGGACCTGCAGAATTGGATGACTCTGCAGTTGATGTAATGTTAAAACTGAGTTTCCCATCTGGGAACTCTCTCTCTCTGTAAAACATTTTTTCCCTGTCATTACTAAAACTCCCCAAACCAGCTTTCCCATCAGTTCTCCTGAACTTCTAAATTTGGACTAATTCAATGACCTCAGTAATGTGCCTTTCTCTCAGTTCTTTCTGAAAGTAAATTAAGAACATGAATGAGCCAGTTGCACGCACCAGTGACTTGAATTCTGATGACAGCATTGCCCTGGCTGGAGAGATTGAAGAGCATGAAACTGTCTTCTCTGGAGTATCTAAAGTGAAACACTTGAAATGAACAAAATTCTTCAAGAGCTCGATAGGACAGATACAGGAAGGATGTGCTCCCTGGCTAGTGTATCTGGAATGAAATCAGCAGTAGCTATGGTATCTTTCCCTAGCATCCCCTTCAGCTGCATGAATGTTTAAGCTGTATTTGCTGCTCTAAATCCACTCTCTTGATCACTCCCGTTTGTAACTGCAGTAGTGTTGAGGGCCATGCAAATTGATAACATTTGATTCAATCCATCCCAAAACCCCTCTGTGTCTGTGTCTCACTTTAGTTCACCGAGACCATCATTCAATCTGACCTCTTCACAAACTCTGCCCTGATATTTCCTCAGAGGGCTCAGAATGAAATCTTCACAGAAGGTCAAAAGCCGGCTGAATAGCTCATCACCTCTCCAAAGGATCACCTCACCGAATGCTATTCTTCTACCCATAAACCTTCCCATTTGTCCTCTTCCAGTAACTGTTCAATTCTATTCTCTTCATTGTACCTGACTCCACCACACTCTTTGGCAGTGCATTCCTGATCATAAACTTTCTCTGCATGAAAACGTTTAGTCTCATGTCACATGTGCTTCCTTTGTCAATTCCTTTACATCGGTGCCTCCTCATTATTGATTCTTTCATGCATGCGAACAGTTTGTCCCAACCAACTCTCACTGGATCCCTCTTGGAGGTATCTTTACCCAGCATCCCCCGGGATGGTGAATATCATCTCTTTGTGACAAAGGAGATCAGTGCAAAACCATTCAGGTGCTCTCACTGTGGGACTGGATTCAGTAGACCAGCCAGCATCACTGTACTCCAGTGAATACACACAGGGGAGAGGCCATTCACCTGCTCTGAGTGTGGGAAGAAATTCACTCACATATCCAGCTTGATGAAACACCAACGAGTTCACAACTAACCACAGCGATTGGATTTGTTTTGTTTGTTTGTGCGATCACGGCATCACTTGCTGGGGCAGCATTTGTCATCCATTCCGACTGCCCAGGAGATGGTTCAGAGTCAACCACATTATTCAGGGTCTGGATTCACGTGTAGGCTGGTCAAGGTCAGAATTAACAGTTTCCCAGGCCCAATGTCATGAAGAGTTGATTTCTGGTCTATTATTCTATTTCAGAAAATAGATCAGCCTTGATCTTATTGAATGGCAGAGCAAGCTCAAAGGGCAGGATGGCCTTCTCCTGTTCTTGTGTTCTTAGATTATGCATTCCTCCCTCGACTTGGAGGTGCTGGTGTTGGGTTAGGATGGACAAAATTAAAATTCCCAGAACACCAGGTTATAGTCCAACAGGTTTATTTGGGAGCACTAGCGTTGCTGCTGCTTCATCAGGTGGTTGGGTGTTTTTAACTTTGTCCATCACGCTTGTAACTTATGCAGAGCAGCAAAAGCCAGGAAGCAGTGCGCATGCTCCAGCCAACAATGGTCCCAGGATGATTGATGTCAGCGGCGGACCAATGGAAGGACAGGGGCGGGGCTGGAGGACCTGGAGGGGCAGTTGGACCTCCGACCAATCAGAGTGAACAAGGAGCGGGACTTGACTATACACGTGATCATCCTCGCGGACAGCGCGGATGGAGAGCTGCCGGGAATGAAAGAAATAAACAGCAGCAAGCGGGAGGGAAACGGTGTCGGTCTGGACTGAGAGGTTTTGCAAACATTTGTTGCACATCGGAAAATACAAATTTGAAACTTACAGTCCCGTATTTGCAGTAAACGGGAAAATGCCTCATCGAGCGATTGAGTGAAGTGCCGCCATTTTTATTCGGGGCAACGATTCACTGGACACGTGCAGTCGCCATCTTTGTAGGGGGCAATGTTCAGAGGGGAGTATGTCCAGCTCTCCCTGATAGAGAGTCATTGGGCAGGATTCACACAGAGCACATTCACACCCAGGGAAATGGATACATTTTTTCTCCGGATTTATTTCGTCATTCATTTAAATGATTTGGATGTGAATAGAGGCGGTGCAGTCAATAAGTTTGCAGATGACACCAAAATTGTTGGTATTATGGTCAGTGATAAAGGCTGTCTCAGAATACAATGGGATATTGATCAGATGGGCCAATGGACTGGGGAGTGGCAGATAGAGTTTAATTTAGATAAATGTGAGGTGCTGCATTTTAGAAAAGCAAATCAGAGCAGGACTGACACTGAATTGTCAGGTCTTGGAGAGTCTTGCTGAACAAAGAGACCTTGGAATGCAGGTTCACAGTTCCTTGAAAGTAGAGTCACAGGTAGATAGGATAGTGAAGAAGGCATTTGGTATGCTTCCCTTTACTGGTCAGAGTGCTGAGTAAAGGAGCTGGACAGGACATTGATTAGGTCACTTCTGAAATATAGTGTGCAATTCTGGTGTCCCTCTTATCAAAAGGAGGCACTGAAACTTGAAAGGTTTGAAAATTGATTTTCAAGGATGTTGCCAGGGTTGGAGGATTTGAGTTGCAGAGACAGGCATAATAGGCTGTGGCCATTTTCCCTGGAGTGCCATAGGCTGAGGTGTGATGTTGAAGAAGTTTATATAATCGTGAGGGGCATGGATAGCATAAATAGACAAGGTGTTTACCTTGGGGTGGTGGAGCCCAGAACTAGAGGATATAGGTTTATGGTTTGAGGGGAAAATTCAACAGGAGCCTAAAGGGCAACAAAAATCGTAACATTTCAAAGGCAGTTGAATAGGAAGGGTTTAGAGGGATGTCGGCCAAGTGCTGGCAAATGGGAATAGATTAGGTTAGAATATCTAGTTGGCATAGATGGGTTGGACTGAAGAGTCTGTTTCGAGGCTAGACATCTCTGACTGTGGGATCATAATAGTGAACACTGCTCTGATTCGCCTCTGAGCTCCTTGATGTCCACTTGTTCACTATCTAGCTTCCTTAGTCTCTGAGTGTATTTTTGCTCTGTTTTAGTATTTTACTATTACGTTCACAGACCTTTCTGTAAATGAATTGTCCACTGCTGCCTGGTTCCTGACCATATTACAGAGGAGGTAGTACTGAATGTCTTAAATAGTAGCAAGGTGGATAAATCCCTGGGACCTGTTAAGGTGTATCCTAGACATTTGTGGAAAGCTAAGAAAATGATGGCAGTGCCCCTCCCGGAGATATTTATATCATCATTGGTGACAGGTGAGGTGCTTGAAGACATGTGCCATTATTTAAAAAGGTGGTAAGGGAAGGCCAGGGAACAAGAGAACAGTGAGCCTGAAGTCAGTGGCAGGCAAGTTGTTGGAAGGGAGTCTGAGGGACAGGATTTACATGTATTTGGAAAGACGAGGAATGGTTAGTATAGATAGCATGGCTCTGTGTGTGGGAAATTCTCTCTCTCTCTAACTTGATTTAGTTTTTTTGAAGATGTGACAAAGATGATTGATGAAGGCAGACTGTGGACATTGTCTATATGGACACTGAATGATGTTCCACAAAGCAGACTGGTTAGCAGGGTATGATAACATGAAATGTTGGGAGAACTAGCCATTTGGATACAAAACTGGCTTGAAGGTAGGAGGCAGAGGGTGGTAAAAGAGGTTTGCTTTGTGGACTGGAGGCCTGTGTGCTGCAGAAACTGATATTGGGTTTACAGAAGACACCAAAATTGGAGGTGGAGTGGACAATGAAGAAGGTTAGTTTAGAATGCAACAGGATCTTGACCAGATGGGCCATTGGGGCGAGGAATGGCAGACTGGGTTCAATTGAGACAAATGTAAGCTGTTGGATTTTGGAAAGGCAAATCAGGGCAGGACTTATACACTTCATGGTAAAATCCTTGGGAATGTTGCTGAACGTAGACCATGGAGTGCAGGTTCATTGTTCCTTGAAAGTACAGTTGCAGATAGGCAGGCTAGTGAAGGTAGTGTTTATATTTATTGGTCAATGCATTGAGTGCAGATGCTGGGACATAAAATTGTGACTGGACATGGCATTGATTAAGCAATTTCAGGAATTCTGTTTTCAGTTTGAAATTCCCTGTTCTGGAAAGGATGTTGTGAATCTTGAAAGAGTTCGGACAAGATTTACAAAGACTTCGCTAGGGTTGGAGGATTTGGGCTGCAGGGAGAGGCTGAATAGGCCAGGGTTAATTTCCCTGGAGAGTCTCAGACTGTCAGATGACTTCATGGATATTTATAAAATCATGAGGGGCATGGCTAAGGTGAGCAGCCAGGGTCTTTTCCAGGGTCTAACCCAGGTTAGTTGGGTCCAAAACAAGATCACATGAGCTTAAGTTGAGAGGGCAAAGATTTAAAACGGATCTAAGGGGCAAAGTTTTCAACCTGTGTGTGTGGACTGAGCTGCCCGATGAAGTAGCAGAGGTTGATACAGTTACAACATGTGAAAGGCATCCGATTGGGTACATGAATAGGAAGGGTTTCAAATGATACGGACCAATAGCTGGCAAATGGGGCTCCATTTGTTGAGGATTCCTGGTTGGCATGGACAAATTGGACCAACGGTCTGTTTCTGTGCTGTACATCTCTATGACACTAATAAATGAAAATAAGATGTGTTCCTCTTTTGTGGAGAGCTCGCAGAAGCACAGGTAATTGTCCTTGGAGCTGAGAAGGTTAAGCAGTGATTTTGACCAGGTGCAAATTTGTGTCTAGGATATTTAATTTGCAGAGAGATAGGAATTGTTCACAATACCACAATTTTGAGAACTATTTTCAGGTAATTGGCAAGTAATATGTGAATATGTGAACATTATTTTATTCAGTAAGTTCTGAGAATCTGGATCAGTCTAAATAGCAGCTGGACAGACTCAGCAGTTATTCATAAACAGACTTGGAATTTTACTTTTTAAGGGAAGATTGGGGGGCTATGGGCAAATGGGAAGGGAATTGGGACAGTTTTGCAGCATCTCCAGAGGGAGAGAGTACAGCCCAAATGGGATGAATAGCCCCCAGTCCCTGTGCTCTGTGATACTTCCCCATTGTCTGTGAATGGTGAAGCTCATCCCAGGGCAGAGAGAGAGAGGATCCTACCACTCACCTCACAATGGGCCCCGGATGATTGATGTCAGTGCAGCCCAATAGGGGCCAGAGGGCAGTACTGGAGGACCAGGTAGTACCAGATTGCCCTCCAACCAATCTGAGTGAATGAGGGCATCCTGAAGGTTGGAACTAAAGAAAGGCACGTATCGCAGAGATTTGAGAAGCTGGAGGACGTGAGATAGGGAGCGTTCTGTGCCTGGTGAGGAATTATATAAATAAGGAAAAGTTGTGAGGCTGGATGAGGTGAGAGTGATCGGGAGAGTTGAGGATGGAGGAATTTAGAGTTAATGAGGATTAGAGTCATAATGTTATACAGCAAGGAAACAGGCCCTTTGGTCCAACCAGTCCATGCCGACCATAATTCCAAACTGAACTAATTGTACCTGCCTCCGCTTGGTCCACATCCATCCAAATATTTCCTATTTATGTCCTTATCTGAATGTCTTTTAAACATTGTAATTGTATTCACAGCTGCCACTTCTTCTGGAAGTTCATTGCACACATGTATTTTTTAAAAACCCTAATGGATTTTCTCAAATCTTTCTAATTTCTTCTCAAAATGAATGCACCCGAGTTTTGAATCCCCCCCTCCCCTGGCTATTCACCTTATCTACACTCTTTCTGATTTTATAAACCTCTAATAAGGTCACCACTCAACCTCATGCACGCAAGTGAAAAATTTCCCAGCCTATCCAGCCTCTTCTTATAATCCAATCCCTCCATTCATGGCAACATGCTGGTAAATCTCTTCTGAACCTGCTCCGATTTAATAATATCCTTCCTATAACAGCACAACCAGAACTGGACAGAGTATTCCAGAAGAGGCCTTCCAGCGTCCTGTCCATCCTCAAAATAACGTCACAACTCCTGCACTCCAAGGTCTGAACAATGAAGGTCAGTGTGCTTAGCACCTCCTTAACTGCCCTGTCTACATGTAACACAAACTTCAAAGGCGTGAAGCCCTCGGTCTCTTTGTTCCCATATCACTACTCAGGGCCCTACTTTTATTGAGTGTAAGTCCTGCCCTCGTTTGTTTGATCAGGATGTTATATTTTGCATTTATTCCAATCCAAAAAAATTGAGTATAAATGCAATAGGAGTATAATTAAGAGGGAGATCAGGATGCAAAAACGGGACTGAGATAGCTTTGGCGAATAGGGTTAAGGATAATCCAAAGGGCTTTTGAAATCATTGTGATCTTCTCTGGAGTCGAGTTCACCTATATAAGAAGGATGGATTGTACCTGAATTGGAAGGTGTCTAACATCCAGGCAGGGAGATTTGTTAATGATACTCGGGAGACATTGAACCAGTGAGAGAGTGGGTGTAAAACCAAGAAGATAGTGAAAAAGGAGGTATGTCTGAGGCTGGTACAGTTCAGAAGTCAAATAGTCAAGACAGGCAAGGGCAAGGCACAGAATGAAGTCGGACTGAGCAGTTGCACTACTTTTACCTCAATGTAAGAGGCCTGACAGGGAAGGTAGATGAGCTCAGGGTATGGTTTTGAACATGGATATTATCGCAATTACAGAGGCACCACTCAGGGATGGACAGGACTGGCAGCTTAATGTTCCAGGGTATAGATGCTATAGCAAGGATAGAAAGGGGGGCAAGAGAGGAGGGGGAGTGGCATTTTTGATTCAGGATAGCATTATGTTTTTGCTGAGGGAGGATATTCCTGGGAGTACGCCTAGTGAGGTTATTTAGGTGGAACTGGGATATAAGAAAGGGATGATCACCTTATTGGGGTTTTCTGCATGGATTTCGTCTGGATCCTCTGGTTTCCTCCCATAGTCCAAAGATGTGCAGGGTAGGTTGGATTATCCAGACTGAATTGCCCACAGTGTTCAGGGATGTGCAGGTTGGGTGGATTGTCCAGGCTGAATTGCCCATAATGTTCTGGGATGTGTCGGTTGGGTGGCCCTGGGAAATGCAATGTTACAAGGGGAGGTTAGTATCTCAGGGTCAGTATCAATGTGATGGGTGAATGACCTGCTTCCACACTGTTGGGAGTCTCTGATAATTCTACTAGTTTTAAACTAGTTACAGAAAATAATAGACCAGATCTACAAGTTAAGGTTCTGAATTGGACAAAGGCCAATTTTGATGGCACAAGGCAAGAACTTTCATCTGGCCCCTCCAAAACGTCAAATGCTGCACTCGGCAGGGAATTCCACAGATTCACAACCCTTTAGCTGAAGAAGCTCCTCCTGAACTCAGTCCTAAATCTGCTCCCCTTATTTTGAGGCTATCCTCTGTTGTTTGACCCGCCCCCAGTGGAAATAGTCTCCCTGCTTCTGTCTTATCTACTCCCTTCATAATTTTATTTGTTTCCTCTCCAACCTCCCATTCTTCTAAATGACAATGAGTATAGAACCAATTTTCTCAATCTCTCCACATACACCAACCCTCTCAACTCCCAACTCAAACTAGTGACCCTCCTCTGTACTCCCTCCAGTGCCAGTACATCCTTGCTAATGTACACAGTACTACAGGTGTGACCTCCCCAGCCCCCTGTACAGCTGCAGCATAACCATCCCTCTCGCAATGAAGGACAATATTCCCTTCACTGCCTTAATTACCTGCTGTACCTGCAAACCAACTTCCTGTGATTCATGCACAAGGACACCCAGCTCCCTCTGCACAGCAGCCTGCTGCATATTTTCACCATTTCAGCAGCCCTTTTTCTGGCAACGTATCGAATACCTTCTGGAAATCCAGGTGCACCACCTCTACCGAATCCACCTTGTCCAAATCGCTCGTCGTATTCTCAAATAATTCCAGTCAATCCATTAAACATGACCTGCCTTTCATGAATCCACGATGTGTCTGCGAAATGAGACAATTTCTACCCCGATATCTCATCACTACTTCCTTGAGAGATCAAGCATTTTCTCCACTACAGAAGTTAAGCTAACTTGTCCTTTTTGAAAAATAGTAGTACCAATTTGCAGCTTCCAGTCTGTCAAAACCATCCCAGAATCCAGCATATTTTAGTGAACTATCACGAGTCTATTTGTTGCTCACCTCCCCCCATCACCCCCCCCCCCCCCCCGAAGCACCACCCCCGCCATCTCCTTTCGTCCCTGGGATGCAATCCATCAGGGCCAGGAGACCCATCTATCTTTAGGCTATTATCTTTCCCAACATTACCTCTTTACTGGGAATAATTGCTTCTCTGTCCTCATCTGTCATTGCTTCCATAGGCCTGTGACAATGAGAGTATCTAGACAGTATGTTCCTGTTAAGGCCAAAGCTGGGAGTTGTAGAGAATGCTGCCTGTCGAAAGAAATTGAGGGCCTGGTCAAGAAAATGAAGGTGGCATATGGCCGTACAGAGAGTTGTGTTTGTGTGAATTCCTAGAGGAGTATAGGGGCAGTAGGAGTATACTCGAGGTAAACCAGGAGGGCAAAAAGGGGACATGAGATAGCTTTAAGGAGAATCCCAAGTGATTGTACAAATACATTAAGGACAAACGAGTAACCAGGCAGAGAATAGGTACCCACAAAAATCATCAAGGCTGTCTGTGGAACCGCAGGAGGTGAGAGAGATTCTGTATGAGCGGAGAGGTTTTACAAACACAATGTGCACATCGGAAAACACACATTTTGTAACGTCCCAGTCTCGTGTTTTCAGTAAACGGGGGAATTGCCTCAGTGTGGCTGCAGGCATGAATATGCGTCGTCATCTTTATTCGGGACAATAATTCACTGGACACGTGCGGAACCACCAGCTTTTTAGGGGGCAAGGTACAGACAGGCACGTGTGCAGCCTTTCATTGGGCAGGATTTACACAGAGCACATTCACACTCAGAGAAATGGATGTTTATTTCTGGATTTGTTTCATCATTCATTTAAATGATTTGGTATCGTAAATGAGTTTGCAGGTCATACAAACGGCAGGTATTGTGGATAATGAAGAAGGTTACCTCAGATTACGATGAGATATTGATCAGATGAGGTATAATTTAGATAAATGTGAGGTGCTGCATTTTGGAAAAGCAAATCAGGGCAGGACTTATACACTGAATGACAGTCAAGAATTCTTTTTTTCCATTGAGCAAGTGTATTTTCCTTCCATTTCTGGCTATCAATTCTGCATCATTTTCCTTTCCTGTAATCCGTTTTGCATTCCCTGAAACATCAACTGTGTTTCTCCTTCCACAGATCCCAGTGATTAATGCCAAAGCCCTGTTGCCTGGGGAGAGGGTGATGTTTGATTTTCTTGTACAGCTGCAGATTGTGTGGTGAAAGTGCTCCCACAATATGGTTGGGTAAGAGACATTACATAGTATTCATTACAGCAACAGTAGAGATCTGAAGATAATGTCCAAATCAACAACAGTTTGTATTTCTATTATAATTGCACAAAAATATTTTTGGGAACTTTAGACATAAGGCCAGAGATGGTGATATTAGGTCAGCTGACCAAAAGCATTGCCAAATAAGTAGGTTTTGAGGAATGTCTTAAAGGGGGAAAGCAGATCTGTGAGGTTTTGGCTGTGAATTTCAGATCTTGTTGCTTTGGCAACAGTAAAAGCAGCCTCACAGGTGAAGTAATGAATTAACAGATCATTGGGAGTCTCGAACAGAATTGGTTGTTGAGGTCTCAAAGGGTGTGTGATGCAGCGAGCTGGGGATGATCACAGCCAGGAATTACATCAAGGGTGAGAATTTTAAATTGAGGGATGTGGGCCGGATGCTGGCAGGTGAGACTAGATTGGGTTGGGATATCTGGTCGGCATGGACAGGTTGGATTGAACGGTCTATTTCCATGCTGTACATCTCTGTGGCTCTATGTCATTGATTATGAATAGCAGACCTTTGATGGATCAACAAATTTTGGAACGAGGGAGTACTTGGGCAGCAGAGATTTAGTTTTTCTTGAGATAACAGGGAGGTTGAATGTGGGAAGCTGGCCAGGAGTGTGTTTGTATAAGGATGTCTGGAGATAACACAAGGTGGATGAGAGTATATGAGCTGAAACAAGGTTAGAATCAGCTAGAAATAGTGGTCTTGTCCCCCTCACCTCACCTCTGAGATTCAGCTGGTTGTCAGGTTGTGAATCATGCAGTAACACAATCGGGAGCTGAGTGGCCCTGGGGGAGCCTGAAATGAGTGTCGCTCAGCTGGCTGTTGCTGAGCAGCTGCTGCTTGGTAGCCCTGTTGATAACATCTTCCATCACTTTACTGCTGATCGAGTGTGGACTGATAGATGGAAATTGGCTGGGTTGGATTGTCCTGTGTCTTCTGTTGAACATCCCTGGGCAATGTTCCAAATTGTGAGGTAGATGCCAGCGCTGGAGCGGTACGCAGCTTGGTGCGTGGCAAACTCTGGAGCACAAGCCATCAGTATTACTGCCAGAATATTGGCAGGGCCCATAGCCTTTGCACTACTTAAACATTTCTTGATGCTATTTAAACTGAATCAAACTGGCTTAAAACTCACATCTGTGATGTTGGAAACCACTGGAGAATGCTGAGATGGATCATCCCACTTCTGGCTGCAAATGCTGTTGACTTATCTGGTGCATGGATGTGTGAAACCCCTCCATCAGTAAGGGTGGGGATATCTGTGCTTCCTGCAGTGAGTTGTTTTATTGTCCATCACCGTTCACAACTGGGTGTGGCAGAAATGCAGAGCTCTGATCTGACTCATTGGTTGTGGGATCACTTAACTCTGTTGCTTGCTGTTGATGGTGTTTGAAATGCAGATGGTCCTGTTTGGTAGCTTCACCAGGTTGGCACTTCATTTTTAGGTATGCCTGGTGCTGCTCTGGGCATGCCCTCCTTTACTGTCCGTTGTGATGTGTGGGAGTGGGATTTACAAACCCATGAGATTACAGATTGTGCTGGAGTACAGTTCTGCTGTTGTTGATGTCCCACAGTACCTCAGAGAGATCCAATTTAAGTTCCTACATCTCATCAAAGTCTGTCCCATTTAGAACGGTGATAGTGTCACTCAACACAATGGAAGTTTTTCTCAACTTTAAGCCAAGACTTGTGTCTCCAAAAAGAATGTGTGATGGTCGATCTTACCGATACTGTCACGGACAGATGTATCTGCAGCTGGTCAGTTCATAACAATGAGATCAAGTATGTTTTTCCCTCTTGGTTCCCTCACCACCCACTGCAGACTCAGTTGAGCAGCTATATCCTTTAGGACCTGACCAGCTCAGTCAGTAATTCTGTTGCAGAGCTAGTCTCGATTGTGGACATTGAAATCCTGTACACAGAATACGTTTGACACCATTTTACTTCCTCAGTGCTTCTTCAAATGTTGTTCAACATGAAGGAGAAGTGATTCATCACCAAGGGAGGATGGTACGTGGTAATCAGCAGGAGCTATGAGATTTCCTGGTGTCGGGAGTCAATGCTGAGTACTCCGAGCGCAAATCCTCCCTGTCTGTGCCACGACCTCTGTCTGCTCTGTCCTGCTGGTGGGACAGGACATGTCCAGAGAGTCAGGAGAAAGTGAAGACTGCAGATGCTGGAGATCAGAGTCGAGAGTGTGGTGCTGGAAAAGCACGGCAGATCAGGCTGATGAAGGGCTTAGGCTCGAAACGTCGATTCTCCTGCTCCTCGAATGCTGCCTGACGTGTTGTGCTTTTCCATCACCACACTCTCAATATCTAGGGATGGTGATGATGGTGTCTGGTCATCCTCTGGAAGAGGGCTCCTGACGAAAGGCTCATGCCTGAAACGTCGATTTTCCTGCTCCGCGGATGCTGCCTGACCTGCTGCGCTTTTCCAGCAACACATTTTCAGCATTGTCTGCAAGAGTTGATTTCATGAGTATGAGTATGTCAGGCTGTTCCTTGATTGGCCTGTGAGACAGCTCTGCACGTTTTGGCACCAAACTCCAGATGTTAGTCTGGAGGACATTGCACCATCGAGAGGGCTGATCCTGTGGTTGTATTTTCTGGTGCCTTGTTCGATGCCAAGTGGTTCATCCAGTTTCATTCCTTTGTTGAGATTTTGCAGTGATTACTACAGTGAGTAGCTGGCTGGGCCACTGTCGGGTTGGCAGGATTTTTTCCGCCATTGACAATGGTTCCATGGAAATTAGGAGATTCCTAATTCCAGTTTTTTTTTTCTTGAATTCAGATTGCACCATCTGCAAAGTTGGGATTCGAACTAGGACTTCAGTTGTTTGTTTCAATATTTTGGATAAAAGTTAAATACATTAGGTTTGTTCACTCACTTTATATATCACTTATCCAGGTTTTGTTTCTTTGTGAAACACTGTCCATCATTCTGTCTCCTCCATCCTTCTCTCCAACAAGAAGAGTTTGGAGCACATGGAGTTTCTCTGTCACTAAGACTGAGATCATCCGATCTGTAGCTTCCCTCCCTCCCACTGAGTCAATCTGCCTCACGTGGTGTTCCCGCTTTTTGTCCAAACTTTCTCTAATCTCATGTCAAGCCTTATCAGAGCTCATCTTGACCCTTTACCCTAATCTCAATAAACCATAGAGTTTCCAACTCTGTTTTCTCCTCCTCCTCATCAGTCTCCCTCACCGATTCACAGATATTGTTCCTTGTTCTGTCTTTTCTGGTTATGTCCTTCTCTCTCATTCTGTGAAAAACTTATATTTGACCTCACGGTTGTTGGAAAATCCTGCTCCATCTCCACTCTCCCTTTTCTTTCTGAATTCCTTGCATTTGGTGTCCTTGGTCCCTTCTGTATCTCACGTACGTACTGCCAGGGAGTGACATTGTGCAAAAGCACCATGTTAGGTTTCACATGTACACTGACGATGCCCAGCTCTCCCTCCCCATCATCCCTCTTCATTACTCCACTGTTACTCAGTTATCAAACTGCTTACCACATTCCCACTACTCGATTAGGTGCAGTGTCCTCCAATGAAACATTGTCATGGTTAATCCCGTTGCCTTACAAATTCCTTTCCCTGACTGCTGAGCCTCTTCCTCTCCCTGGGAACTGTCTGAGGCAGAACCACACTCTTCACAATATTGCTGTCATATCTGTAACCCCAAGGTGATCTTCTGATCAGACATCTACACAATCACAAACACAAGGAATTCCAATCTCTAAAATGTTGCTTGTCTCCACCTCACCCCAGCTCCATTGCTACTGAAACCCCTTACCCGTGTCGGTGTTGCCTTAAACTTGACGAATCCAAAACAGAACCCGTGATTCCGTGACTGACCCAGAATCTGGTTCCAGACTCCCTCATGGTGGAAAACATCCTCTCAGTATTTACCCTGTCAAACTCCTTAAGAATCCTACATGTTACAATGAGATCCCCTCTCATTGTTCCCAAATCCAGCGAGTGGAGTCCCAACTACTTCAGCCTTTTCTTAAAAGATAATCCCTGCAAACCAGGGTTCATCCCAGTCAAGTTTCTGTGAAATGCCTCTGATGAAATGATGTATTTCCTTAAATAAAGGGACCAAAACTTCTGTCATTACTCCCAGGTGTGGTCTCACTTCAATTTATAAACTTCATAAAGTTCCTCTCCGGTATATACTCCAAATCACTCCCTTTAAACTTGCACTGACGTTGTTGGAAATGCTCAGCAGGTCATGCAGCATCTGGGAATAAAAATCAGTTAAAGTTTTGGGTCTGGTCACCCTTCCTCAGATACGTTAACTCTAATTTCTTTTCACACCTGCTGCTAGACCTGCTGAGCTTTTCCAGAAACTTCTGTTTCTCTTCCTGGTTTACCACATCTTCAGTTGTTTCGGTTTTTATATCATTTAAACTTGCCATCTCTCCTCTAGAATTTGTCATTTCCACCTTGGGAAAAAAAAAATCACATTTGTTTGATCTCCCCTATCCAGAGAAATAAGAAACCATGACTAGCCACCCTATCATTGCTCCCTCATAATTTTTCAAAGTTCGATAAAGCCACCTAAAGTGTCCAGTGCTGCAGGGAAATAGCCTCAGCCTATTCAGCCTCTCCGTATGGTTCAAATATTCCAATACTGGCAATACCCTTGTAAACGTTTCTGAACTCGTGCAAGTTTCCCAACATCTTTCCTGTAACAGGGAGACTGGAATTGAAAGCAGTCTGGGGATTCCAAAAGTGGCCGAGGCAATAAACTGTGCAACCGAAACCTGATCTCCCAACTCCTATCCTCAATGCGCTGTCCAATAACAGCTAGCATACCAAACACCACCTTCACTGACCTGTCTACCTTCAACCACACTTTCAAGAAACTATCAAACTACACTGCACGGTCTGTTTGTTTGTCAACACTTCCCAAGAACTTGCCATGAAGAGGTTGAGTCATATTCTGGTAACATCTTTCTGAAATCAGGGAGACTACAATTGAATGCAGTATTCTAACAGTGGCCTCACCAATGCCCTACTCAGCCACAACGTGACCTCCTAATCCCTATACTCAGTGACAGAATCCCTACAGTGTGGAAGCAGGCCTTTCAGCCCATGAGACCATACCAACCATCGGAACAGCATTCCACCCAAACTCTGTAACCTACCATTAACCAAAGCTAATCCACCTAACCTGCATGTCTTTGGATTTGTGGCAGGAAATTAAGAGCACCCAGAGGAAGCCCACGCAGAGACACAGGGAGAATGTGCAAACACCACACAGACAGTGGAGTCGAACCAGGGTCCATTTATTGACCAGCGCATTCCATTAAAGGTCAGTGTCCCAAATGCCACGTTCAACACCTGATCTCCCTGAAACTCCACTTTCCAGGAACTATGCAGTTGTTCTGAGCCCTTCAGAGGGAAGTAAGATGAGGAGGAGAAAACACGAACAGGGTTGAGTTGTAGATCTATAAAATAACTCTCCATCTTCCCCCTCTCTGTTCCCCCCGTCTCCCCTCACTCTGCTGTCTGGTTTTCCCCCCTCTCTGTCGGTCAGTCCTTTGTCGCCCCCCCACCTCGTCGGTCGCACTCCCCCGTTGGTCTGTCCCACAATCTGTCGGTCTGTGCCCCCTCTGTCAGTCACTCCCCTGTCGGCCGCACACATGTCTCTTTCCCCCCTCCGTCGGTCGGCCGCCCCCCCCAACCGTCGGTCGCACCCTCTGTACCCCCCGTCTGTTCCCCTTCACTCTAATCCCGCTTTCTGTCCCCATCCATTTCTGTGCCTCCCCTCTCTATCCCCCCTCTCTGCCCCCACCCATTTCTGTCCCAACCCTCTCGATCCACCCACCCTCTCTGACCCTCCGCCCACCCCCTCTCTGTCTACCCTCCCCTCCCAGTCCCCTAGTTCTGTATTCCCCCTCCGCAGGGAAAATATCTTGTCTATTTACCCTATCCATGCCCGACCTGATTTTAAAATTCTCTTTCAGGTCAGCGTTCAGCCTCTGACGGTCCAGGGAAAACAGCCTATCCAACCCTGGCAACATCCTGGAATTCTTTTCTGACCCTTTTCAAGTTTGAGAACATCCATCTGATAGGAAGGAGACCAGAATTGCATGGAATATTACAAAGTTGCCGAATCAATGTCTTGTACAGCCGCCATATGACCTCCCAACCCCTACACTCAATGCTCTGACCAATAAAGACAAGCAGACCAACTGCCGCCTTCACTATCCTATCTACTTGCTTCTCTACTTTCAAGGAACTATGAACCTGCACTCCAAGGACTCTTTGTTTAGCAGCACTCCCCTGGAACTTACTATAAACTGTAAGTCCTGCTGAAGTGTGCTTTTCCAAAATGCAGCAGGTCGCTTTTTTCTAAACTAAACTCCTCAGCCCATCACCCATCTGATCCAGATCCTCTTGTACTCTGAGGTAATCTTTTTCCCTGTCTACCACACCCCCCATTTTGGTGTCATCCGCATACTTATTTACAATACCTCTTATGTTCATATCCAAATCATGAATGTAAATGGCGAAAAGTAGTGGATCCAGCACCGATCCTTGTGACACTCCACTGGTCACAGGCCTCCAGCCTGAAAAGCACCCTCTGCCTTCTACCTTCAGGCCAGTTCTGTACTACATGCGATCTAACCTTACTGACCAGTCTCCCATGAGGAACCTTGTCGTATGCCTTACTGAAGTCCAAGTAGATCATGTCCATGCTCTGACCTCATCAATCCTCTTTGTTGCTTCTTCAAAAAAACTGAGTCAAATTCATGAGACATGATTTCCCATGCACAAAGCTGTTATTAATATCCAGGATTTAACTCTGTACATTGGGGTCTGCGTTGCCCAGTTATAGGTGTTAGTATTCGGGATGAAGTTCAAGTACACCAGCATCTTGTTAGTGACTGTGTATTGAGTCTTGTTAGTATCACCAACACAGTTGAGTTCCTTTTGAAAGCCAGTCTCTGTATCCCTTGCCCAACAGGAAATGGTGGCAGTGTCGTTACCTCAGGACCTGGAGGATCGGGCACAGAGTTGAGGAACAGCATCTTTGAAGAGGATGATTAGAAAACCTGCCCAAGCCACCAGGCCATACTGTCTCCCAGCTGTCCCTGCCTCAGCCTCTAAACAGAACCTTCCTGTAATTTCTCTCCTGTCAGACTCTCCCATTACTCAGTTTGTCCAGGGTCCCGTCCTGCTGCTGCACTGCTCCTGTTCCTCACTGACCTGTCCATCCCCCAGTGTCCTGCACATTCATTCAATGTTTACAATCTCATTAGCCCAGTTCTCCAGCCCCACTCCTTGCCGTTTATAGAGACGGCTCAGTGGTCAGCACTGCTGCCTCACAGCACCAGGTACCCAGTTTCGATTCCAGCCTAAACCCAGAGTTTGTGCATTCTCCCCGTGTCTGAGCGGGTTTCCTCCTGGTGCTCCAGTTTCCTCCCACAATCCAAAGATGTGCAGAACAGGTGAATTGGCCATTCTAAATTGCCCATAGTATTAGTTACATTAGTCAGGGGTAAATATAGGGTAGGGGAATGGGTCTGTGTAAGTTACTGTTTGGAGGGTCGGTATGGACTTGTTTGGCCGAAGGGCCAGTTTCCATATTGTAGAGATTCTGATATATTGGGCAGCAGCTGCTGTCAATCCCCCGGACTCCTGTATGATCGGGAACACGTGCTGTAGGAGAGGAGACCAGTGTATGGGAGTATGTACAGTGCCTGGGAAGGAGGCTGTGGGTGTGAGGGATTATCTGTCATTGGCATCTTCCTCTCCCTGGGAGCAGGACCCAGGGGAATGGCCCCCTTCCTGGTACCCTGCCGTGTGATCAGACTATCAGTGGTGCAGCATTTTGCAGAAAGTTATCAGAACTCTTTTTGTGAAGATTCAGGGTTTTTATGGAAAGGGACAAGGATGGGCCTGCAATTAGAGTTCTAATTTGGCTCATTTTAGTAAGACAGGTTTTGGCCAGAGTGTGCAGGAAGCAGTGTATGCAGGATGGTTGTCATCAGAGGATTCACGAACAACGACCGCCCCCCCCACCCCCACCCCGCCTCCCAGTGGACTCAGAGTCAGACTCATTGATTTGGTTCTTAGTCCGCAGACAAGAGCTAGGAAACTGAATTCAAAGAGAGAAGAGAGTGAGAGAGAACTGGGTGTGGAGGCAAGGAGTGAGGAGATTGGTTTGGATTTCAGTTCACAGATGAAATAAATTGTTAGACTGAGATTTAAAACTTTGGAAAAGATGAAACTACAATATAATACTATAATTGTCTTATAAAGATCCATCCTGTATTAATATGGTGAGTTGTTTTCTCAGTTGTAGGGTACTGAAAGGGTGGATTTGTGGATGAGAAATTCAAATTGAACTTCATGTTCAGATCTGATAGTTACTTGATCCGTGCCGATCTGAATATTCATTGGCCTTTGCATGTGGAAGGAAAGGTATGTATTCTGTCCGTGGGCGAAGATTTCAAATCTCAGTGTGACTGGAAAAAATGCTGTGGCACAGCCAAGTCCATGTTAGGGTGGTGACTGTGGAGAGAGAGTTCATTTGTTTTTGAAAGTCTGAAAAATCATGGCATGTTTCCCAAGAAAAATTAAGCCACAGCTTTGCGTTGTAGAAGGACAAGTCTTTAATTGACCATGCAATCAGAAAGACACAAGGATACCTGCACCATGGGAAATACTATGAAAACTGGATTGTTGTAAAGGAGTTCATTCTCGATCATGAATTGTTGTTACGGCGGTTCCAGTGCCATGGGGAAACACTGGAAATATGATGAATGCAGTGTAGGTTTCAATTATTAAACTGTAAAAAGTGCAGAACAATTTAAAAGGATGTTGTCAGGGCTCAGGGGTCTGAGTTATAGGGAGAGGTTGGACAAGCGAGGATTGTTTTGTTTAGAGCAGAGGAAACTGAGTGGGTACTGTTCTAGAAGTGTATAAGACCATGAGGGGCATGGATAAGGTGAATGCATTCAGTCTTTTTCCCAGGGAATCAAGGACTGGAGGGCATCAGTTGAAGGTTAGAGGGGAAAGAATAAACGGGAAGCTGAGGGGCAACTATTTTACGCAGACGGTGGTATGTATATGGACTGAGCTGGCAGTGGAAGTGGTTGAGGTGGGTACACTCACAACAGGTCAAAGACATTTGGACAAATACATGGATAGGAAAGGGTCAGAAGAAGATGGGCCAAGTGCAGGGAAATGGGGTTAGTGTGGATGGACATTCTGGTCGGCATGGGCCAGTTTGGGCCAAAGGGCCTGTCCCTGCTGCAGGATGTTATGACTCTAAGTGCATCTGCTATTTCTCCCACTAACTCTGTTGATATCCTGGGATGTATTCCATCAGGGCAATGAGACTTATCTACATTTAGCTCCACTAGCTTGCCCAGCTCTAACTCTTTCATGATAATGGTTATTTCTAGGTCCTCACCTTCCTCAGTCTCCTTATCAATCACTGGCATGTTCTTCGTATCCTCCATTGTGAAGACTGACTGCTGTGTACTCACATTCCTAAACCCTGCTGGATAGGAATAACTAGGCACAGTACTCTGAGGTCTTCTTAGAGTCTTTATTGATGAGACATGGCTGTTACCTGGATAGTGTACATGCAAAACACCTCCAGGCAGCATCAGGTAACTCCCCGCCTGTCCGATGTAAAGCTCCCATTCTTATACCTTTGTGGTTTGGGACTTTGAATAGAGACTCTCTCTCTCAGTATTATCTCCATGGCAACGGTCAGTTAGAAAGTCTAGTTCAGTTTCGCACTTTGTGGTTAAAACATACACCCCTGTGGCTCCCTCAAGTATCTGACAGGCACTTCAGTTTCAGTGGGGATGTCTATCAGGATTCTGATATGGAGGAGCCGGTGTTGGGGTGGGGTGGACAAACTTATAAATCACACAACACTAGGTTATAGCCCAACAGGTTTATTTGGAAGTACAAGCTTTTGGAGTGTGCTGTGATTTGTAACGTGATCAGGTTTATCTCTATGGTAACAGTTAAGTGCTTCAACAATGAGAGGCCACATTTCCCCACACAATAGGTCCGCCTCTAGCAGTGTAAACTGCTATTCTGGCCCTGGGGGAAGCTACTCATCACTTTTCTCCCCAATCCCATCTTGCTTTCTGTTGATCTTTAAAGTTTTTTCTAATCTCCTAGTTTCTCCTTGGTTATTGCCAATTTGTATGCCTTCTATTTCATTTTGATAGGCTCCCTTATTTCCTGAGCCACCCATGGCAGATTACTCCTTTTCCTATAGTCCTTCCTTTTCCCTGATATATACTTTTGCTGAGGACGTCGAAAAATTCCCCCGTTGTCCGTCAACTTTCCCATGGTAAAGTCTTTGCTTCCAGTTTACATTAGCCAACTTCTGCCTCATCCTATTGTTGTCTCCTTTGTTTAAGAACTGGATCTTGGATTGGATCTAATCTTCCAGCTTTCCAGATGTGTTCTAAGTTCAACCAGATTTATCAGAAGTCTTTTATCAGATTACGAGGTGAGGTGAAGTTTCCTGGGTGCTTTGCGTTTCATTGTCAAAGACCTTGGCTTTGTATTAAAGTATAGGCTAGATATTCACAACAGAGTATTCTGGACGGTGTGAATGTCCTCAGAGTCTAAAACCATAAATCACTGTCTCCCCTCCGTTAATGATTTTGCAATTTTAATCTCCCACATGCTTCCTCACTATCTAAGTGTGGAACGCTAATCCACCTGACTATCCTGCTTTTTCCGAAAATCTCCTTTGGTGAAGGTGGTGAGTTTTGGATTCAGCTTTCCAGTTATTACCGTAAGAAGATAAGCACTGGGCACAGGAGAGGCAATGCAGCCCTTCGAACCAGCTCCAACATTTAATACGGTGATGATTGAGCTCACCTCGGTCTCAGCTGGATTTTCCCATCTGCTCTCTCTCACCCTTCATCTCATTGCAAATTCAACATCTGTATCTCTTCAGTAAATCTGCTCATTGTCCTGGCATCCATTGCATTTTGAATAGGGAATGCCACAGATTTGCAACACATTGAGATAGGTACATTCTTCTTCATGAGAATAGAGTCCCTGCAGTGCAGAATCAGGGTATTCATCCATCGAGTCCACACCAACCTATGATAACCATCCCATTCAGACCCACCCTGTCCCTGTAACCCTGCATTTCCCATGGTTAATGGCCTAACTGGTACATACATGGACACTGTGGGCAATTTAGCATAGGCCATCCACCTAACCTATGCATCTTTGGACTGTGTGAGGAAGCTCGAGCACCCTAGGAAACCTACGCAGACATGGTGAGAACGTGTAAACTCCACACAGTCGCATCTGGCTGAAATAAAACCCGGGTCCCTGATGCTGTGTGACAGCAGCGCTAACCACTGAGCTATATCTGCTTAAAATCTGCTACCCCTTATTAACCTCCCCACCCCGCAATTGGCTGAATCTATGTTCCTTATGTCAGAAATCAGGTTGTGGAAGGAGATGTCTCAGTAAAATCCAGTAACAGCCCGTGTCTGAATGTGGATCCTATACACAACACTCTCCAGCCCTCACTTTTCGTTGACTATCCAGAAACAGTCTCCAGTGGCTTCATGGGGACTACAACTCCCACAATCCCTGAGGCAGTAACCACGCGTGTGAGGGGAAGCCCAGAACTGCACATGTACAGAATATGGGCGGATTTTGGAGCATGTGCTCTGGGGTAATTAACGGAAAGCATTTGACACTGTGATTGGCTGGAGGAGGAAAAAATCAGCTTGTAGTATTAACGGGTTGAGGGGGTCAAAGTGTCACCACACCCACATGGGCCCAAGTTCCATCCCCAACTTGTCATAATGCTGGGAATCGACCAATGGGAAACAAAGAAGGATCTGACCCATTCTCCCAGACTGAAGGTTCCTCTTCTGTCCAGGATCTGACACCTCCCTTTCTGTTTCCTTTTGATTTATCCTGCTGTTACATTATTGACTTGCAGTAACTGAAGGGAAATGGAGTAAACCCAGAAAGGTTGCAGAGTCTAACCAGGACAGGAAGTGGTGGTATGGATCTGTTTACCAGTAACTCCATGGGAATGGGGGCGGGTAAATTAGGGACAGCAGAGGCAGACCGATGGGAGAGAGTAAGTGGGCTGGAGGGTTACAGATTTGGGGGAAGAAAGGGTAAAAAGATATTATAGATGAACTAGAATTGTCTGTTCTGAATTTCTAATCTGTACATATTCATTTATTCAGGGTGCTAGATGGTGAAGATTTGCAGACTGAAATCTCAAACTCATGTGCAGATCGTAATTAAGTTAACCAGCGTTTGAACAACCAAAGATAGAGAATCACTCGGCCAAAATCCAGCAACACTCTCCCTCACAGCATTATCGGTCTCTCTGCACCAAATGGACTGTGAAAGGTACAAGACAGCATCTCACTACTATCTTCTCAGGGGTAACTAGAGATGGAGAATAAATGCTGGCTGAGCCAGTGATGCCCATATCCTGGAAATGGTTCCTACCTCTAGTTCTTGAAACCCTGTTGATGTTACTGCAGGATGATGAGGGATGCTGAGTGTATCCTCCAGGAGGCAGCACCATCACATTACCCCTGCCTACACCCACACAGTAACACCGCAACGTCACTGGAACAAAAGGCAGTGAAGCCAAAGGAGGACTTAGATATAGTTCTTCGAGGTAAAGTCATGAAAGGGGATTGGAACCCAGCAGGAACAGGAGACTGAGCTGGATGGTCAGCTGTTTCCCATTGAATGGTGGAGCAGGATTGAAAGGCCGAATGGTCTCCTCCTGCTGCTATCTCCCAGGTATGTATATAGTCATGGAGCCCGGGTAGGAAGGAGTGGGCAGGGATTCTCCAGGAGATTGCACTTCCACAACAGTTTTCAGTGAGGGAAGGTTTGATGGATTTTATTTAACATTTACCTGTAACACAAGGTTTGTAAATTTTTGTTTTAAAATATTGTAAAAGTTTCTTGCACAGCAAATAAAATTAAAGAAAATAAATTAAACTGTCTGAATATAACAGTTTTAAAACTTTCAACCTCTGTAATAGAAAATCTTGTCTATTCCCGGACACCATCACTTTCCAGCTACTCAAACTCCAGGGAAATATTCCCTCCCTGTCTGAACCTTTGGTTTGATGTAACTGCTTTTCAGGTCTCGTTCTGTGAGCTGTGAAGTGTTCTTTTTCTCCATTTCTCCGACCCAGAAATGTTATCACAGCAACCTTCCCACCATCAACATCATCATTACACCATTTTGCTTTTGGTTAACATATAATCACCAGCAGTGCAAAAGTGAGGACCGCAGATGCTGGAAACCAGAGCCTGGATTAGAGTGGTGCTGGAAAAGGGCTTTTGCCAAAACGTTGATTTTCCGGCTCCTCGGATCCTGCCTGACCTGTGCTTTTCCAGCACCACTCTAATCTAGACATATCATCACCAGCAGTAAACCATTTGTGTATTGAATATTTACAAACAAAGCCCATTCTGGGCCAAGCAAACCATTACAAGTGACAGAGTGGGAAGGGACTAAATCAAAGTGGGGGTGTAGGGAGGGGGCAGCGGTGGCGATAAAGCACTGTATCCCCGGCGGTGCCCACCTCTATCTAAAGGCATCGAGAGCATTGATACACACCACATGCTCCTTCTCCAAGGACACCCTGCTGTGTAGCCTTTATCCTCAATCATAGAATAGAATCCCTACAGTGTGGGAAGAGAGCACTGGCCCATCAAACCCCATCGACCATCCAAAGGGCATCCCACCCAGAGCAATCCATCCCTGTAACACTGCATTTCCTATGGCAGAACCACCTAGTCTGCACAATCCTGGATCATGTGGACAATTTAGCACGTCTGATCCACCTAACCTGCACATCTTTGGGCTGTGGGAGGAAACCAGGGCACCTGGAGGGGACCTACACTATCCTGGGGAGAATGTGGGATCTCCACACAGGCTGTTGACCAAGGCTGGACTCCAACCTTGTACCTGGTGCTGTGAAGCAGCAGTGCTACAATCACAATTTAAATCATAGCAGATGACCATTATTATTGTCACATTGCTGTTTGTGGAGACTTACTGCCCAGAGAGACATCCTGAGGTTCAGAAAGTGGCAAGGTAAGTTCAGTCAACTCCAGCCCAGTTAATGTGGTTAACAACATCAACACTCCAACAGTGTCATCATGTGCAAGGACCACTCCTGACTCTGAACAGTAACATCAGAATCAGAGTCCTGCAGTCCACACGGAGCAGGGGGATGACCACTTCCCTGTGAGCACTCACTGGGCTCTCAATCGTGTTGAAGATGAAGCAAATCCCTTGTCGCACAGAGAGGGAAACAGCTCCTACCCCAGTGTGAACCCGCTGGGGTCTCAGCAGGCCGAATGATTCACTGAATCCCTTCTCACACACTGTCCATCTGAATGGCCTCTCCCCCTGTGTGGTCTCACTGGGGTCTCAGCAGGCCGAATGAATCACTGAATCCCTTCTCCCACACTGACCATCTGAATGGTCTCTCTCCCTGTGTGGGCTCACTGGGGTCTCAGCAGGTGGTGCATTTGAGTGAATCTCTTCCCCCACACTGGGAGCAAGTGAATGACCTTTCCCCAGAGTGAGCTCGCTGGTGTTTCAGCAGGTCACTGAATGAATCCTTTCCCACACACTGAGCAGATGAATGACCTCTCCCCGATGGGAATGCACTGATGTCTCCACAGTTGGGAGATTTGAATGAATCCTTTCTCACACATGGAGCAGGTGTAGGGTCTAAACCCACTGTGCTATCTCTGGTGCCTCAGCAGATTGTAAGATCGAGTAAACCCTTTCCCATACATGGGCAGGTGAGGGGACTCTCCCCAGTGTTACTGTGTCAGTAAGTGTCCCATTAGGAGGGGGAGGTAAATTCGTTCCCACAATCCCCATATTTGCTTACCCTCACCCTGGTCCCGTCATAATGGTCTTCCCAGATCACATGACCAGTTAAATATTTGATCACATGCGAAACATGGGAATGATTTCTCTGGGCTGGGAACGCTGCTTTCCGTTTCCATATTACCGATAAGGATCAGGACCTGCGGAATTGGATGACTCTACAGTTGATGTGATGTTAAAGCTGAGTTTCCCATCTGGGAACTCTCTCTCTCTCTCTCTCTCTCTCTCTCTCTCTCTCTCTCTCTCTCTCTCTCTCTCTCTCTCTCTCTCTCTTTCTCTCTCTCTCTCTCTCTCTGTAAAACAAGGTTTTTCCTACCATTATTACAACTCCCAACACCACCTCTCCCGTCAGTTCTCCTGAACTTCTAAATTGGGACTAATGCAATGACCTCAGTAATGTGCCTTTCTCTTAATTCTTTCCGAAAGGAAATTAGGATCATTTTGAATAACTTTGCACACTTTACCAGAAGAACCCACACCTATTCTATCATTTGCAAGTTTTAACCCATGGGAAATTTATTACCTGCTCCAATGACAGTTATAATGTTCTGACCACTTCTACGGAGCCAGTGCAGGTCAATTCTAACAATTATCAATAAATTGCATCTGAACAGATGTCCCCACAACAGGAAGTGCTCTGACACTCAATGCCCGTAAGTTGTGTTTTTTCTTAAAGCCCCTCATGTGTCTGGCAATCTGGCAATACAATTGAAGATATTTTATAAAGTAACCTTACAGTCTCAATTGCCATTTCCAGTCCATGAAGCAGCCAGTAACATGCACCAGCGACTTGAATTCTGACGACAGCATTGCCCTGGCTGGAGAGATTGAAGTGCATGAAACTGTCTTTTCTGCAGTATCTAAAATGAAACACTTGAAATGAACAAAATTCTTCAAGATCTTGGTAGGACAGACACATGAAGGATGTGCTTCCTGACTGGTGTGTCTGGAATGAAATCAGCACTAACTGTGGTATTTTTACCCAGCATCCCCTTTAGCTGCATAAATGTTTAAGATGTATTTGCTGCTCTAATTCCACTCTCTTGATCACTCCCGTTTGTAACTGCAGTAGTGTTGGGGGCCATGCAAAATGATAACATTTGATTCAATCCATCCCAAAACCCCTCTGTGTCTGTGTCTCAGTTTAGTTCACCGAGATCGTCATTCAATCTGATCTCTTTACAAACCCTGCCCTGATATTTCCTCAGAGGGCTCAGAATGAAATGTTCCCAGAAGGACAAAAGGAGGCTGTTTCCCTCATCAGCTCTCCAAAGGATCACCTCACTGATTGCCATTCTTCTACCTTTACCCCATAAACCTTCCCATTCATCCTCTTCCAATAACTGTTCAATTCTATTCTCTTCATTGTACCTGGCTCCACCACACTCTTTGGCAGTGCATTCCTGACCATAAACTTTCTCTGATTGAAAATGTTTTGTCTCATGTCACATGTGCTTTCTTTATCAATTCCTTTACATCGGTGCCTGCTCATTATTGATTCTTTCATGCATGCGAACAGTTTGTCCCAACCAACTCTCACTGGATCCCTCTTGGAGGTATCTTTACCCAATATCCCCCGGAATGGTGAATATCATCTCGTCCTGTCACAGAAGACCAGTGCGAGACCATTCAGGTGCTCTCACTGTGGGACTGGGTTCAGGACACCATCCAGCCTCACTGTACTCCAGTGAATATACACTGGGGAGAGGCCATTCACCTGCTCTGAGTGTGGGAAGAAATTCACTCAGATATCCAGCTTGATGAAACACCAGCGAGTTCACAAGTGACCACTTGTGGGCGGCACGATGGCACAGTGGTTAGCACTGCTGCCTCACAGCGCCTGAAACCCGGGTTCAATTCCCGACTCAGGCGACTGACTGTGTGGAGTTTGCACGTTCTCCCCGTGTCTGCTTGGGTTTCCTCCGGGTGCTCTGGTTTCCTCCCACAGTCCGAAGATGTGTGGGTCAGGTGAATTGGCCATGCTAAAATTGCCTGTAGTGTTAGGTAAGGGGTAAATGTAGAGGCATGGGTGGGTTGCGGGTCAGTGTGGACTTTTTGGCCCGAAGGGCCTGTTTCCACACTGTAAGTAATCTAATCTAACCACAGCGATTGGATTTGTTTTGTTTGTTCGTGGGATCACGGCATCACTTGCCAGGGCAGCATTTGTCATCCATTCTGACTGCCCAGGAGATGGTTCAGAGTCAACCCCATTAATCAGGGTCTGGATTCACATATCGGCTGGTCATGGTCAGAATTAACAGTTTCCCAGACCCAATGTCATGAAGAGTCTGGTCTATTATCCTATTTCGGAAATAATAATGACTAATGTTTGCAATTGAATTAAAAGTGCAAGACCAGAATGGGTTTTATTCTGATTGAGCACGTCCTCCTGTTTCTCTCAGTTGTTATTGACAGTCTCATTCCCCTCACACCAGAACCTGTTCCAGAGAGTGTTACAGAAACAGCAGAATGGTCAGCTGCAGCTGGTCACCTGACCGGTCACTGGACCCAAAAGGTTCACTCTGCACAGCTGCTGCCAGATCTGTTAAACTTTTCCAGCAATGTTTCTTTTTGTTTCTGATTTCCCAGCATTTGCAGATGGTTAGTTTTTCAATATTCATCTTGTCTGTTGCAGAGGAATTTATTAATTAATTTAGATGGTTTTGAAAATTGCAAGTTAAGACACAAATCAGCCATGATCCATTGAATGGCAGAGCAGGGTTGAGGGGCTGAATGGTCTCCTCCTGTTCCAATGAAAGTTATCCATCTGCAGCTTTTGGCAACATTTCCCCTCACTGCTCACTTCACCTCTATGTCTAACACAGTGTTACTGACTGAACAAACCTCCTGTTTTTGAACTAAACCTGCTCATGTTCAGTGGCTCCCTGTCTTGCCACCCGGGTTTAACTCTCATCATGGAATGTTGTCTCGTACTACTGCGGGAATGCCAACAAAGGACTCAGCCGGGGTCTTTATCCCCTGGGATCCACAAACCCCATTTATTTCCTCCTTCCTCTCTCATTCTGGCTATTAAACTCTCTGTTTCAATCCATTCTCCTGACATGCTCTTCAACATGCCCATGTGGGTGGACAAGAGGCAGCTGGGATTTAATGACGGGAAGTAGGGATTAGGCGGAAGCACGAGGAGAGGTGACAGCAAAGACAGTTCTCATTGTAACGGCAGAGTTTCTCTGTGACCCAGTGAGTGGTGAGGCACCTGAGATTAAGGGAGGAGGCAGATTCAGTCAGGGATTTGGTAAGACACTCAGACACTAACCTGTCCATCTGATTGTTAACTCGGACAGAAAGACAAAAGAAAGATACACAGTTCGATAGCAACTTTGACCTGGGTAATTGGAAAGCATCAAAAGTTACGCCACTGTTTTAAAAAGGAGGTGGACAAAAGATGGGTAATTATACACCAGTTAATGTATTTAAAGCTAAGGTAGCTTTTTTAAAAAAGGACTAATTAATTTAGGAATGCGGTGAGAACTTGGGTAAATGGTTCTGCGTCCACGAAGTGATCAGCCATGATCTTATTGAATGGCAGAGCAAGCTCAAAGGGCAGGATGGCCTTCTCCTGTACCTAGTTCTTATGTTATACATTCCTCCCTCACTCGAGACTTGGAGGTGCTGGTGTTGGATTGGGATGGACAAAATTAAAATTCACAGAACACCAGGTTATAGTCCAACAGGTTTATTTGGAAGCACTAGCGCTGCTGCTGCATCATCAGGTGGTTGTGTGGTTTTAACTTTGTCCCTCATTCTTGTAACTTATGAACAACAACAAAAGCCACGAAGCAGTGCGCATGCTCCAGCCAACAATGATGTCAGCGGCGGACCAATGGAAGGACAGGGACGGAGCTGGAGGACCTGACGGGGCAGTTGGCCCTCCAACCAATCAGAGTGAACGAGGAGCAGGCCATTGCTATATCACGTGATTATCGTTGCGGCCATCGTGGATGTGCGGGCGGAGAGCTGTCGGTAAGGAAAGAAATAAACAGCAGCAAGCGGGATGGAAATGGTGTTGGTATGGGCTGAGAGGTTTTGCAAACATTTGGTGTATATCAGAAAATACAAATTTGAAACTTACAGTCCCATCTTTTTAGTAAACGGGAAAATGCCTCATCTAGCGGTCTAGCGGTTCGAGTAAGTGCCGCCATCTTTATTCGGGGCAACGATTCACTGGACACGTGCAGCCGCCATCTTTGTAGGGGGCAAGGTTCAGCGGGGAGTATGTGCAGTTCTCCCTGATAGAGAGTCATGGGGCAGGATTTACACAGAGCACAATCAAACCCAGAGAAATGGAATTTTTTCTCTGGATTTGTTTCGTCATTCATTTAAATGATTTGGATGTGAATAGAGGCGGTACAGTTAGTAAGTTTGCAGGTGACACCAAAATTGTTGGTATTGTGGACAGTGATAAAGGTTATCTCGGAATACAATGGGATATTGATCAGATGGGCCAATGAGCTGTGGAATGGCAGATAGGGTTTAATTTAGATAGGAACTGTTATAGGAATTAAAAGTTATTGAAGACACTGGACCACAAGACCTGCCATAGATACAGTGTTGCAGAGTAGTGAGTCTTAATACAACAGAACTTACATTAGGGGTAGTGATTGAGCCTGGGGTGTGTGTGTGTGTACTCTGCTCCCCTCCAGCACTGTGTCTATGTCATGTCTTATTAACAGATGTTTGGAGCCCTCTCATTGTTCTTTGGTCTGTGCACTGTGGGGGATCTGACCTCTCTACGGATTTACTGAAGGCTCCAGATCTCCCTGCCCTTTGCCTCTCTCTGGCAGGCCAACTGCGTTCAATGTGGTGATGGACGATCCACCCAGCAGCTGGGAAGGCTATTGAGTCAGGATCTTCCTGACTACCTACAGGAGACAGAGAAATAGACAAATGGGAAATTAGACATATGCAGTGAGGGTTACACATGGAGAATGGCCCTGAGTCCCACAGAGACCTGTAAAATTGAGTGAAATTAAATAATAGTCCCAGATTGCTGGAGGATGTCAGGATCACACAGTCATGTTGGAAGAATGGGTTTAGCTTCATGATGCCCTTGTATCAGTGCTCAGGGATGACCAGCCAGTGAGCAGGTGAAGTGATGGCCTCATGGTATTATTGTTAAAAAATGTATGGAAAACCTCATCTAATTTTAAGGGGTGGCAGGTTTGAATCCCACCATCAGAAATGGAGGACTTTGAAATCAATAAATTTAAAAATAATAATTAACAATCCACAAATAAGTATGAAACCATTGCTTATGTACAACAAATCCAAACACTTCTCCTTTCGAGAAGGACATCTGCCCATCCTGACATGGTCTGCACGACATACCCACAGCCTCTCAATCACCCTCTGAAATGGCTGAGCAGGTTACTCAGCTCAAGGGCAGCTCGGGCTGGGCAGGAAAGGCTGGCCAGTCAGAGACAGCCATATCCCATACCAGATTTAAAAACTAATCCATTAGGATGGCCCCAGTGGAACTGTGCTGGGTGCAGCGCCCTGGCCAATCACGTCGGTAGGTATATTGACAGGGCTTTAAACTGACAGAGAGGATGCTGGGACAGAATTCAGGTGAAAGGAGCTTTCCAAATTCATAGAGAAAAACTGAAGCATCGGAACAGCATGGGGATGTGGCTGAAGAAAAGCAGAAAGGAACAGGATGGGACAGAGTTTTACTAAAATTGTATACCAGCGAATAGATTTGTGACTGAAAATTGTAGGAAAGAGTAAGTTTTTTTTTGAATGGACAACGTCGCTGCAATAAGGTAGATGGATTTGTGACACAGAAAGAAAAGAGAGTTAGACACCAGAGAAACATGGATACAGGGTGAACAAAAACATTCAATGGTTCACAAACTTGTGGAACCTCAGGCAAAATGGGCAACGCAAACAATAATGGATAACAAAGGCATTACAGAGATAGCATTTGTACTCAGATCATGAAGTAGAATCAGTCCGAATGAAAATGCTGGCTACTACTTGCCAATGATATAAGTGAACCCGATGAGTTCTTCCAACTGATCAACAGTGTTTTTATGATAGCCTCACCAATGTCTTTTACAGTTGCAACATGACATCCCAACTCCTACTCTCATTGCGATCCCCAAAGAAGGTAACCACCCCAAACGCTTGCTTCACCAGCCTGTTTACCTGTGACACCACACTCAAAGAAGTGCCAAGGACACAAGCAGCAGAACAATTTTAGCCACCGAACAGCATTCCATTGTTCATCACTGTATTACGCAGGAACTCATTGGAATTGTTAACAAAGGCATTGCGATAATTTTGGAAAACTTCAATATTTGTATAGTCTGGGACAATCACTCGGATAACATTGATATTGGAAGAGGAATTTGGTTAATTTTTTTAGTGTTTCTTTGAAAAACACATTGTGCAACTGTCTAGGGACATAACTATCGTAGTGTAATGAAACTTAGTGAATGAGTAATGTCACCTGCAGAGATCCTTCGGGAAATCGTGATAAAGTGCAGTTTAAATAAAGGACAAGCTACAACTAGAAACAAAAGTAGCCAATTACATGAGTTTGAGAGGAGAACTGACCAGGGTAAACAGCCTAAACAGATTGAAACATGTGTCTGTAAATGAACAGTGGAAAACATTTGAAGGAACATTGTAAATCACTCAACAAAAGGACATTCCATTGAAACAGTAAAAACTTCAGCAAGAAATCCCCACTGGTCCCTCACTCAGGACAAAAGGGATCATACTAGATTAGGAGGCTTAGAAGATCACCACAACGTACTTAAAATCCTGAAGTGAGAGAGTGCTTTAGGAGTAAATGTGAGCTGGATTGCAAAGGGTCTGGTAGCAGGAGGGGGGCAGTGGGAAGGGGAATCATGGTCAGGGGTATTGACACAATAGGAACAGGGAGAGTTGAAGGTGCTGGAGGTGGTGAGAGTGTTACAGAGAGTGGTCAGGGCCTGAACTGTGCTACAAAGCCAGTACGGATTGCTGCAGCTGGAGGGGTTTGCAGAAGTAGGGGAAAACATAGGTATTTTTATTTATTCATTCATGGGATGTGGGTGTCACTGACTGGACGAACATTCTTTGACCCCACTGTTAATTACCCAGAGGATAAATCAGAGTCAGCCATATTGCTGTGGGTCTGGAGTCACATGTTAGTCAGACCAGGTTAGAATGTCAGATGTCCTTTAATGAAGGAGGTAAGTGAATCTGATGAATTCTTCCTTCTGATCAACAATCATTTATGGTGGCCTCGCCAATGTCTTGTACAGATACAATATGACATCCCAACTCCTACTCTCAATGCTCTGACCAATGAAGGTAACCATCCCAAACGTCTGCTTCCCCAGCCTGCCTGCCTGTGATGCAAATTTTCAAAGAACTGTGTACCTGCATCCCCGTATCTCTGACTGACAACACTACCCAGGGCCCGAATATTAGTTGTACAAGTCCCACCCTGGTTTGTTTCACCAAAATGGAACATCTCACGTTTATCTAATTAAACTCTATCTGCTATTCTTCAGCCCACTATCCCAGCAGTACTGTTAATCTTGTTGTGTCATATATAATCTTCTCCACTAACCACTTTACCACCAATGTCAGTGTCACACAAGAAACTTATTTAACAGGAAACCAATATTCCCATCCAAACCATTTATCCAAATGACAAACAACAGTGGGCCCACTGCACCGCTGGTCACATGTCTCCAGTCAGAAACACATGTCTCCCATCACCCTCTGTCTCCTACTATCAAGCAAAGTTTGTATCTAGTTCACTAGCTCCTCCAGAATGCCATATTCTTTTTACACTTATTTAAGCTAATTACCCAGTTTACCAAACAGAACACCGAACGCAGAACAGTTCAGCCCAAGACACTTCAGCCATAATTTCATGATTTTATCCAACTGTAAGATCAAAGTAAACTACATACCCTTCATTTTACTATTATCCATGTATCTGTCCAAGAGTCTATTAAATGTCCCGGATGTGTCTAATTTTACTACCACCATTGGCAGTCCATCCAACCACCTACCATTCTCTATCCTCTTATCCATCCTCCAATCACCTTAAAATTATGACGCGTTGTAATAACCATTTATTCCATAGCAGCAAAAGTCTCTGACTATTCACTCTCTGTGTGACTCTCATCATCTTGTTCATCTCTACCAGGTCACCCCACCCTCTTCTTCACTCCCATGAGAAAATCCTTAGCTCCCTCAAACTTTCTTCATAAGAAATGCCCTCCATTCCAGGCAGCATCCTGGTAAATCTCCTGTGTACGCTCTCTAAAACTTGCACACCAGAATTGAACACAATATTCCAAGTAGTCTAACCAGGTCACTATAAAGATGCAGTAAAAGCTCACTGATCTTAAAATCAATCCCCTTGCTAAGGAAAGCCAACACAACATATGCTTTTTTAAAAACCATACCAATGTGCCTGGCAACTTTGAGGGATCGATGGACATGGATCACATGATCTTTCTGTTCCTCCACACAGTCGAGTATTCTGCCTTTTAATCCTGTATTCAAATTCCACATTCCAGAATGAATCACTTCACACTTTCCCAGATTGAACTCCATCTGCTACTTCCAGCCCAGCTCTGCATCCTGTCAATGTCCCATTGCAACCTACAACAGCCCTCCACATTACCCAACACTCCACCAACCTTTGTATGATTGGCGACCTTACTAACCCACTGTCCAATATCAACATACAAGTCATTTACAAAAATTACAAAGAGCAGAGTCACAGAGCCGATTGTTACAGAACCCCACTGGTCACTGAGCTCCAGGCTCAATACTGTCCATTTGCTGCCATACTCTGTCTTCTCTAGGCCATCCAATCCTGTATCCAGACACAGATTTCCCTGTATCCCAATCATCCTTCTTTTCTGAATGAGCCATCAACGTATTCTGTCATATCCGCAAATAATTCAATAAGAGTTGTGAGGCATGACCTGCCCCTCACAAATCTGTGCCGACTGTCTCTAATTTAACTATGGTTTTCCAAGTAGTCATAATTCCTGTCTTTAGAGTCCTCTGTCTTTAGAATTCTACCTCTGTAACATGACCCGTAACAAATCTTCCCTCCTCTGCCGTGTTCCCCAGAAGGCCACTGGAGGGTGGAGGGGGTTACAGAGATAGGGAGGGATATCAGGACACGAGGATTTTGCAAACATTAGGAGGGTTGCAGTGTCAAAAGGAGGCTTCAGTAATTGTGAGGTTTCATGGTGATTAAGGCATTTGAGGAGGGGAGGGAAGGAGGATTGTAGGGAATTAAGAGGGTTCACAGTTTAGGTGCTTTGTTAGGACTGCAAGAGGTTACTGAGTTAGCGAGGGTGTAGGCACTGGTGGATATTACAGAAACATGTAGTTTGGGTTGCAATGCAGGAAGAGGATTCAGGAAGCTGAAGAGTATGGGGTCTGAATTAGGTTACACAAATGGGAAGAGTTGTCAGGAGTGGAGGTGTTTACAGAGACTGCAATGGTCTGATCTGGAGCAAAGGACCCGATTGGGAGGGATGTGGGGACTGGTGGTGGTTTCACAGGGAGGGAGGACCATAGAGCCACAGGAGGTTACAGGAATGTGGAGAGCTCTAGGGCTGACGGGTTCAAGGAGTTGGGAAAGTTGGGAGGGATAGAGATGTTTACAGGGATAAGGATGTTTGTAGGACATGGCTGGATTACACAGACAGGGACTGTTTTAGGGAGCTGAGCAGATTACAGAGATAAAGAGGTTTGTAACATCTGGTGGAACAAACAGAGATATGGAGGGTCATCGTGACTGAAGATGTTTATAGATATAGGAAGGCTTAGGTTCTGGGGGTTATGGAGGGTGTGGAATTTGGATTCGTTTTTGAGAGATTGGGGTAGCAAGTTTGGTTGGAGACAGTTTCACAGATAAGGAAGTATTACACAAACAGGAGGAAGTTCCTGCGGTAGGGAGGGTTCGAGTGGAGAGTGATGTTTACACAGATAGGGGTGTAGGAGCTGGAGAAGGTTATGGAGATGGCTAAATGGATGGAGATACAGGAGGAGCTTATATTGACACGGTGGGTGATCGTGACGGGAGGATGATACATAGTTAATGAGTCTTGTAGGAACGGGATCAGGAGAGCCACTGGCATTGAATTGGGATCTACAGATCGGGAATGTTGCAGGGACCTGAGTGGATAACACAGATAGGGATGGTGGTAGGGTCTCCACAGACTGATGGCGGTTTAGGGACTGGAAGAGGTTATGTAGACAGGGAGGGATGTAAGACTGCAGGAGCTTATGGAGAGTTGAAGATTTAGAGCAGTTCACAGAGGGATGGTTCTCCGACAGGAGTAGGTCACAGATAGTGAGGGTTGTGTGGCCTGAGAAATTAAAAGAGAGGGGAGTTTTCAGGTCCTGAAGAGATTACACTGACAGGGACAGTTGAAGAGACTGAAGCAAAAATGCCTGGAGAAGGTTACACAGATAGGGAGGTGAGTAGGGACTGAAGGTGAATACACAAACATGGAGGGTTGTATTGTTAGACGGAGCTTAGAGGGATAGGGACTGGTGTCGGGATTTACACAGATAGGGAAGGTTGTGTTTTTGGAGAAGGTTACACTGATACAGGCAGTGTTAGGGAGTGTTTAACGGACAACAGAGAAGCTCAGAGTGAATGTATTATGGGGAGTGGAGGAGATTACAGACACAGAGATGGCTGTCGGTTTGAAAAGAACTTCTACAGATCCTCAGTGCTGTAAGGCTGGAGGCAGGTTACAATAATAAGGGTTACCAACATTTCGTTACTTTTTTGATATAGAGAAAATCTCAGCACGGGACTGTCAAAAGGAAGGATAGACAGTCCAGATGAGATTACAGAGATATAAATGTTTTGGGGGGTTTCAGGATGGAACAGTGATTGGGAGTGATGTAACGAATGACAACAGTGATAGGGATTGTTCTAAAAGCAGGAAGAGGTGACAGTCATATCGATCATGGTAAGGACTGGAGAAGCTTACATCGCCATGGAGTGTTTTAGAGACTGTTGGAGATTACACATATAAGGAGAGTATTGGGGATGAGGCAAGGTACAAGAGAAAGGGATGCTTGACAGGACTGGGCAGTAACCTGAATAGAATTGCCACAGTGTGGAAAAAGGCCATTCGGCCCAACAAGTCTACACCAACCCTCTAAAGAGCATCCTAACCAAACCCATCCCTCTCCCTGTCCAATAAACACTGCATTTCTCGTGGTGAACTCACCTAACCCACACTTGCCTGAATACTACAGTCAATTTATGATGGACAATCACATATCGTGCAAATGTTGGGCTACGGCAGGAAACTAGAGCACCCGGAAGAAACCCACACAGTCAGGGGGGAGAACATGCAAAGTCCACACAGACAGTCGGCCAAGGCTGGAATTGAAGCCAGGTTCCAGGCACAGTGAGGCTGATTATACAGAGCACTGCAGAGATTGGACTAGGTCACAAAGTTCACAAGGGATTATTGGAACAGGAAGAGAATATAGTCAGGAACAGGATAAGGTTACATAGATGGTGTCCATAAGAGGGACTGGAGGAGGTGAACGCAAGAGGTAGAACATAGAACATAGAACAATACAGCACAGAACAGGCCCTTTGGCCCACGATGTTGTGCCGAACATCTATCCTAGATTAAGCTCCCATCCACGTACCTATCCAATTGCCGCTTAAAGGTCGCCAATGATTCTGACTCTACTACTCCCACGGGCAGCGCATTCCATGCCCCCACCACACTCTGGGTAAAGAACCAACCCCTGACATCTCCTCTATACCTTCTACCCTTCATCTTAAATTCACCCTTGTAACACTCTGTTGTACCCGGGGAAAAAGTTTCTGACTGCCTACTCTATCTATTCCTCTGACCATCTTATAAACCTCTATCAAGTCACCCCTCATCCTTCGCTGTTCCAACGAGAAAAGGCCGAGAACTCTCAACCTATCCTCGTACGACCTATTCTCCATTCCAGGCAACATCCTGGTAAATCTTCTCTGCACCTCTCCAAAGCTTCCACATCTTTCCTAAAGTGAGGTAGGGTTGTGGATTCTCTCGACAATTAGAGGTAGGGACAGTTGGGAGACTGGATGAAATTAGTCATACTCAGAATTGTACACACTGGGTGAGGTTACTGAGTTAGCAAGGATTCTATGGACTGGCTGAGGTTATGGACAGATGCAGTTGTGGGAATGACAGTTGTTACAACAATTGAGAGGATATTTCAGGTACATGGATGGTTTTAGTGGCTGCAGGATGTTCGAGAGCTAGGAAGGCTAGTACTGACTGGAGGTGGTCAAAGGTAAGGTACATTGTAGTAATGAGAGTTAGTCACAGAGACACAGAAGATTGAAGAGAGAGAGGGCATGGTTACAGAGCTCGGGAGCGTTCAGGTAGCTTCAGAACATTGCACAAAGGGAGGGTTGGTAGGAAACGCTGTACAAACAGTGAGGTGAAATGGATGGTGGAAGGTTAGAGGTAATGAGGTGCTGTAGGACAGGATGGAGAAGTGCTGTTGGGACTGTAGAAGGTTACAGCGACATCATGTGCTGGAGAGGCTGGAGGAAGGTACACAGATGGGAGGTCAGTAAGGGCCCGATGTTACAGACAGATTGGGCTGTAGGTGCTGGACAAGATGACAGACATAAGAATTTTTATAGTGTTTTGGTGATAGGGGTCATAACACTAGCTTTCATAGTCATAGTCATTTTGGAAAAATAAGGATAGTGCAGAAGTGAAAACGCCAAATTTGTGGAGGCGCCCTAATCATTAGAATTTCACCGTCACTGGGCATTATCACTGTCACGAGACAGGATCTGGCAAACACAGACTGGGATGAACTATTTGCAGTTGGGTTCATATTCAGAAAGAGGAACTGCGTCAAAGTGATACAGGGAGAATTCAAGGCCAGTGTGTTCTGCGAAGAGTGAATGAAAAGGCAGTAATTCCAGTGAATACTGGTCAAGCGATATCCTGAGCTTGATAAAGGAAGTACAATGTGATGAAAACAAGCAAAGACCGACCAACGTATAGATAGTACACGGGGATCCTTAAAATGACGGGCAAATAATGGGCACGAAATAACCTTGGCAGATACTGTTAAGGAGAGGCCACAAGGTATTTAATGAGTTTAGTTAGAGGACGAGGATTCCCAGGTTAACAGCGAGGCTTGTTAGAAACCAAAGGGACAATCTGTGCATGGAGCCAGAGGAAGTAGGTAAGATCTTCAATGAATACTTCCCATCTGTATTCACACAGGAGAAAGGCATTGTAGTTGGGGATTTCAGTTGGGACAGTGAGGTGCTAGAACATGAAAAGATGAATAAGGAGGAGGTATTAAATGTTTTCACAGGCATAAAGGTGGAGAAATCCCCAGTGCCTAATGAAAGGCAGGAGATTGCTGGGGCCCTGGTGGATATATATAAAACTTTGCTGGCCACAGGTGAAGTGCTGACTGACTGGAGGATTGCTAATGTGGATCCTTTGTTAAGGCAGGGCAGCAGGGATAGGCCAGGTAATTACAGAGCAGATAGTCTGACAGCAGGGGGAGGGAAATTATTGGGAACAATTGTGAGGATGCATCAACACTTCCAAAGGCAAGGATCACCTCGGCAGCATCATCACGGATTTGGTAGAGGAGATACTGTCTGAGGAATTCAGTTCAGTTTCTTTTTGAAATGGTGTCTTAAAATATTGATGAGGGCAGTGCAGATGATGTGGTTTACATGGACTTGAATAAGGCCTTTGACAAGGTCCCTCATGGAAGGCTGGTTCAAATGTAAAGAGCCATTGGGATCCAAGGCAAGTTGGTAAATTGGATCCACAATTAGTGGATAGACTTCTTCGTGATTAAACTGGAAAGAGGACTGAAGAAATTTAGAAGGATGTTGCCAGTACTCGACGGTCTGAGTTGTAGGGAGAGTTTGGACTGGCCAGAACATTTTTCTTTGAGTGTAAGAAACTGACGAGAAATCGTATAGAAAAGTATAAAACCATGAGATGCATGAATAAGGTGAACGCACTCATTCTTTTTGCCAGTTTTGGGAATCAAGGTCTAGAGGACATCTGGTTAGAGGTGAAAGAATAAAAAGGATCCTGAGCACCAACGTTTTTACACAGAGATTGGTACACATATGGAATTAGCAGACAGCGGTTTGGTTGAGGCACGTACATTAATAACGTTCAAAAGGCTTTTAGATAAATACGCAGATAGGAAAGATTTAGAAGAATAAGGGCAAGGACAGGGAAATGGAATGAGCAGGAAGGACATTTTGGTCGGCACGGACCACTTTGATCCAAATGTTCTGTGTCCAAGCTGCAAGGCTCCATGGTTCTATGACTCTAACAACCATTGCGTGTCTACCACTTCATGCTGAAACATTCTATATTGTATGCAGGTGCCGCGTAAAATATAACATATTAACGTCTCTAGTCCTCACAGCAAGGTTACTAATGAGTCCTTCTGACCACACAAAACCAAATCCAAAATTATCTGCTCTCTTGTTTGAGTCGCAACATACTCTTCAACCAACCTGTTATACTCCTATGGAATTTATTTTTCACAACATTAGCAGTTACTTAGTTAACTCAGTTTAGACGCAATTTGCGATCATGCAATAATACTGCAGCACCCACAATACTTGCATCTCCAATTTTCAGTGCATACAATGCACAGAATTTGCACGCGAGCATTGGTTTAGATACGTAATACACCAATGCTTGCTTCTCCTTCCTATTTGTAAAATCCACCTAAACTGATTCTGTGGAATCTGAGGGACAGGGTCTGTTGCGTTATTAGTGATAGACTTGGACAAGACAATCGGGGAGGGTCACCTCGACGCTGAAATGTTCTGAAGAAATGATCAGCATCACAGGACAAGTATCAGTTTCCACCCCACTCTGTCAGGTTAACTGTTACCATACTCTCTCTGCTTCCTCACATTCACCCTGTTATAGCACCTACCCCCTAACAAGACTCACACTCTATCTCCAAATATGGCTCACGCACTACCAAATTCACTATTGAATTCAGCACCTTTCCCACCCCACCCCCACCCCGCACGCTCTCTCTCCCTTCACTATACTCCCAACACTAATAACCCTGCATGGATACAACACTGTGGACTGACTCCCTCCGGACACCTCACCATTCCGCCTCTCCCTCCACCTACACCAGCACTTACAGCCGGGCCACACATTCCCACTATCGCTCCCTCCCCCCTTCTCCCATTCCAGGAGAAATGGGCTGTAATAGGAGAGAAAGGGCCAGGCTAGATTGTGGAGCACCCGATATCTGATCCCTCCAACCCCCCACCCCCACCCTGCCATGTGTGGAGGACCCTGGTATGAGCCGGAGAGGACTGGGACGTGTCGTATGGAGATTCCTTGACATCCATGTCCCTCCAACTGAGTAAAAAAAAACAATATTCAGTGAAGGGCAATTCGAACTTTAACCACTCTGTCTGTTCTCACAATTTTCTACCTCCCAAAACAACAAATATCTCATTTCAGAGAGATACAGACACAAAAATATTCAGAGACATATGTAAACACGCTAATCTACTGACGCTCACAGTACATACACAGAGATGGAACCGCACGCAAGTAGTGGCATACAGAGACATAGACAGTTGCACACAAATAGACCCAAGCAAGAGTAAAACGTAAAGACTAATACACAGATGAACCGATGTCATCACATAAATACACAAACACACAGACACGTGAACAAACACACACAAGTACACATATGGACGCACAGAGACATAGACACTAGTGCTTATAAGACAGAGATAGATAGGTTTTTGATGAATAAGCATGTCAAGAGTTACAGAGAGTAGTCAGGAGAATGATGTTGAGAAATCTCTAAGCCAGTATTAAATGGAATTCAGAGTCGATGGGACGAATGTCCTAATTCTGTGTTTTCAATGCTCGTGTGGTGTCATGCTATCAGTTATTCTCTTCCTGGGACAGGAGCAGAGAATGAGTTTAATACATATTTGATTGAAAAGGGTCAGTGGTCCTATTAGACAGAGTGCTGAATGGTTTCTGTCTATGCCCAATTATTCCGTCCTTGTGTTTCAAAAGAGGTGGCGATTTCATGTGAGGTGAACACAGTTTAAAATAACAGTTCCCACACTGAAATAAGGTCGCCCCTTTCACTTTAGTGTTGTACTATCTGTAAGGTGCTCATCCTCAGGGAGCAGTGAAGACTCGGTTTTTGAAGATATTCAGGACTGATCTTTGCTGGACAGGAGAGTCAATATTTATTGAGAACAGACAGGAGACGGATGGTCGAACACAATCGGATCAGTCATGAGCATTCTGACTGGTGGCGCCGAATGACAAACTGCTGCCCCTACCCCATGTGTTGTTCCCTCAATCCACCCCTCGAGGTTGTTACAGTATATAATGCTGTCCCTACTCCATGTGTTGTACCCTCAATCCACCCTCGATGCTGTTACAGGGATATACTGCTGCCACTACCCTATGTGTTGTTCCCTCCATCCACCCCTCGAAACTGTGACAAAGATAGGGGGCCACCTCTTTCAGCCAGTCATTATCGTTACCATGAAACTGGAGGAGACCATTCTGCCTATTTAACGAGTTACAGAGGAAAATAGAACTAATCATTTTGGCTCATTGAGTACATTTTACTGCACAGGACACCATGTAAACATCTGAGCTGCTACACAGGAAGCTGTTGCTAACAGGGATAAATGCTTATTTTCACACTACAAAGCTGCAACTGGTGGAGTGCCTCAGAGATCACTGTGGGATCATCAACTATCATTATCTGTATCAAAGATCTGGGGGAAGGGGCTGAATATATCAAAGCCCAATTAGCTCAAACACCAAGCTGGTCATCCAGTATGCCATCAAATGGAGGTCGTGTGTGATCAATGTGATATAGGCAAAGGGAGGTTAGTGAGCAAACCTTCACCAGATATAGTATAATGTGAGTTGTCTATTTTGGATGGAATGAAAAAACAATGGTAAACAATTTAAGTGGAGAGAGATTGCAGAACTCTGTGATACAGACGGTATTCATGATCCTGGTACATGAATCATATGTATTTAGTCAGCACTTGCCGTAAGTGATATGGAAGATAAGTGGAATGATTGTGTTTCTGGCAAAGGGTACCAGGTTTCATCAGGAATGTTTTACTGCATCTGTACCGGTAAAAGTGAGGAATGCAGATGCTAGAGATCAGAGTCGAACAGTGTGAGGCTGGAAAAGCGCAGCCAATCAGGCAGCATCAGTTTAGCAGGAGAATTGGTGTCACGGGTATAAGTCCTTCATCAGGAATATGCCTGAAACATCGAGTCTCCTGTTCGTTGGGTGCTGCCTGACCTGTTGTGGTTTTCCAGCATCATATTTTTCGAGTCTACATCTGTACAGGGCGTTGCTAAGACCACATCTGTCACATTATGTGCAGTTTTGATCCCTTAACATAAAAAAAAAGTTTTAGAAGCTTATCAAAAATGTTTTGTTCACACATTCCTGGAGTAAAGGCCTTTTGTTCTGAAACATTATCAGTTTTGGTCTTAGATGAGAAATCTTTCTGAAGCATACACTATTTTGAGAACAATCAGCTGGATGCATATTTTCTCTTCTCAGGGAGACAAAATTATGGATTAAATTTTAAGAATTTTAAGAATAAAATGTATTGATTCTAGCACAGATATTATGAAAACATCAAACGATTTTTAAAAATTAAGCATTTGCATACCAACATATCATCAAATTATAAAGCAAGAATTTTCTCTTTTGCTAATGAAAGCCACTGTGTATAACAACAGCAATGATGCACTTGCATATCGTCCATTATGATCCATTCAAGAGAATGTTCACGATGAGCGCACACGGTCCAGTTTGGTGTTCAGTTGACATGATTGCTTGTTTCAACACGGAGAGGGAGAACAATGTTCCCTGCCTGAGAAGCAGCAGCTGATTGATCCCTCTATTTTCTTTTGTTCCACCTGACAACAGTAAATGTCTGACTCACCGCTTCCTGCTGAGTCGTGGAGTATCCCTGATGAGAGATTCATTGGAATCTCTCTACCGTCTGAAGCAAAGGGAATTCAGCTAAATCCAACTGTTCCGGGGAGAACTCACATCACAAGTAACGTCTCTGGGCAGAATGGGTGACACAGCGGCTCAGTGGTTTCCACTGCTACCTCACAGCAACAGGGCCCCAGGTTTTATTCCAGCCTCGGGTGACTGTCTGTGTGGAGTTTGCATATTCTCCCTGTGTCTGCCTGGGTTTCCTCCAGGTGTTCCGGTTTCCTCCCATTGGTCCAAAAATGTGCAGGTCAGGTGATTTAGCCAGGCTAAATTGCCCATAGTGTTCGGTGCATTAGCAGAGAGAAATGGGACTGGGTGGGAAAATCTTCGGAGGGTCTGTATGGACTTGTTGGGCTGAAGGACCTGTTTCCACACTGTAGGGAAACTAATCTCATCACTTCAGAGGACAGAATAACATTTGGGACAGTCTATCATCTATCCATTTGCTATGAGTTCAACTATTATGAAACTCTGGAAAGCTTTAATTCTTCAATTTTGTCTTAAGATGTGTATTAGATTAGATTAGATTACTTACAGTGTGGAAACAGGCCCTTCGGCCCAACAAGTCCACACCAACCCATCGAAGCGTAACCCAGTCAGACCCATTCCCCTAATTTACCCCTTCACCTAACACTATGGGCAATTTAGCATGGCCAATTCACCTAACCTGCACATTTTTGGATTGTGGGAGGAAACCGGAGCTCCCGGAGGAAACCCACGCAGACACGGGGAGAATGTACAAACTCCACACAGTCAGTCGCCTGAGGCGGGAATTGAACCCGGGTCTCTGGTGCTGTGAGGCAACAGTGCTAACCACTGTGCCACCGTGCCGCCCGATTTTCTAGAAGTTGACCAAGGCTGACATTTATATCATGAGCCATATCACTAAACTTTGAAATTTGTTGTAAACAGTGGAGCAGTGTGACTGTAAAAGGAAACACTGATCCTGCAACATTGACTGGAGCACGAATGACAAATTCTAAAAGGGCTGTTCAAGTGGGAATTCCCTTCCCCAGAAGTTTGTGGTGCCTGGATGTTTACATTTAATCAAAGTTGTGCCTGTTAAATATTTAATAGGAAATGTAGGAAAATGGTGCACGTACAGAAGAAGTACTGCTGAGACCACAATCAGATCAGCTACGATCTTAGTGCGAGCCACAGCCAAGACAAAGTGTCTAATGGCCCACACCTGCTCCTCAGTCTGATATTCCTATATTCTATTCAGCCCCTCACAGCTCCTGCACAGGAGTAGACAAAGGCCACTTGCTGGAAATACCTGGTCCACATTAATACAGGATCTCCTTCTGTCCTCAAAATTGTCACACAAAGTTTGGCGTGGATTAAAAATTGTTAATTCAAAACCCAGGCTGGGCTCAAAAGACGCCTCTGGTCTATTAATAGACTGTCTCCTCTCTGCAACTTGTGCTTCATTTGTTGGTCATGGTACAGACCCAGATTCACTGTGAATACAGTCCCCATACCTCACCCAGAGATGACTCATAAAATGCTTTGCTCTCTCTAACTGCAACATCCAACAACAGAATGTTCAGGAAAATTACAAACATTAACTTTCTAATTACAGAATATGAGAACATAAGGAACAGGATCGAAAGGTAATTCGGATGGTCAGGCCTGCCGTGCCATTGTATAAGATTATGGATGATCCAATGCTGTTATCATCTCTGCTTTATTTCCCAATTCTTCACATCCCTCAATTCTATGACAGGTCAAAACCCACCTACCTCATCTGTAAATACTTTCAGTGATTGAGCTCCCCGAACTCTCTTGACCAGATAATTCCTGACATTCACTGTCCTCTGTGAGAAGGTTACACTCCCCAAACATACACAATAACCAATTTGTATGTTCAAAAGAAGTGACCACAGCAGCTCATGTAAGAGTGACAGAACCTGATATCAAGGCCGGAGTTGACTCAGGATGGTATGAAGAAACATTGACTAAATTAAATTTAATAGGAATCAGCCACAATCTCTCCACTGGGGGTCAGCCATCGCACAGAGGAAGATGCTCATGGTTGGTGGACATCAATACTTTCAGTCCCAAGACATCCCTACAGGAGATCCTCAGGGTAGCTTCCTCGACACAATCATCTTCAGCTGCGTCATCAATGTCCTTCCCCATCATTACGTCAGAAATGGGGATGGTCACGAAAGATCACACAATGTTCAGAACATCCCTCCCCCCCCCCCCCCACACCTACCCCCCCCCCCCCCCCCCCCGACCTCCCCCCGAGCTCCTGAAGCAGTCTATGTCCATGTGCAGCAAGACCTGGACAACATTGCAGTTTGTGCTATTAAAGTGTCCGTAAGATTTATGTAATAGCAGGCCAGGCATTGCACATATCCATAGTTAAAAGAGGAGCTCATTCAGCATCTCAAGCTGGTTACACACGAATATGAGCCAGCATTCAGCCCATCAAAACTACTGAACAGGAAGAGTGGCAGTACATTCGATACTCCTTCCTGTTACATAGGAAGAGGAGGGGTCTGGTCAGCACATCGAACTGTTGAACAGTAACAGGTGATGCCCAAACAGTCTCTCGAAACTGTTCTACAGGACCAGGAAGAAGCCTTTCAGCCTCGCAGAGGCTTATACAGGAACACAAGGGTGTCACTGATGCTGCAACATGACAAATCACAGGAGTAGATCATGATGTTCATCGTGACTCCATTGTCTGTGGTGCATGTGCTACTTTAACGTGGTTTGCTGGCAGTGAGGGAACCCAGATATTTTCTGTCAAGTCTCAAGGAGATACCTTCCATCTCCGAAAAGGCAGACTCATGTTCTCCGTGGGGGTGAGAAGCTGGTGAGAATAGTTAACTGTTTTAGATTGAAGGTATTGTGGCTGCTGCTGGAATTGGGGATAACATGACGTTCAGTGCAGGATCACACACCAAATGTACTGTATAGAGTGTAGAGTTTTTATTCAAAGTCTGGATTTCCTGCTCTCTCGTTGTTATGGGGAGTGGGGATGGTTGGCGGGAATGTTTTCAGAGACACTATAAGTACCTAGAATTTCATAAAATTAGTTAAAAAAAGGAAGCCGTGGGATTTATCAATATAACAGCGTCTCTTGGGAACATCATATGTGATTGTCCATTCCCCTGATGGTCCAATGCAATCCCATGTTATTCTCTCACACTGTGGCAGATTAATCTCCACTCACTCTTCATGGTACCATCATCCCAGGGATTAGTTTGGTGAACTCCTTTGAACTCTCTCTGTGGTAAGGAGATCATTCCTTATAAGGGAGAGAAAAGCTGTGGACAATACCCCAAATACTGCCTCAACAAATCTCTCAGGGATGATCATCTCAATTACTTTCCCTCACTTCACCATCTCCAATTCTTTCTAATGGTGTAAAAAGCATCATATCTATATATTGCCACTGATGTGAAATTTTTAACTTCCTTACATCTGTATGTCAGTGTCAATAAAACCAGCACCAGAGGAGCCTATCGAGATGGGCATCACTCTCGGGGACAAACTCAATGAGATGGAATACACCTAAAATAAGGAATAATTGCCTACTTGATGGAAATGAGCAGTAGGAATATGGGAAACAGGAAGCAGAAGGGAGTTAGCTTCACTTTTGTTCTTTTTCACGAGGAATATGAAGCTCTGGTTAGGCCAGCATGTTATCCCTATCTTGACTGAGTGCTGGTTCAGTTGCTCCACTGAACAGTAAAGATATAAACCACATTGCTGTGGGTTTGCAGTTACACGGAGACCTGACCAAGGAAGGATAACACATTGCCTTTTCTAAAGGACATGACGCAAGCAGATGGGTTTCTGTTTCTTATAAATGATGATGATTTCTTTTAAATTGCATCATTTTGCTTCGTGAGACGTCAACAGATTATTATTCTGTGCCTCTACGTGAAGAGTCAATGACTTGAGCACCACGTACCATCTTCCTGTCTGACAGATTCTGTGGAGTGAACAAGTTAAATATCTCAAGTACATTTATCTTGTCATGGACATGTGGTTAGAAGGGACTTGAAATGGATGAATCCAGATTTCATAGTGGTACAAATAAAGACGTTTATTCAGAAGTTGCACTAAGGTTGACGATTAGACTGGGACATCGCAATGTTGGTACTGGTCAGGATTAGTGAGTGGGGCGGATATGGAAATGTAGATCTGTGCAGGGCTAGAAGGACTATGGAGTTTGAGAAGAGTCCTATTCCTTCTCGCATATCAGTGAGCAATTTATAGATAGTAATTTCCTTTATAGAATTTATCAGGAAAGGAATTTTTGATTGGAAGTGAAGACACTGATTTCCCCTTTTCCAAAATTTACCTAACATGAGCAGGCACACAGTTCAGACCGGTTTAATAGACAACGAGAATGACGTACTAGGAACACCAACTATAGCGAGGATGGGATAGCAACCACCTTGAGTAATCCAAAGGATATCTTCGATCCGTGATGTTAATGATATCCAAGGCTGAGAAAGGTAGTAAAGACCCTCGGATAAATTCCTGTTTATTGTTGGAACATTCCAGTCTATTGTTCTAAGATTCTGATCTCTCCTTCCCCTCTCCCTCGAGCTGCTGATCCCTGTTATTGGTATCGGTTATGCTCCTGCTCATTCTATTGGCTATCACATCGAACCCAGTCCTTATTTGAAAAAGAGACTAATCCTCCAGTAACACACTTAGGATCCACAGCGACTATCATTAATCACAGTCGCTGAAGAAATAGCTCGAGTTAACCCATTTCCATTCAATACAGTTATTATGAAATTTCGAAATAATGTATAAATTTTACATATTCGGAGTGGGACATGTGAGGGTGACTGACAAAAGGAATGTTGGAGATGTTAGATTAATTGTGTGTTATCATTCAATCTGAATTGCATATCGGAGTAATGACAAAGGATGGTCAGAACATAAATGAGCTTCTTTGTTTATAATTGGAAATATGCAGTCTGCAACTAGTGATCAGTCATTACAATATAAATTAAACATTGAACTTTAATAGTCGATAATCTGGCAGGAAAATGTGCCTAAAACAACATGGGGTTATAATAGACAAACGGCATGGATATGTTAACAGTGAATTGTCCCTGACATATGCAATTCAGATTGTTACTTCAAGATCAGAGAGGGCAGGTGAGGTTCATGATGTTGATTTATTAATGCCAATCAACTGTGACGAAGTACCACTGACTGGACTTCAATTACAATGTGATTATGGCATTGGGGAGGAGAAGAAAACATTCAGAATTGGGGGCATGGCGGCTGAGACAAGAGTGAGGGAACATGATATTGCCCATTCATCAGTATTAGAATGTTTCTCTTTATAGATAATTTGAAGATCAGGTGCAAGTGTAAATCTACAAAGAGGACAGAGGAGAGCAAATATTACTAAAGACCGTACGACCAGAAGACAAAGGAGTAGAAACTTGGCCATTCAGCCCACCCAGTCTGCTTAAACATCAACCATAGCTGATAAATTTCTCAAACCCATTCTCCCTATAACCCTTGATCCTCTTTACAATCGAGAATCTATCCTACGCAGGCTTAAAGATACTCAATGACCTGGCCTCCCCGGCCGTCTGTGTCAGTGAATTCCATAGACTCACAATGTTCTGGCTGAAGAAGTTACTCGTTATCTCTGTTCTATAAGATCTTCGCTGTGGTCTATGGCTGTGCCTGAGATCCTAGTCTTTCCTACCAATGGACACAATTTCCCAAAATCCACTCTGTCCAGGTCATTCAGTATTCAGCAAGTTTGAATTAGATTTCCCCTTCATCCTTCGAAACACCATCGAGTATCGACCCAGGCTCCCAAACGTTTTTCATATGTTAAGCTTTTTATTCCTGGGACCATTCCAGTGAACCTCTTCTGAACAAGCTCCAGGAACAGTACGTGATCTGCTGAGATATAAGACCCAAAATTGCACACAATAATCTAAATGTGACCTGATCAAAGCTATTTAGTGCCTTGTGAGTACATCCCCGCTTTTAACTTCAATTCCACTCGAAATAAATCCCTTCATTGTATTTGCCTTCCTAACTACTGACTCAACTTGCAAGTTAACCTTGAGAGATGCATAGACTAGGATTCCCAAGTCTCTTTGCATTTCAGACTTCTGAATTTTCTCCCCATTCAGAAAATCGCCCATGCCTCTATTCTTCATACCAAAGTGCATGACCTCATACTAGCGCATGTTTTACTCCATCTGCCACTGCTTTGCCCATCTCTTAACCTGTCCAAATCCTTATGCAGCTTCTTTGCCTCCTCAGTGCTACCTGTCCCTCTACATATCTTTGTAATGTCTGCAAACTTAGCCAGAATGCCCTCCGTTCCATCATCTAGATCATTAATGTACAATGTAAAAGGTTGTGCCAACACTGAGTCTTGCAGAACATATTTTGTCACCGGCTGTCATCCTAAGAAGGAACATTTTTTCCCACTACCTGCTTTTTGCCAAACAGCCAAACTTCTATGCATGCTATCACTTTGCCTTTGTCACCATGGGCCCTTATCTTAATCAATAGTCTTCTGTGGGGCTCTCGTCAAAAGCCTTCTTGAGGTCCGGGTGATAACATCCATTGTCGCTCCTGGGTCGCAGCTGCTCGTTACTTTCTCAAAAAGTTCGAGCAGATGCGTCAGGCATGACCTCCCCTTGATGATACCATACTGACTTTGCCCGACATTACGATACACCTCCAAATATTCAGAAATCTTACTCTTCCCGATCAGTTCCAGGATTTTACCCATGACTGATCTGTAATTTTCCGTCTTCTGCCTTATTCCGTTTTTAAACAGGGATTTTACATGAGCGTTATTCCAGTCCTCTGGGACATTCCCTGATTCTAATGATTCCGGAAAGGTCAACACTAACGCCTCCACTACCACTGAGATTTCTCCCTTAGAACTCCGTGGTGTAGTCCTTCTGGTCCAGGTGATTTATCCATCTTCAGCCAATTTAGTTTTTCTACCCTGTTTGCCTTGGCGATGGATGACATAATGAGCTTTGCCTCTTCACATTCTTGAACTATTGCGAAATTATTCGTGTCCTCGGCCATTTCTTTCTTCCCCACTACTGTCTGTCCTGTGCCATTTTCCAGCAGCCCAATCTCCACTTTTGTCTCGCCTTTACCCTTTTTATATCTAAAGAAAATCTTACAACTTTCCTTGATTTAACTGGAAATCTTATCATCATATTTAATCTCCTCCCTCCATATTCATTATTTTGTTGTCCTCTATTGGTCTTTGTGAGCTTCCAAATCGTTTGGTTTTCCTCTGCCCTTCTTCACATTATATGCTTGCTCGTTTGATTTTATTGTGTTCCTGATTTCCTACACAAACACCTGTTGAAGGAGCCGCACTCTGTAAGCTAGTGTGCTTCCAATTAAACCTGTTGGACTATAATCTGGTGTTGTCTGATTTTGAATCTAGTCAGCTATGATTGCTTCATCCTCCCCTTTAACATTCTTCTTTTTTTCGCGGGAAGAACCTCCGTTGTGTCTCCTGAATTAACTCCCAGATACTCCTGCCGTTGGTGTTCTACTGCTTTTCATGCTACACCACATTCCAGTCAATTCCAGCCAGCTCCTCCCTCATGCCTCTGTACTTGATTTTATACAGCTGAAATACCTTTACCTCTGATTGTATCTTCTCCCTCCCAAATTGCAGAATAAATTCAATCATATTATGATCACTGCTTCCTTCGTGTTCCTTCACTTTAAGTTCTCTTAAATAGTCTGCCTCATTGCACAACACTAAACCCAGTATTGCCTGTTCCTGAGTGGGCTCCACCACAAGCTGCTCCAAAAAGCCCTATCGAAGATACTCCACGAATTATTTTTCTTGCGAACCACTACCAACCTGATTTTACCAGTCCCCCCGTGTATTGAAATCTCCCATGACTACTGTACTTTGCCTTTTCTATGCATCTTTTCTATCTCCTGATGTATATTGTGCTGCAGATCCTGAGTACTTTGTGGAATCCTGAACATAACGCCATCTATGTGTCTTTATTCAAACTTTGGGGATACTCAATTCTACCCACTCTGATTTTGTGCCATCTGACCCTACTTCATCTCTTACAGTCATAATGTTGTACAGTCAGAGAGACGTACAGCATGGAAACAGATCCTTTGGTCCATCTCGTCCATGCCAACCAGATTACCCAACCTAATCTCGTCCCATTTGCCAGCACTTGGCCTATATCCTTCGAACCTCTCCTATTTACATGCCCATCCAGATGCCTTTTAAATATTGGAATGGAACCAGTGTCCACCACTTCCTCCCACAGTTGTTTCCATACACACACCACCCTGTGCATGAACACACTTGCTCCTTTGGCCTCTTTTAAATCTTTCCCTTCTCAACCTAAACCTTTACCCTCTTGTTCTCCCCCACCAAGGGGAAAAGACTTTGCCTATTTATCCCATGCATACTCCTGTGATTTTCAAAACCGCTATAAGGTCACCTCTCAGCCTCTGACGCTCCAGGGCAAACAGCCCCAGCCTGTTCAACTTCTCCCTGTAGCTTAAATAGTCCAAACCTTGTAAATCTTTCCTGAATACCTTCAAGTTTCACAACATCTTTCCGATAGCAAGAAGACCAGGATTTTTAGGATTGATTTATTTTCATTCTTACTCTCCCCACCAACCTATCTTTTCGATAGGATGCACACTGAATATTGTCAATCCTAATCCCCTTTCAGCACATCTCTGCCAATTTCAATCTGCGCTACAGGCTCAATTACCTTATTTCTTATATGGCATGTATTCAGATATAACACTCTAAGTCCTGTATTAACAGTGCCTCCTCTCAATTTCATGTGTCTTGGGTCTGTGCTGGAGATTTTAATAAACTCTCCTGCGTTCTTCACTCTTACCTCCTCTTTGAATTCGAGTTATCTAATTTCCCCTATAACTGAAACCCCACGCAAACTTAAACATTTTTTGGAAGATCTGACCACAGCCCCAGTTAAATGATTTGTTAGAACTCTCATCGCAGCATTGTTCAGATGAAGACCATAAGATCAGAACGGGTCCCTTCTTCCCCAGTAATACAATATGCATAATGCAACACAAAATACAGGAACAAAATGGCTTGTTGTACATTCGAAAATATGAAAAGTACATACAGATAAGATTGTTAAAATACACTCATGACCTTGTGCTATGTAAATTGAAATGTGAATTACAAAGCAATGGAAGTGCTGTGCAAACTTTATCAATCATTATTCGGCTCACAGCTGAGATGTTGATTTCCCCTTTGTCAGTGATCCCCTTCAATGAGATTCTCTGGTCCAGTCCCACACACAGTATTTCGGGGGCTTATCAGTTCCTGCTGCTGTTCGCCCAGTCTATTTAAGTTAATCCACCTTCTCCCTGGAACCAATTCATTGGGTTATTGGATTCTGTTTAACTGTCAGCAACCCAGCTCTGTGATGTTATTGGAGATAACTGATCTGGGATGACAGCCAATATCAGCACAATGTTCACAGGGTATGGCACCGGACAAAGGCCTTCAGTCCAGGGGAATACCTAAATAAAATTTCCATCTTCTGTCTATTTTCCTCATGGTGTCTCCTATCTATCCAGCTTCACTCTCTTCTAACACCTGTTACTCCCACTCAGTCAGTCGCTCCTCTTTCTATCCACTCTGTTGATCTCCCATCACATTCTTTTTTTCTGTTTCTTTCTGTGTGTGTATGTATGTGTGTGTGTGTGTGTATATATATATGTGTATGTGTGTATCTCTCTCTCTCTGTCTTTCTGTCTCTCTGTCTCTGTCTCTCTCTCTCTGTGCATCTCCAATAATATTCTCTGCTTTTGGATAGTGCAGTTGGAGAGCTTGTGGATGTAGGATTGGCTAAATTGCCTCCGTCTATGCCATATTACTTCTGAAGGTCTCTGACTCACAATAAAGACTTTCAGTGCCTGGAGAAACAAACTGGTCCTGCAAAGGACACAGTACACAAATATCCATTATCTCTTCGTTTTCTGACATGCATTGTCCTGTAAATATCTGTTCAAACAAAATAGGTTAAAATTCGAGCAGTTGGAAGGATATTCACCAGACGATAGTGAAATCAAGATTCAATAAACACCATGCAAAATGTGGATTTGCCTGATAGCAGCTCCTCCCAATTAATTGCCCTTCGCTTCTGCCTGATGTGTATTTGTCTTGCACCAATTTATTAACTTCCACAAGGTCCTGACTTATTCCATGATCGTAACTTTCTCAAACCTGAGGGCATTGTGATCACCTTTTCCAAAATGATCTTCTACTGAGTGGTCAGTCACCTGGACAGACTCATTTTTTAATACGAGAGCCAGTATGGCCTCTCCTGTAGTTGGACAAGCCCCATATCGCTGCAAATAACTTTCTTGGATGCACTTTAAAAATTCTACCCCGTTTAAGCTTCTTGCTCTAAGGGATTCCCAGTCAATGTTGGGGATGTTAAAGTCATTCACTATGGCAACTCTGCTTTTAATACGTCTCCATAATTGGCCGACATATTTGTTCCTCAACCTCTCAGTGGCTGTTGGAGGGACTATAGTGCAATCCTAACACATGCATCTATCATATCTTGAGCTGTCTTCATGTTGCCTCAATAGATGACCCCTCCAATACATCCCAAGTGCAGATGCAACTCCCTGATTAGTAATTCAACTCCTCCACCTCTTTTAGCTTCCCCTCTATCTCATCTAAAACAACAAAACCCTGGATGGTTGAGCAGCCAGTCCTGTCTCTTTCTCAACCAAGTCCCTATAATTTTGCAACATCGTAGTCGCATGGAGGGATTCAGGCTCCAAATTCATCTGTTTACCCATAATAATAGCATTGAAATAAATACACTTCAGCCAAACACATCAGATACTGACCTAATATTTGGTTTGATTTTCCCTGAAGTATTTTTCTGCTGCTATTTTCTGGTGACAGGAGATTACAAAAGACTATCAGTAAAGCAGAAAATATGGTAGAAAGACAATTCCAGTTTCCTCCTGTGTTATTTCAATCTGTACATTGCATTACACATGGTCCGATTTCGATAGTGTGCTGAATAATGATTTCACTTTAAAAGACTGTCTCCAAACACTAACTGCATATTCAGCAAGTATTTCTGGACCCACTGGATTGATTGCTCTCTTGCACCTCTCTCAAGAAATCTCTATAATATTTACATTGGAGTTATATGTACTCATCCAATCACCAAGGTCTTACCTGCCAGATTCCTCACATTAAACTAATAATAGTTCAGGTTGCCAGTCCCATTATGTTCAGTGCCCTTAGTTTGTTGTTGGTCTTAGATGCACTGGTTTTAGTCTCCAATTCCTCCTCAGGCACTGTATTGTGGACCCACTGCTCTGGTTCCCACTCCCCAGTGCCACACTAGTTAAAACCCTCCTGAGTGACAATAGTGAACCTGCCTGCCAGAAGATTTCCGCAAGTGCAGGTCCATCCCGTCCTTCTTGTGTATATCCTACTAACCCGGGAACCCCAATGATCCACATATCAGAGATTGCCGCCAGTTCAGGTCCATCCCATCCTCTTTGGGTATATCTTACCAAGTCGGGAATCCCCATCATCAACACTCCAGCAAGGCCCTTTCTTTAAAGTGGATAGACGTGATAATAGAAATCTAAGTGTGCTGCTTTTACAAAAAGCTGTCACATTTGTAGCATTTCTCCATCAAATAAAAGAAAAAATAATGTAGATTATAGAAATCCAAAACAAATACAGAGACATACTGTAGAGAGAGAAAAGAGCTAATGCTCCCAACGCAGACATGGGAAGAATGTACAAAGTCCACACAGACAGTTTACAGAGATTGGAATTGAACACGAATCGCTCTCACTGTGAGACAGCATTGCTGTGCCACTATGATGCCCAATTATGGATAATTGCGGGTAGTATAGTTAGAGACATAGATAATATTCTCTGTGATCAGGATTAAGAGTCCTGAAGGTTGTGCTGCCTACCTGGTGCTTGAGTTTTGGATATGTCATCTGGGGTGCAGAAGAAGTTGGAGTGGGAGGGGAATGAGTCAGTGGCCAGGGTTCGTGTTGGTACCAACGGGCTGGACAAACAAATGACAATGAGAAGAGGGACGGTAAATACAGAACTGAACTGTTGTATCGGAACGCAAGCAGTAGAAGGAATAATGTAAATAAGCTTGTGACGCATGCACAAACTGGAGGGCATCACAGTGACATCACTGCAAGAGGATCAGGTTTGAGAGCTGAATATTCAAGGATATTCATCCCGTCGAAATGATAGGCAGGTGGGCAGAGAGACAGATTTGTCTCATTAGGAAGAAATGGAATTGAATAAATTAGAAGAAATGAAGTAAGTCAGATGGTGTAGAATCTGTGTCGGTAGAATTGGGGAATGAAAAAGGTGAAAAAATGCAGTTGGAGTTATGTACAGGCCGCCAAACAGTAGTCAGGAGCTGGTGTGCAAGACACACCAGGAGATAGAAAGATCTGTAGGAAAGGCAACGTTACAGTGATAACGTGGGATAACACTATGCAGGTGGAATGGGAATTCAGTTTGCTAGTGGTTTTCAGGAAAAGGAATTTGTGGAATGTCTATGAGATGGCTTTTTGTCGCAGTTTGTGCAGGCAGACTAGGTGAGGGAAGCTTTAGATGAAGGAACTCATAGCAGGCTGTGATCATAATATGATTGAACTTACTCTGCAATTTCAGGTAGAGAAGTTAGAATCAGAGGTAATAGCATTCCTGCTGAATGAAGGCAATTACATAGGCATGAGAGAGAACCTGGTTAGAATTAACTGGGAGACAGGTCCAGAAGGAAAGACAGTGGAACAGCAATGACAGGAGATTTTTGGAGTAATTCAGGCTGCACCAGAGATTTATCCTGAGGAAAAATAGGCATGATAGAGGGAGGATGAGGCAACCATAGCTGACGAGGGAAATCAGGGACAGCATAGAAGTAACTGAGAAAGCATATAATGTGGTGAGGGGCAGTGGGAAACCAGAGGAGTGGGAAGCCTACAAAGACAAAACAGAGAGCAAACAAAATAAAATAACAATGGAGATTATAAAATATAGGGGTAAGCTAGCCATTAATATAAATGAAGTCTATGAGAGCTTCTTTCAATATATAAAGTACAAAAGAGAGGCAGAAGTGGACATTGGACTGTTGGAAAATGATACTGGATAGGTAGTAGTGGTGAAAAAGAAAAGGACGAGGAACTGAAAAATTGTTCACGGTGGAAGATATGAGTAATACCTTAACATTCAAGATAGTGAGGGACCAGAGCTGAGTATGCTGGCCACCACCATAGAGAGCGTGCTAGAAAAAACTGAATGCCCAGCAGGTGGTTAACTATCCTGGACCGGATGAACTATCCCAGAGATTCAAGATAGATAGCTGAAGAAGGCGCCGGGGTATAGTGGTGATCTTTTAGTAATCACTAGAGTAAGGAACGATCCCAGAGCACTGGAAACCCATTATCGTGACACCCCATTGTAACAAGGAATTGAGGAAAAAGATAAAAAAATACGCAATTAGTGGCTTAACTTCAGTCGTGGGCAGGATAGTGTAATTCATTTGTGAAGAGTGAGATTTCTGAATACTTGGAAGTGTTTGGTAAAATAGGGTAAAATCACTTTATCAAGGGAAGGTCATGCCTGCAAATCTGATGGAATTATTTGAAGAGGAAATGAGCAGGCTCGACCAAGCGCAGCCAATGATGTTATCCACCTGGATTTCAAGAAGGCCTTTGACAAGGTGTCACACAGGAAATGACTGAGTATAAGGGTCCACGGTGTTAGAGGTAAGGTAGCGGCATGAATGGAAGCTTGTCTGTCTGGCAGAAAACAGAGTGGGGATAAAATAGTCCTTCTCAGGATGGCATTCGGTGACAAGTGATGTTTTACGAGGCTCAGTGTTGGAATCGTAACTTTTTACTTGTTACGTTAACAATCTAGATGATGGAACTGTGTGTACTCTGGCTAAATTTGCAGATGATACATAGATAGGCAGATGGACTGGTCATATTGAGGAGACGGAGAGGCTCAAGAAGGAGATTGGTAGATGCATTCCAACGTTGGAAAGTGTGTGGTCATGCATTTTGGCATGAAGATTAGAGGCATGGTGTATTTTTGAAATGAGGAGTAAATTCAGAAATCTGAAGTGCAAAGGGACTTGGGAGTTCTAGTGCAGGGTTCTCCCAAGGTAAGCTTGCAGGTTGAGGCAGTAGTCAGGAGGGCAATTGCATTTATTATTAATGGCATTTATTACTAGAGGAATTGAATATAAAACAGGTTGTATACGTCTCTGGTCAGACCACATTTGGAGTATTGTGCGAAATTTTGAGCCCCGCATCTCAGGAAGAATGTTATGGCCCTGGAGCTTTTGCAGAATATTTTCACGAGAATGGTCATAGGAATGAAAAGATTGTCGTTGGAGGAATGTTTGTGGGCTCTGGGTCCTCGGTAAAATTTAGAAGGATGAGAGGGAATGTAATGGAAGCACAGAGTACTGAATTACCTGGACAGAGTTGATGTTGGTAAGATGTTTCCATTGGACGAGAGCTCGAGGGCAGAGACTTAGATAAAGGGAGATAAGGAGAAATGTATTTAACCAGAGAATGTCGAATCTTTAAAAAATAAGGCAATGGCAATTCAACAATTTTAAAATATCCCTGTAATTAAGAATCTACAAATGAAAATAAAATCATTGCCCGATTTTCAGAAAAGTCCATCTGGATCATTAATATCCTTTAATAAAGGAATCTTCCATCCGCACCTGGTCTGGCTGACACGCAACTCCAGACCCAAAGCAATGTCATTGACTCCCAATCACCTCCTGAAATGGTCTAGTGAGTCCTTCAGTTGTGCCAATCGTTACAAAGTTTCAAAAAAATGAAACTGGCTGGACCACCTGGCATCAAACTGCACTGGAAAAGTCAACATTAGAAACGTCACTGTAGAAGCTCCAAAGTCTTCCTTACTAACATCTGAGGGGTAGTGCCAAAATTGGGACAATTGCCTTACAGATTAGTCAACCAACAGCCCGACATAGTCATACTCACGGAATCATACCTTACAAAAATAACCCAACCACCACCATTACCATCCCTGGAAATGTTCTGGTCCAAATGCAGGACCGATCCAGCCGAGGGGCCAGCTCAATGAGATAGAGTCGGTAGCTAGTTACTCTGGGAGCCCCCAGAATTGACTCCAGACCTAATGAAGTCCCATGGCTTCAATTTAAACATGGACAAAGAATTCTCTTACTGATTACCACGTAACGTCGTTCCACATCTGAATCAGTCCTCCTCTATGTTAAACTTGGAGAAATCACTGACTGTGGCAAGGGCACAAAGTGTATTCTGGCTGGGAGATTTCCAAGTCGGCCACCAAGAATGGTTTGGCAGCAGTGCGACTGATCATGCTGGTCTGATCCTTAAGGGCATAGCTATCAGATTGGGTCTGCAGCAGGTGGTGAGGGAAAGAACAAGAGGGAAAAAAATCACACATGACCTCATCCTTACCAATCTACCAACTGCAGATGTATCTGTCCATGACAGTATTGGTAAAAGTCTCGCAGTCACATTCAGAATACACTCTATTGTGTTGTGTGGCACTATCACCATGCTAAATGGCACAGATTTGAAAGCGATCTATCAACTTAAGACTGAGCGTCCATAAGACACTGTGGATCATCAATAGCAGCAGAACTGCACTCAAGCACAAACTGTAATGTCACGGCCCATCATACCCCCACCCCCCAAATCAACCATTACCATCAAGGCAGAGGATCAAATCTGGTTCAATGGAGAATGTAGGAGGGCATGCCAGGAGCAGAACCAGGAAAATACAAAGGTAAATATTAACCTGCTGAAGCTTCCAAACAGAAATGCTTCCGTGCCAAATAACATAAACAGCAAGGGTCAGACAGAGCTGAGCTATCACACAACCAATGCATCAGATTTAAGCTCCGCATTCCTCCTAATCCAATCATGGACGGTGGTGGACGATTGACCAATTCAGGGAGAAAGTGAGGACTGCAGATGCTGGAGATCAGAGCTGAAAATGTGTTGCTAGAAAAGCGCAGCAGGTCAGGCAGCATCCAAGGAACAGGAGATCCAACGTTTCGGGCATAAGCCCTTCTTCAGGACTCATCAGAGCTGGAATCTCCACAAATATCCCCAACCTCAATGATGGAAGAGCCGAGCCCATCAGTGCAAAAGATTAGTTTGAAGCTTTCACAGAAATCTTCAGTCAGAAGTTTCGAGTGAATGATCCATTTCGGACTCCTCTCGTGGTCCCCATTATTACAGATAACAATCTTCAGCAGATTCGATTAACTGATATCAAGAAACTGTTGAAGTTACTGGATACTGCAAACGCTATAACCCCTGATAACATGCTGGCAATAGTCCTGAAGACTTGTACACCAGAACTTCCCGTTTCCCTAGACAAGCTGTTCCAGTACAGTTACAAATCGACAATGGGAAAAGCTGCTCAAGTATGTTCTGTACATAAAACGCAGGACAAATTCAACCCGGCCAAATACTGCCTCATCAGTGTACTGTCCATCATCAGTAAAGTGATGGAAGTTGTCATCAATAGTGTTATCAAGTAGCACCTGCTCGGCAATAACCTGCTCAGTGACGCCCAGTTTGTGTTTTGCCAGAGACACTCAGCTCCTGACCTCATCACAGCCTTGGTCCAAACATAGAAAAAGGAATGAATTCCAGCCTTTGACATCAAGGCTGCATTCTTTCAAATATAGCATCAAGGAACCCCAGAAAAAAGATCATCGCGGGCAAGCAGTCAGTTATTGGAGTCATACCTAACAGATAGGAAAATAGTCATTGTTGTTGGAGGTCAGTCATCTCGGTTCCAGAACATCTCCGCAGTAGTCCGTCTGGATAATGTGGATGTAGGTTTGCTCTATGAACTGGAATGTTCATTTACAGACGTTTCATCACCATACTACATAACATCTTCAGTGGTCCTCCGGGTGAATCCTAGGTTCAAACATCTTCAGTGGCCTCATCAATGACCTTCTCTCCATCATAACGTCAGTTTGGGGATATTCGACGATGACTGCACAATGTCCAGCACCATTCGCAAATGCTCAGATACTGAAGCAGTCCATGCCTAAAGGCAACAAGATCTGGACAATCTCCAGACTTGGGCTGACAAGTGGCAAATATCATACGCATCGCACAAATACCAGACAATGACCATCACCAGGAAGAAACAATATTAACACTTGGTATTCAGCAGCATCTTTGTCACTAAATTCCCTACCACCGCACCCGCCCCCCCCCCCCCCCCCCCCCACCCATCATGAAACTTGGGGTAACCATTGACCAAAAATTCAACTGGACTCGCCACATAAATGTAAGAGCCGATCAGAGGCTAGGAATACTGCGTGAGTAACTCACCTCCTGTCTTCCCAAAGCATGTTCACCATCTACAAGACACAAGTCAGGGGTGAGATGGAATACTCCCCAGTTACCTGAATGACTGCAGCCACAATGACACTAAAGAAACTTGACACCATCCAGGACAAAACAACCCATTTGATTGGCATCACATCCACAAGCATTCACTCCCTTCACCACCAACGATCAGTAGAAGCAGTGTGTACTATTAACAAGGTGCACTGCAGAAAGTTTTCAGAGATCCTCAGACAGCACCTTCCAATCCTACCAGCACTTCCATCTAGAATGACAAGGGCAGCAGGCTTTTGCAAACACCACCACCTTCAAACTCCCCTCCAAACCAGTCAACATCCTGAGTTGGAAATATATGACAATTCTTTCACTGTTGCTGTGTCAAAACCCTGTAATTCCCTCCCTCAAGGCATTGTGGGTCAATGCACAGCAGGTGGACTGCAGCGGTACAAGAAGGCAGCTCAGCAGCACCTTCTCAAGGGGGCAACTAGGAACAGACAAGAAATGATGGGCCCATCCAGCGATTCTCACATCCGAAAAAAATGTAACACGTTCCAGTAGAGCACCTCGATGGGACAGGTTGTCTGATTTGAACATAAACAGCAAAGCAGTGTTTCTGATGATGAATATTTTAGACCTTTCTGATACTAGAAATGTGTTCAGTGTTCCATGATGTATTGTTGCTGAGCGCTGTGATAAATTGCACCTGTTTTGTTAAATTCAACAATATTAGCATAGCAGGATCGATCCTTCAAAAACACCAGACTGAAAATGACAATCATCGTAGAGACAATGTACTCCCGCCAGATGAGACAAACAGATTGCAGCTTATATTCAACATATTACTGCGCTACTGGCTGGCAGTGAATTCTCCCACCGTCCATATTGCTGGGGTTACCATTGACCAGAAGATGAAGTCAAATCAACGTACAGATACAAGGGTTACAAGAGCAGGTGTGAGATTTTCAACTCTGCACTGAATAATAGACTGTGTGACCATAAGGGCATGAGATATAGCAATAGATTTAGGCCATTCAGCCTATCTCTTCACTCTGAAACTGTGCCATTTTGTCATAGTCTCTAAGATGGGTGGAAATATCTTATCTACTCTAACTGTATCAACCTTTGCAGTAATCGTTCAGTTTCAATCAGATGCGCCCCCACCATTCTTCTAAATTCCATTGAGTACAGACATAGAGCTCGCAACTGCCGCTCATATGACAAGCCATCATTCCCAGGATAGATCATGTCCAACACGCCTTGATCCTTCCCCAGAATAGTTTACAATAATCCAAATGGCATCTGACCATAGCCCATTATATTCTCAGCTCTTGTATTCTCACTCACTTGAAATGAATGTTAGCATTGCTTCTGCTTTCCTAACTGCAACTGAACATGCGCGTTAACCGTAAGAGAGGGCGAGGACTCCAAACACCTTTTGTGCTTCAGATTTCATGAAGCTTTTTAGAACATAGTGTCTGCCTGTATTCCGCCTACTGAAATGCATAATCTCACATGTTCCCATATTGTGTTCCATCAGCCATGTGTTTTCCCAGTGTCCTAAACTGTCCAAGTCTTTCTGCAGCCTCCCCACTTCCTCAATATCACCTGCCCATTCAATCATCATTCTATCATCTACAAACCTAGTAAAACTGCCATCAGGTCAGATGGTTCGCGTAAATGGGATTTCCTGACTATCTAATTACTATCCACCATTGAAAAGGCACAATGCTAAAGATGTTTGACACCATTCAGGTTAAAGGAATGGCTTGAATGGAATTACACCTGCAAAGTCTTCACTCCTTGCACCACTGGCACTGACACCCTGCACACTATTTCATTATGATGAATTTACCACATTATGGTGACACAGAACTTGATGGCACATGATCCCAGGCAATCTGTCTCAATGCTGACTGTGTGGTGCTCACACCAACCAATGTCATTGTGTGTTTAAGACGACAGAGGGAGGTGGGGGAGGGGATGTCGATCATAAATGACTGTGCGACTGTCACTGAGAGCTGCCACCGGCTGCGAAAGCCCCAGATTTACCTGTGTCTGTTGTCACCGCTGCAGGCAAGGTCAGTCTTTCAGTGAGTCAAATGAAAGAAAGTGATGGGCCTGGAGATTGTTCCCGGCTGAGCACTCAGATCCTGTTCGTACCAACTAGCAGAGGTATTCACATCCAACTTAAGCCTCTCCCCCCTGAAGCCGAAGTCCCAACCTGACTCAAGAAGGCCATCATCATCCTTGTAAGTGAGAAAGCACATGGAACGTGCCCTTATAGATTACCACCCAGTGGCTCCGACCTCAATAATCATGAAGTGCTTTGAGAGGCTGGTTATGGCCTACACTAACTCCAGTCACCTAGCCTGACCTGCTGCCCTATAATTTGCTGACTGAAGTAACGGTTTCACAACGGATACTATATCCGAGCCTGCACGCATCCCTGGAACATCTGAACAACAAGGGCACCTCGACAGACTCCTGCTCATTCACTAAAGCTCCACCATCAAAATCATTATCACTTACAGACTAATCACAAAACTCCGCGACCTTGGTCTCGGTTCAACCCTCTGCAACTGGATCCTCAGGTTTCTGACACACAGACCACAATCATGTAGATTGGTAAAATCAACTCCTTCACAATAACACTCAACACTCAAGTTGCTGAAGCATGTGTTCTCAACACCCGACAATACTTCCTATACACACACGGATGTCCCCTCAACACCTTAATGTCCTCACCATACACCAACGTATGTGCCCTCAGCCCCTTACCGTACTCCCTATACACCCACAGCCCCTTACTGTCCTCCATGCACACCCAGGTCTGTGCCTCAGCCCCCTACTGTACTCCAGGTACACCCACGGCTCTGGCTTCAGCCTCCCACGGTCCTCCCTGTACACACACGGCTGTGCCCTCAGCCCCTTAGTGTCCTCCCTGTACACCCACGGCTGTGTGCTCAGCCCCCTACGTACTCCCTGTGCAGCCACGGCAGAGTTTCCAAATTCCAAACAACGTCAGCTATTAGTTCGCTGATGACATCACGATAGCAGTACGGATATCAAACAACAACGCGTCAGAATGGAGAAAGGAGATAGAGAGCTTGGTGGCATGGTGCATTGACAATGACCTCTCTCTCTAATTCGGCAAACGTAAAGGACTGATCATTGACTTTAGGAAGAAAGGAGGGGAACACACCCCATCTACATCAACCGTTTGAGGGAGTGCAGAACATCAAGTCCCTCGGAGTGATGATAACTGACAACCTGTCCTGAACTTCTCACTTAGGTCCGACGGTCGGGAAGGTTCAACGATGCATCTCCTTCCTCAGGTGGTTCAGTAAATTCAGCTTGCGCTACTTCTACAGATGCACTATTGAGGGCGTATTGTCCCGGTGAATAACAGCCTGGTACGGCAACTGCTCTACTCAGGACCATGAGAGCCTACAGAAGGTTGGATGCACAGCTCTGACCAACACGGACTCTAACATCCCAGCCATTGATTCCATTTACACGGCTCGTTGCAGTAGGAAGGCTGGCAACATCTACCCCAGATTACTGAGGGAAGGGAGACAGGAAATATCTGGAGCATTAACAGATATCTTTGTAGCATCCTTGAACATGGCTGAGGTTCCAGAAGACTGGACATTTGTTAATCCCCTTGTTTAAGAAAGGTGGTAGGGATAATCCAGTCAATTATAGACCGGTGAGACTGATGTCAGGGGTAGGGAATCTGCTAGAGAAGACACTGAGGGATTGGATCTATTCTCATTTGGATGAAAATAGTCTTATCAATGATATGCAACATGGTTCTGTGCAGTGAAGGTCATGTCTTACCAATTCAATGGAATTCTTTGAGGAATTGACAAAGTTGATTGATGAGGGAGAGACTGTAGATGTCATGCACAGGGACTTCAGGAAGGCGTTTGGTATGTTTCCCCATGGTCGGGTTATGGAGAAAGTGAAGTCACATGGTGTGCTAGATACGTGCATAAAGAACTGGCTGGGCAACAGGAGGCAGAGAATAGTAGGGGAAGGGAGTTTCTCAAAATGGAGAACTGTGACCAGAGATTTCATTTAAGATTTTCTTGAAAAGATACATGAATGGGCAGGGAGAAAGGAACATAGACCCTTAGAAAATAGTCGACAGATTTAGATAGACGATTTGGATCGGTGCAGGTTTGGACCACCGAATGGCCTGTGTCTGTGCTGGAATCCTCTTTGTGCTAGCATTATCAAAGACTCATCGCACCCCAGTAATGGTCTCCTCCAACCTCTTCGATCAGGCTAAAAGGCACAGAAGCTTGAAAACACAGAGCAGCTGGTTTGGGAACAGCTTCTTCCTGACGGTTATTAGACTGATGAATGGACTCTCTAATCTCAGATAATGCTGATCTTGTTCATGGTGATCTCGCCTCACACACGCCATGTGCAGCGTAACCTGCATGCCTCTCAGACGTGTTTTACAGCCGTTATTCTGCATAGCCTTGCTTAAAATGATTTGCCTGTACATCTTGGTACATGTCAAAGTAAATTCTCATCTTCCTCCCCCCAGCTCCCTTCAGTGCTCACTACGAGCTCTTTCCTTTCCTCACCCTCATCTCCTCCTATTCCCCATCCCTAACTCATTGTGACCCCAACCCCAGCTCACTGTGTGCTTTGCATCTCACTATTTCTCTCACACTGTCTGTTTCCCTGAATTTTCCTTTTCTTTATCTTCTATTTCTTTCCATGAACTTACTATCTCCCCTTTTCCCTGTCCATGTGACTGTTTCTTGTTTCGTTTCCTTTCTCTGTTTAACTGACTGTCCTTCTGTTTCCCCCGCTGTGTTCTCTCTATCCTTATACATGTCTGTCACTTTCTCCCTCGTTGTGATGGTGATGGCTTCTGTATTCTTTTGACGCATGTGATGGCTCTTTGGTTGGATGTTGGCAATAAAATAAAGTCAATTGTGTATTGGTATCTTTGATAGAATTTAAATTTATTTTTAAAATTCCAACTGTTGTCAAAACAGCAACCAGAATGTGGATATCCATTTAACAGCCAATTGTTACGTCCAAATATTTGGGAACTGCCTTGTCCCAATGCTCTGTATACTGGCAACTGAAAGCATTCTATTCACGTGCATAATAGTGTGACGGTAACAGCTCTTCCCAGGACCATAAGAAACTACAGATGGTTCTGAGCACAGCCCAGACTATCATGGAAGACAATCTTCCATCCATTTATACTTCTCATTGTCAGCGAAACGTTTGCAACATCAAATATCTCTCCAAAAACGGTAATGGTCTCCTACAACCTCTTCCAAGAGGGAGGAGATACAGAGGCTTGAAAACATGGACCAGCATGCTCAGGAACACATTCTTCCCTACCGTAATTACACTGACGAATTGAAATCTCTAACTTTTCACATAATATTAATCTTGCGAAAGTCGCTCTTGTTTTGCGCAGCTCCTCTGCAGCTGTCACCTTGTGTGCCTCCCACTGTCTAAGTGCCCTGTGAGGCTCAAGGTCTTCTCAAGTGCAATCAGAAAAGTGAACTAATGCTGGCCCAGCCAGCAATACCTATATCCTATTAATAAATATAAGAAGATGACAAAACTCAGGGAAGACAGACAGGTGGGATCAAATCACTTTAAACATGATCTTACATATGTACAGGTTTCCCTCGGTATCTGAAAGTAGAGTGTTCCTACAAAACCTTTCATAAGCTGATATGGCGTAAAGCGAAGTCACATTAATTAATGTGGGGAAAAGAAATCACCTTTCATGGTAAAAGTGAAAACCATCTTCGGATTTCTTTTGGTAAGCGAAAACATGATCTAAGGGAGGCTTTTTTTGGAAATGGAAGTGGCAAAAAGCGAATTTTTGAAAAGCGGGGTATACATGCATTGGCATGAGCTTGATATTCAGGAAGATGGGAAAAGTTAAAAATAAATGAGGCGAACCTCACATTTTATTTCCATCCCAGCTGATCATCATTCCCTTTGTTTACTCTTTTTCTTCTCTCACTCTTTTTCTCTATCGATTTAACTCACTCCTCCTCCCATTCAAAGCAGTCTTCCCTGTTACCAGCCTTATTCCCACTATTTTCCAACTGCTTTCAGTTCAGAAAATGTCCCCATCACTTTCTGTTCTTTTCTTTGCATTTCTTATGCAATTTCAGATCTCCAGCGTCTTTCTTTATTTGGTTTAACCTTCAAATTTGTTATTCCATGGGAAGTCGGCATCTCTGTCAGGGCAGCATTTGTTAATCATCACTAATTGCCCTGACTGTGAGGCCATTCCACAAACCAATATAAAAGCAAGCACATTGACATGGGTCTGAAGTCACACTTAACCCAGACCAGGAAGTAACATTAGAATTCTTTACCGACGGTCATCAGTGAAATAGAAAGATTTTCAGGCAAAATGTGGGTTTATGTTTTTTTTGGTGAAATTCACTTTTATTCGAATTCTTATCATTTATATTTAAGTTCTGCCATCAGCTGTGGTAGGACTTGAAACAAATTGATTGAACCAATGTCTTTCGTTTAATAAGCTTTGCTCCTGAATTACATCCAGTGATATTCCGAATCTGATACATTGTCCTAATCATGAAGTAATGTCCGAGGTAAGAACATTTTTGTGACTGAAATACCTATAACTGGAAAAGTGGCCAGAAGAGAGCTTGAAACATAAAGTCTGAATTTTACCAACGTGCAGACAATGGTTTGTTCAGCCACAACACTGACACAGAGATGGCGATTGGGGATATTATGAGCTGGTAGTGGACAGGGTTTGTGACAGAGATATCACAAGACATAAATCAGTTCAGGTCAAAAAGGGATCTCGAGGTTATGCACAGTTTTGTTCTCAGATGTTTGTAAGGGCGTGGTCTGCAATTCAAATGAATGGAGACTGCAATCAGAATTGAAGATCAATGTTTCTTTATTTGCAAATATAGAGAACAGAAATTGCAATGAAGTTCAAAATTGTTGATGGGATTAATGAATGGACAAAGGTAGTGAACACCAACAATAGTGAGAATAGGTTGGTAACACATCCCTCCACCTCGGTCAAAATGATAATCATCACCGCTAATATGTGATATGGTAGAAATTCCCAATAGAGGGAAATGTTGAAAAGATCCATGGAAAACCTCCTCTCCATTGGTGTAATTATCAAGTCCATTATTTTCAGATTCAGATCTGTCCTCTCCACGTCAGTGCAGCTGCTGATCTTTTTTATTGTTGGAGCTGATGCATCTGCTCCTACACTGGGATATCACACTGAGTGAAGCCCCTCACCAATAGGAGAGGGAACCCCTCCAGTGACACAGTTCCAATGCATGGAGAGTTACAATGCATCAATCAGAGTCACTGAGCAAACAGTTCCAGTTTACAACACAGCACATTCAGTTCACAATATAACTGGACTGGACAGGATGCTGAGATCGCTGGCTATTGGTTGCATCTCCCATCACCAATTCCTCTCGTGGAGTCAGTTGTGAGGGAGAGTGATGGAAGTTTTCTTGTCACAGGCTAGATGACACTGTTTTGTTGCACGTTTGCAATGCTGTAACCATCTTTGCCCTAATCTCCGCCCCTCCAAAATAAGGAAACACAATCAGGATGTTGTTACTATGCTGATCTCTCCTCCACGGGAACAAACGCCACCTAACAGACTGTCACTGGGCACAGTTGCTCTGCAGTAGACAGGAAGTGTGGACTTCTCTGAATGTTTCTCTCCCTGCTCTAATAAAGAAACGTTGGACCTTCCATTCATAATATGCTTCAGTAATTAATTTATACAAATTGACAAACATCTTAATGCAGTTTAATTTGCTATAAAGCAGTAATTTTTTACGCTTTTTCCCCTCAGTCCAAAACCAAAAGTGAACTTATTCCTAGAGACGTTTAAATTAATGAGTCACGTTTGGCTGGGAGATAGGGCAAAATGGGGGCTGTGTCTGTGGAGACTGCATGGGGATTACAATAATATTCCCCAGTCATCATCAGTCTTAACGTCAGATAGAATTAAATATAGTTCACAACAAGGATATTTTCTATTTTATAAACACACTATTTATTCATTGGGAATACAGATTTAGGAGGGTCAACGCACCTGAAGCATTAACATTGATTTCTCTTCACAGATACTGCCAGACTTCTGAGCTTTCCCTCCAACGTCTGCTTTTGTTTGAGATTGATCATATTGTTCATATCTTGCAGGATGCTTACAATTAAAAACATATATTAATTACAAAATGTGCAGGTCTATGGGGACAATACTGGAGGATCATAGTAGAGCTATCGCTCATTCCAAACTTGAAGAGACAATGGGCTGAGTTTTCACCATCTTTGTTGTAATAATTCTATGTTATGCATTGAAAGCTTTTGGAGAGTGGGCAGACAAGCTAGTTCAATGAAGGACATAGAGTGTTCCATCATCAAAAATCTATCCCCATTATTTCATGAAGTCCAGCTGCCTCTAAAATGTATTTAAATAAATAGATTTCCTGAATTTTACAGGATGTTCAGAATTGTTTTTATTTTCTATCTTAAAGAAGCAGATTTAGGCTGAAATTCAGGTGTCACAGATGTACCAACTGTAATAGAAACAAGAAATGACCACATTGTCCAAATATTACCAAGTTCAACATGTAGACCTCTCAAGAAACATTAAATATAGATATAGTGGAAACATGAAATACAAACAGAAAATGCTAAGAAACGAAAATGATGAGGAAGTATCTGCAGAGAGCAACAGAATTAACATATGTCATATGATGCGACATTGTTCTGAAAAGTCATATTAGAATCAAAGGTCATTTTTTTGCATCTCTGCTCGGATGTTGCCAGAGCTACTGAGTTTCGCTCCAGCTGTTTTGATTTCTTTCTTCTTTCTGAACTGTGACAAAGTGTCTGATCTGAATCTCGAGTATTTTTTTATGAACATTAAATGAGAAATTACAAAGCTCCTCTGTTTGACAAGTCTCTAAATATCGATGACGAATTGTATTGTGAGAACTTGCGATGAAAATGTTGAAACAAAACGGGAATTGCTGCAAATGCTCAGTAGGACTGGCAGCATCTGTGCAGAGAAATCAGAGTTAACGTTTCTGGTCCAGCGCCCCTTCCTCAGAACTGATGGTAATACGGAAAATGTTGGTTTATATGCATAAGAGAGTGAATGGTGAGATTGGATGAGAAAGCATCACTGTTCAAGAAAATCAGGATCTGGATTCCATTCAAAATTTAAAAAATGATTTCTTGTACTCTCTCTTCTGTCGCTTGATCCTTGTTCAGATTGTACATGTACGATATATTTCTATATCTCCATCAAGTGCAGACGACGTGGTTTTTTTTCTCCCCTACTGTGGTGTTTCAGTATTTTTGTTTATTTTCCAGTATGCATTTGCTTCTAATTCAAGGTGGATATGAGAATATGGTTTGATCTTCTGGAGTTTGCCTATAACATAGAATTTCATTGAATATTTATCCCCATCACTCTCGCTGATTTAAACAGACAATGAATGAGTCCACGTCCATCCTGCACATGACAACTTTCTTCAGCTCTGGCTATTGCAGGGAATGTTACAAAGAACAGTGCCACGCAAAGTGCTAATGTTCCAATGCAAGGTGCTAAACCCTAGATTATCCTAAATTATTTACAAGCTTTATGAATAAAACATGCAGAGGGGCGGGGTGTAAAAAAGTGAATTCAACTCTGTGTCGAAAATGCTATTTGTGGTTCCCTCATAAAATGTGTTAATTACATCACTCATAAATTCACCAAAATAGGGAAAGCAAGAAACTGGAATTGTCAAATCATCCTCTGAATAACAATTGGAGAACAAGAAGATAATCACGGGTTCTTTGTGATATTCAGAAATGACGATTGTGAGAATGTGGAGGTTGGGATCAGTGGAATGATGATCAATGTTGTGGATGACACAAAGATGAAATGGGTGGACCACAGTCAGGAGGAAAGTTGTTGTAGTTCGCTGAGCTGGGAATTTGTGTTGCAGACGTTTCGTCCCCTGTCTCAGTGACATCCTCAGTGTTTGGGAGCCTCCTGTGAAGCGCTTCTGTGATCTTTCCTCCGGCATTTGCAGTAGTTTGAATCTGCCACATCGACCTGACCCCAATTTACCGGCCACTGCAACGGACAGCTGGAAGTGACAACCAGAAGCAGCAGATTCAAACCACTACAAATGCCGGAGGAAAGATCACAGAAGCGCTTCACTGGATGCTCCCAAGCACTGAGGATGTCACCTAGACAGCGGAAAAAACGTCTGCAACACAAATTCCCAGTTCAGCGAACACAACCACAACAACAAGCACCCGAGCTACAAATCTTTTCACAAACTTTGAACAGGAGGAAAGTGTTAGGCTACAAGGGGATATAAACAAATTATTCAAATAGCCAGATCAAATACCTGATGAAATTTAACACCGATAAATTTGGAAGATGCAAGCCAGAAGTAACAAGACAATTGAGTACTCAAACGTGAGTATGAAAGAGGATGGCTAAATTTGCTCGTTTTTTCTTTGCAGCAGGGAAGGTTGAGGAGGGAACCTGGTACAGGTGTACAAGAGCATAAGTGGTATGGAGAGGATGAACAGACAACAGTTGTTTCCTTAGTCAAAGGATCAAAAACAAAGGGACACACTTTCAAAGTGAAAGGCAGGGGATTGAGAGAGTATTTGTGGAATGTGTTTCGAACTGAGAGGGTAGTATGAATCTGGAATGCGTTGCCTAGGAGGGTGGTTGTGGCTGGTAACCTCACAAATGTTTAATAAGCCTTTGGGTATGAACTTGCTGCCACAGAAGTGATTGGCCTGTTTTTCATTGCATGATTCTTTGCAGTGGCAGCCATGAACACTCTGGTATATTCTGAAACAATAAGCAATGGCAGTTGCTGTTTTGTTCCTTTGACTGTACTCAGTAAGTAACTATATTACAAAGCAGCAGCATCTCATGCAGCTTCAGCACTTACTCAACCAAAGTCAGCCCAGCCATCTCTGGGAACATCCAGGGTAATTCATATGCTCTGTGCAAGCATTGTCCAACAGCAGAATTGATATTATTCTGGCTGTTTGCCACCATTATTATAGTCACAGCTATAACTTGAACACAGCTTTTCCTTCATTATAATAACGACCTCTAGCAGTAAGGATGTTATTTCTCTGAAGCATAATAAAATTATTGCCCAGGTATTGACTTTGACAAACAATAGGTTTTCCTGCGTTTTATTCTGCCAGTTGTTTCTCACAGAACTTCCTACCCCAACCTCTTTACACTTTATCATTTTCTTGTGCACTGTCTACCTGATCTCACACACCTCACTCCCTCACATCCCCAACACTCTCATCAATATTTATTAATCGCTGAAAAACCTGCGCCTAATCTCGATAATTTATTACAACTCCTAACTCACATTTTGGACTGATTTGATTCCTTCTCTAGGCATGGTCATTAAACTGGCCGTGTCTGATGTCCTATTCACCTCGACCTTCTACTCAGTTCCTGATCCGCTGCTTTGGTTCTCACTCTCCTGGTTTATTCAAATCCATATGACTCGCACTAGCACACCTCCCCACAAGGATGTTGGTGCTCGTCCACTTAAGAAACAACCTGTCTTTTTTGTACAGGTCCCCGCCTGTCTTGGAAGAGATCCAAATGATCCAACAATCTGAAATCCGCACCCCTGAACTAGCTTGTTAACAACATGTTAAGCTATAATGTCTTCCTCATCCTTCCCTCTTTTCCACATGGCATGGGGAGCAATCCAGACATTACAGAGGGTTGTTCTCTCTCTCTCTCTCTCTCTCTGTCTCTCTCTCTCTCTCTCTCTGTCTCTCTCTCCCTCTCTCTCTCTCGCCCTCGCTCTCTCTCACTCGCACCCACCCCCCCCCCCCCAACAAACACACATTCAGAAAACAGAAATACAGGCTTCAAATTACTTTGCAGAAGAATACAACTAACCTTAAAATAATTGGAATGATAACTGGAATGAAGGATTTAGTTAAAGGGAGGATGAGAGAAATTGCGCTTCTTCTGGATATCAGTTTGCTCACTGAGGTGGAGAGTTCATTTTCAGATGGTTCATCACTATACTAGGGAACATTATCAGTGAGCCTCTGGCGAAATGCTGGTGTAATGTTCCACTTGCTATTTATGTGTTTAGGTTTCTTTGAGTCAGTGATGTAATTTCCAGTATTGGTGATTTTATGTCTGGTTCTTTTTCTCAGAGAGTGTTAGATGGAATCAAAATCGATGTGTTTGTTGATAGAATTCAGGTGAAATGCTATGCTTCTAGGAATTCTCGTGCATGACTGTTTGTGTTGTGCCAGATGGACCCAGTCGAAATGGCGTACTTCCTCATCTGTATGTAAGTATACTAGTGATAGTAGATCATGTCTTATTTTTTTCTGGTTAGCTGTTGTTCGTGTATCCAGGTGGCTAGTTGTCTGCCTATTTTTCCGATGTAGTACTTGTTACAGTTCTTGCAAGGCTTATTCTTCCTGGAGGAGATCAGACAAGTATGTGAACTTATTGTGGTGTTCAAAAGTATGAAAAAAGCTGTAGAGTAAAACAGGAATACTCTGTTTACATTAGTTGGCATTACAGCACCAAGGAGGTTCTAATTTCGAATATTGTTAACAAAAGAACCAAGTTTGATATAAGGAAAAACTTCTTTATGGAGCGAGTTGTTAAGATTTGGAATGGACTGCCTGGGAGAGTTGCGTGTGAAGATTAAAAAAAAATCTGGATATGTATTTGGAAATATGAATTTAACAGGCTGCAGAGATAAGGCTAGCAAATGGGAGGGGCTTTGGAGACATTCCTGGAGTTGATGCACACACAGTGGCCAATGGCTTCCTCCTGTACTTTAAAGTTTTGCACTCTATCATGTGTCTGATGCGAATAAAAGTCAGTATCCAATTATTTCCCATTGTAAATGCTCACGAACATCTGATTATTTAGTGCAGCATCAGGATTTAAAAGGCAAGTATTACAAGGCCAGCTTCATTACATAGTCTAATTATTGCTCAGAACATGAATATTTTAAATGTTGTATTCCAATTACGAAAACAAATCTGTCATTGCTTTGGCACAAGTCTATTTGAAAAGTTTTGACTCTTTACTCACACGATAATATGTTTATCATTTTTGTTCACTATCTGCATTTCAAATTAAATAACTTTTTTTTCTAAAAATTAAACGTTTTTAAATTATTGTTCACTAAAATTTGGTAACACAAATCATTTATTTAGTTTAATATTCACAGTGCATGTTGAATTATAGTCATTTCTAAATCGCTGGCAAATAGCTGAAGCTTGTACATTTTAGTGAGAAATTTAACTGATTGATTACGTATAAATGTATAAGAATGCTAAATTCTATTTGATTGTTCAATCGTTTGCTCACCCTGAACACGTAATCATTCAGACGCCAACCACTTTCAAAATGTTGGAGTGACAATGCATTGTTTTGAATCCTGACATTGTGTATGTAATTCCGATCGCCAAAAGAGTTACATCCATGTTGTTTGTTCGATACAAAATAAAATGTACATTCCTTATTTCTGTGTCAGAAAATCTTGGCAGGAGTTTACACTATAGATCCATAAATATAGAATCAACCTAATTCTTTTCAGAGATTATAGTTCAGTCGAATAATCATAGTTGACACCTTATTTTTGCCCAATTCACGAAACATAGCAAACATCTGATGAATACATTGGTCACCCAACAGATTGTATCTGAAGAAAACAGCAACAAGTGACATGTCAAGAATCACATTGATAACTGAATTTGGCGGAGCCTGCCGGATGTAGGACACGACATATTTTGTACTGACATTCAGGTGGATGTAACAATGAACAACATAACTGGAAGTTTAGGGTTAACGCCCCTTCCCAGCTTCCTGATCTCACACTCATCACTCCCTCACACATTCAACTATTGGTAAGAATCCACAGGCGGGGTGAAACATAAAACACAGAACAGTACAGCACAGTGCAGACCCTTTAACCCTTGACGTCCTGCCGAACTTTTATCCTACTCGAAGATCAGACTAACTGATATACCCTTCATTGTACTAAAATTCATGTGCCTATCCAATAGTCCCTTAAATATCCGTAATGCAGCTTACTCTACTAACGCTGCTGGCAGTGTATTCCTAGCACCCACCATTCTTTATGTAAAGAATCTACCTTTGACATCTCCTCAAACCTTCTTCCAATCATATTAAACTTATGCCCACTCGACATTGCCATTTCCATCCTGTGAGAAAGTCTCTGGCTACCAATTCTGCCTATATCTCTCATCATCTTATACACGTCTATGAAGTCAACTCCCATTTTTCATTGCTCCAAAGAGAAAAGCCCTAGCTCCCTCAACGCTTCTTTGTAAAACATGCCCTCTGTCCAGGTAGCATCCTGGTAAATCTCCCCGGCACCCTCTCCAAAGCCTCAACATCTTTGCAGTAATGAGGCGACTAGAACTGAACACAATATTCTAAGTGTAGTTCCACCAGAGATTTTTTTGGCGCTGCAGCATAACCTTGCGGCTCTTAAAACCAGCCCAGTTCTGCATCCTGTCAATGTCCAATGACAACCTACGACAGCTCTCCACACTATTCATAACTCCAATATCTTTATTACATTGTAAAACTTACTAAAGCACCCTTCCACTTTATCACCTAAGTCATTTGTAAAAATCACAAGGAACAGTAGTCCCAGAACCGATTCCTTTAGAACCCCACTGCTCACCACGCTCCAGGCTGAATACTTTCCATGTTTTACCACCACCAGTCTTCTACAGGCCAAACAATTTTGTATCCACACACACAGATTTCCCTGTTTGCCTGCATTCCATGCCTCCTTACTTCCTGAATGAGCCGATTTTATGGTAACCTTGCTAAAATCCATGTACATCACATCCACTGCTCTACCTTCATCAATGTGTCTGATCCCATCCTGAAAGAATTCATTAAGTTGTGTGAGGCATGATTGACCCTCAAAAGGTCATGCTGACTATCTCTAATCAAACTATCATTTTCCAAATAATCATAAATTCTGTCTCTCAGAATCCTCTTCAATACTTTTCCCAAAACAGAAGTAAGACTGACTGGTATTTCGCAGGATTATCCCTATTGCCTTTCCTGAACAAGGGAATAACTTTTTCCACCCTCCAATCATCAAGCAATACTTCAGTGGACAGTGGGGTTGCAAGGATCATCGTCAAAGGCGCAACAATCTCGTCCCTCACTTCCTCTGGTAACCTCGGGTGCGTCCTGTGTGGTCCAGGGGATTTATCTATCCTTATGTTTGTACTTCAATGAGTCTGCACTTTACCTTACTTTGTCTACTCCCTGTCCAAACAATTGATTGATTGCTTTCCATTTCAGAGCTATATACAGCGCTGCCATCCTGAGCAAGTACCGTTCCAAATATCCCATGAATCATGGAATGGAAAAAATGTGAACACACCAATGTCTTCCTGGTGAAGGGCCTGTGCAAAAAAAATTTCACTCTCCTGCTCCTCGGATGCTGTCTGACTCGTTGCGCTTTATCAGCACCATGCTTTTCGACTCTGATCTCCAGCATCTGCAGTCCTCACTTTTTCCATTACTGAGGGCTGACACCTGTGCACACTGAGCAGGGAGTTATTCAGCAGGAATTCATTGTATTTGGAGCTGACTGTTCAGTTATGGAACGTTGCATTTGATTAACACATTAATTAAAAAAGAAATCACAGCTCAACAATTATTTATTCAGTCCCAGAGTTACAGTTTTAGTTCATGGAAAGGCAGATTGATAACAAACAGTAAATGACTGAAGAACTCTGAGGTACAAAGTATTCCAGGTGCTATATTCCAGGATGAATGTCATTTACCTTAATGCAGGGAATATTATCGGACCGACAGATGTGATAAGGGAATGACGTGACATGGGGGAGTGTGACATTTTTGCCATTACAGAGATGTGTTTGAGGGAGGTCAGGGCTGACAACTCAATATTCTGTGGGTCAAGAACTATGGGCATCACACAAGAGGGGTAAAAGAGAAGATGGTGTTGCCTTATTAATTATATAGTCAATGACTGCAATTAGCTCGGATCATATCTTGGAAGGGTATTCAAATGACGCTTTGTGGGTTGAGGTTAGGATCAAAACAATGACAGACGCAGTGCTGGGGATATATTATCAACTCCCAGAGAAAAAAAAATACAGCAGGAGAAATATAACCAATTCACTGAGGTGTGTAAAACACAATAATAGGATCATTATATTCAAACATTTCAATTCCAAACATTCATTAGGGCAGTGATTTTTTTAAAGAGGGGAAAGATGATTTGACATTTATTACAGAGAGCTCCTTATATCAACATGTAGCAGATACAACAACACACGGGGCAGTGCTGAGACTCACTGTGGGGAACGAAGCCAGTCCGGTTTTCCAGGCAGGATTGAGAGAGCATTGCATGACCAGTGACCATGACCCACGCATTTATAGCTTGTTAAGGAAAAGACCAAAAGAAAAAGGTTTGAAAAATAAAAACAATTTGGATGAGGGAGGCAGACTGTATGAAAACAAAGACAGGATCTGGCCACAGTACAGTTACTTCTGGGTGAAACTGTAACAGAACAGGGTGTAGGTGGGGGGTCGTGGGGATCACATGCTCAAAATTGAATTGATAAAAGTGTCACCCCAACATATTACTCCAAAGATGAAATCTAGCAAATCAAGCCTGGAGAACCTTGGATATGTACAAATATTAAGAATGGAATTAAAAATGAAAGAGAAGCTTAAAACAGGCAGAAAGTGAGCAGGTCAATGAAGGTCCCAGAAGAGTGGAGAACATGTATGACTAAACTCAAGAAAGTAAGTAGAAGAGCAAAGAGGGGGTGGGGGTGAAGCGGTGATAAAAAAAAATAGTGGGCAATATTTTCAAGAATCCAAAGACATTTTATCGATTTATTAAGGGTGAGAGGGGAACAACAGAAAGAATAGGGAGTATTAGGATCTGAGGAGGCAACCTGTGCATAGAGCCGGAGGATATGTCAAAAACATACTACATATTGGTCTTCACTTGGAGGAGCAGTTACTGTATTCAATGTCTGTTCCTGACAGTGTGACCTTGAGCAAATTGACACAGAAGCTGAGGAAGAATTGGATGTTCATGTATGATAAAAAGCGGGAAAATCCAGTGATCCGGATGAACTCTATCCTCGAGTGATGTGGAAGATGTGGGAGGAGATTACAGGCTCTTAAACTTTGTGTTTTTTTCGCCTCTAGCCACAAAGGCGGTATGATCGAACACGACAACATCTAATGTTGGTTCAACTTCCACACAGAATGCTAGAAAAAAAGCCATGGGATGAAAGACCAGCAAGTCTCACAACAGTGGGAGGGAAACAGTTGTATAAAATTGTGAAGGCTGTTGAGGAATGATCACTAAATATCTTCAATGCTGAGATGGACAGATTTTTAAACAAGGGTTACAGGGAAAATGCAGGAAAATGGAATTGAAGGTTAACAGAATAAATATACCCTAATTGAAAGGAAAAGCAGAGTCAGCGAGCGGATGGGCATCATGTCGCTCGTATGTCTAACGCTAAACGTTTTCTAATAGCCTGTATTCACTGGAACATCAGCATCTCTCCCTCCGGAATAGGAAGCAGTTTGGAAAGCAATCAATAGATTCAAGGAATTCATAAATGCAGTACTAATAGACAGAAAAAATACCAGAGGACTGTGACAACATGGATTGGCTGTCGGGTTGAATATTTGCATCAGCTCAGTCACCACTACTAGGAGGAAGATCTCAGCAAGACACTCTCCAAGTCCAAGTATGGGCCTGATGTTAAGGAGTGCTTACGGCTCAAAGAATACACGACTTGCTGTGTCTCCCTCCTGCCCTAATCAAGACAAAATGCAGAGTGGCCTATTGACATGCTGTTAGTAGCGCAGTACATAATAATGCTTTGGTTCTAGAGGCTTCAGTGAGCAGCAGCTCAGCAAAAGGTAAGCTCAGGTAAAGTCTTTAAACATTAGTTTGACAACAGTCGAGATGGCAGTTAGGGCAGTTGCACGTTCCTCCTGCAGGATGTGGGAGCTCAGGGAGATTTCCACTGTCCACGATGACTACACGTGTGGGCAGTGCACCCAGCTGCACCTCCTGGGAGACTGCGTTCGGGAGCTGGAGTTGGCTGCTCTTCGGATCAATCAGATACAGACCACTTCAGAGATAAGAGCTTTAGTGAGATGGTCACACCCAAGTCATTTCCTTCGCCATGTTTCTTTAGTGACTGTCATATCCCAGTCCCTTGTAAAGATCCACTCCCTGAGTTCATCAGCCATACCTGTCAGCCATGTTGTTTTTAAATAAATGCAATTTAATCCAACAGGAATTACTTGCTTCCTGTCGTGTTCCAGGCAGAGAGTAGCTGGACGACAACTAGAATCGCAAAGGGAGTAGGCAGAGAGTGCAGGAATCCCCTGTGTTCATTCCTCTCGAAAACAAGTATACTATTTTGAACACTGATTTTGTGATGTTGGGTTTGGGTGTAGGGACGGTGGGCGGCACGGTGGCACAGTGGTTAGCACTGCTGCCTCACAGCACCTGAGACCCGGGTTCAATTCCCGACTCAGGCGACTGACTATGTGGAGTTTGCTCGTTCTCCCTGTGTCTGCGTGGGTTTCCTCCTGGTGCTCCGGTTTCCTCCCACAGTCCAAAGATGTGCGGGTCAGGTGAATTGGCCATGCTAAATTCCCCGTAGTGTTAGGTAAGGGGTAGATGTAGGGGTATGAGTGGTTTGCACTTCGGCGGGTCGGTGTGGACTTGTTGGGCCGAAGTAAGTAATAGTAAGTATATTACTGTAAGTAATATTTAAAAAAAATGACTGTTCAGGGGAAAACAGCAGTAGCCAGCTTAGTTGCATGGGAAAGGGAAAGGTGTAATGGGAAAGGATAAAGGTAAACAGGGTCTTAGACTTAGGAGATTTTGTGGCCTCAATCGGCAAACCAGGCTGGTAGCCTCTCAGGTGTCAGGGTCCAGGATGTCTCTGAGTGTCTGTTGAACGTTCTCGCGGGGTGGGGGTGGTAGGTGAGGTGCAAGAAGTTATTGTGCACGTTGGCACAAATGACACAGGTAGACATAGGAATGTGGTCCTACAGAGTGATTACTGAGAGCTCGAAGAAAAGTTAAAAACCGGGACCTTGACGGTGGTAATCACCTGATAACTTCCAGTGTCATGAGCTCGTGAAGGTTAGAATAGGAGGATATGGCAGATAAATATGTGACTGAAGAATTGGTGCAGGGGGAGCGATTCATATTTTTGGATCATTCAGAGCTTTTCTGCGACAGATTTGACCTGTTCAAGAGGAACTGGTGGCACACGCACTGGACGGGGGACCAATATCTTCCCAGCAAGTTTTACTCGTGCTACAAGGGAGTGTTTAAACGAGATTGGCAGGCGGTGGTATCCTCAAGATCAGGGAGGCAAGTGTGAGGCTGGAAGGAAATACAGTATTCAGAAATAGTATTGTTGAAGAGACTGCTCAGGCTGGAACACGATAGGAAACAAGGAACGCCTGTTGGTTAAATTGCATTTATTTCAATGTGAAAGGGCTAACCGGTAAGGCCGATGAATTCAGGGTGTGGATAAATAATCGGCGCTGGATAGTCGAGCTATTACAGAAACATGGCTGAGGGATGGATAGGACTGACAGCTTAATGTACCAGTGTTAAATGCATTAGGAGGGACAGAGATGGTGGAAAGGGGGGGTGCTTGTATTTATAATCAAGGGGTGTATCACAGCAGTGATCAGAGATAAAATAACTGATGAATCATCTATTGAGGCTTTGTGGGTGGAACTAAGAAATAAGAACCGGGTGGTTACATTATTGGGGTGGTACTACAGGCCCTCAAACAGTCAACAGGAATTACAGCAACAAAATATCTAGAGAGATTAGGGAGACTTGCAGGAACATTCGGGTTGTCATAATAGGGGTTTTAATTTTTATAACACAGACTGGAACTGCCAGAGGATTAAGGGATTTGATGGGATGGAATTAATTAAGTGCGCCAGGAAAGTTTTCTCAATCAGTATATAGAGGTTCCTAATCGGGAGGGGCAAAATTTGACTTGCTGTTACGGAATAGGCCAGAATAGGTGAGTGAGGTGACAGTAGATGTGCACTTTGGGACCAGTGACCATAGCTCTGTTAATTTTAAAATAGTTATTGAGAGTGAAAAAAGACATGGTCCACAGATTCAAGTTCTAAACTGGGACAAGATTAATTTTGATTGACTGAGACAGGAATTTGCAGTGCTTGATTGGAGTCGTCTGTTTGCAAGCAAATGGACCTCCAGCAAGTGGGAGTTTAAGATCTGTGTGTTCCTGTGAGCGTGAAAGGAAAGTTGACAGGAATAAGGAACCCTGGATAACAAGAAATGTTTAGGCTTTGACCAAACAAAATGTGGAGGCGTGGCTCAGGTAGAGGCAGCTGGGATCAAGGAAATCCCTGGAGGTATACAGGGGATATAGGAGTTTACTGAAGAAGGAAATCAGGAGGGCGAAAAGGGGGTATGAGATAGCGTTGACTGAGAAGATCAGGGTGCATCCAAAGATGAACTTTAAGTATATTAAATGAAAAGCATTAACTAGAGAGAGAATAGGACCCCTCAAAGACCAAAGTGGACATGCTTGGGTAGGACAATAAGAGATAGGCAATGTTCTCAACACATATTTCTCCTCTATATTTAAAGTGGAGAAAAACATGAATACATGGGAAGTTGGGGAAATTAGTGGTGATATCTTAGGGGCAGTTCATATCACAGTAGAGAAGGTAATGGATGTACTAGAACCTTTGAAGTTGGAGATATCTCATGCTCCTTAGCAGATATATCCAAGAACACTGAAAGGGGCTAGAGAAGAATTTAGGGAGCCCTAGCTGATAATTTTGATCATCAGTTACCACCGGTCAGATCCCAGAACACTGAAGGATAGCGATGTTGTGCCTTATTCAAGAAGGACTGAAAAGTAAAGCCTCGGAAATACAGATCAGTAAGTTTAACATCTGTGGTAGGTAAATTACTTGAGAAGATTCTAAGGGATAAAATGCACATACATTCAGAAAACAGGGTTTGATTAGTAATAGTAAGCATGGCTTTTTGAGTAGAAGTTCATGCCTGACGAATTTGTTAAAGTTCTTTGATGGCGTGACCAGGGAGGTTGTCTAGGGCGGGCCAGTAGACGTCCAAACAAGTGGTGCTGGAAAATCGACGTTTTGGATATGAGCCTAACATCAGGAATGGCCAAGGCATCGATACTCCTGCTTCTTGGATGCTGCCTGACCAGCTGTGCATTTCCAGTGCCACACTTCGCAACTCTGATCTCCATCATCTGCAGTGTTCACTTTCTCCAAGGGTGGTAGATCTGGTCTATATGGATTTCAGTTACACCAGATCAGGATGAGACTTTCCAGTCCCTGGAGAATGATATACAGTTACAGGAGGAGGCCATCAGCCCTCGAGTCAATAGAAATAGACCCAGTTTGGATAATGCAGCAACAGTATCAGGTTATTCAGCTACTTGAAGTAAGTAACACAGGGAATGGAAGACGAACTAAGTCACTGAAGTATGGGATACACTGGAATAACATCAGGCTATATAGCCTGTCAAACCTGCCCTTCCCTTCCATAACGTCAGGGCTGATCTCTCCCGGCATTAATTTCTCTTTCCTGCCCAATTCTTTGTAGCCCTCAACTCCCTGATGTCAAGATCCATTAACACCACCCTGCTCCCCCAAGCATTTCAGAGATGTAGCTGTCTAGGATAGAGAGGCCCGAACAGTCACTACCCTCTGACAGAAAGAAACAGTCTCCACACATTTACCTTGGCATTTGACATGAACAAAAGATATGAACACACTATCAGACTGACTGGCCCTGACATTACGGCAGGGCGTGATTGATCAAGGTGTCAAGGAGACTGAATAATATGGAACCGAATGGGAATCAGTTGTAAACTCCCAAGTGGTTGGGCCATTCAGAACACCATGTGGCTGGTGGAAATCAATCCTCACAGTCCCAGGATATCTCTGTGTGGATCCTCAGGGTAACTTCCTCGGCACAAACATCTTCAGCTGGTTCATCAATGTCTTACCCTCCGTCATTAGATCAGAAGTGAGGATGCTCAGAAAATATCGCATAAAGCCTCAAAACCTGGACAAAATTCTGTTAACATCTAGATAACATTCATGTAACAGTACTACTGGACCCTGAACATTTCCACAGGACTAAAAAAAGAGGAGCTCATTCAGCATCTCAAGCTGGTTTCACAGAAATATGAGAATGCCATTCAGCCCATTGAAGCAATTGGATAAGAAGAGGCACAGCCCATTCACTATCTCTTACCTATTACACAAGAAGAGTGTTTTAAAATAAAGCTACAAATGTTGGAATGCAGGAAGCTGGAAGAACACAACAAGCCAGACAGCATCAGGGAAGAAGTCCACTCCTTGGGTATAAGCTTTCTTCATGACTGGGGATGGGGGTAAGGGTGTGTACAGTTAAAGAGTCGAGGTGCGGAAGTAGGAGGAGGCGGCGTGCCGAGGTGAGAAACACAGGTAGAGGATACCACCGGGTAAGTCAATGGGATGAATGAATCCAGTTGACAGCTGGAAGATGGGTTGATCAGAGGAACGGAAGGGGGAGGAGCTGGGAAGGGAATCGGGGATTGGAAGGGAGGTTACTAGAAATTGGAGAACTCAATGTTAAGTCCACTGGGCTGTAGGCTACACCGGTAGAATACGATGTGTTGTTCCTGCAATTTGTGCTTTGGTTCGGTGTGGCAATGGAGGAGGTCAAGGATGGTAAATTCAAAATGGGAGTGGGAGGGGGAATTGAAATAGGAGGTGATTGGGAGGTTAGGTCAGTCCTTACTGGCCCAGCTGAGTTGCTCAGCAAAGCATTCCCCTTAGTTCACATTTGGTCTCCCTAATATAGAAAAGACCACATCATGTGCACCAGATACAGTTAACTAGGTTGGATCCCATCACCTGGCACATCTTCCACAAGGACCAATCCCTTTGCTAATTTTGGTTCGTGCTACTCTCCCTACCAAACCTGCCAATCCCGACTGGCAACTGACCCTGCAGATGAACAAAATGCATCAGCTGGCACACCACCTCCCTCATCTTATCCAAGGCCGCAAACAGTCTTTCAACGTGAAACAGAGGTCACCTGCCTCTCCTTCAACCTAGTTTACTGCATCAGGAGCACCTGATGTGGTCGTCTCTACATCAGGGAGAGCAACGTAAATGAAGGGCTCATTTCGCCGAGCATCACGGTCGGGCCCACAGCGGCTGACCTGAACTCCCAGTCACCACCCATTTCAATTCCCCTTCCCAATTCGTTTCCAACATAACCATCCTTGGCCTCCTCTGTTGCCACAGTGAGTCAGACCGCAAATTAGACGAACAACATCTTGCCTTCTGCCTGGCTAGCCTACAGCCTGGAGGACTCAACACTGAGTTCTCCAATTTGAAATACCCTTCCCAGTCATGGCCCTACTCCCTTTCCACACACGCCTTCTCCCTTCCATTCCACCAAATAACCCCGCCTTCTAGATCCCAACTGAATTCATCCCTCCCATCGACCAAACAGGTTGCACCGACCACTTGTGTCCACCTTTCCCATACCTCACCATCCTGCTGTTCTCCCCACCACAACCACTCCCTTCCCTCTTTATCTGCAGTTCCCCCTACCCCCACTCGCAGTACTGAAGAACGGGTATACTTGAAATATTGCCTTCACCACCTCCTGATGCTGCCTGGCTTGCTGTTTCTTCCAGGCTCCTGTTTGTTTATTGTTACACAGGAAGATAAGGAATCTAGTCAGCACAACACGCTGGTAAGCAGCTACCACAGGTCACCTAATAATAAACGTCTTCCCTGGAACGAGGAAGAGTACATTCAGCCTCCCGAGACATTGGCACACGAACAGAAGAGGCCATTCAGCCCCTCCAAAATGTTACACTGGAATAGGAGGATGCCATTGATGCTGCAACACAACAAACCAATGAATCAGAGACTGCACAGACAAACTGCTCCATGTTGTGCCTCCTGGCTCCATTGCTAATTTTTCACGCATTTTACGTTGACATGGTTTGCTGATGGTAAGAAGGCACAGCGGATGGTTTGTGACACGTCTCAAGGAGGCATCTTCCATCTCCGAGAAAACAGGCTAGTCTTCTGCATGGAGGTCAGAAGCTTTTGAGAATGACCAACACTGTCAGAGTGTGGCTGCTAACAAGTTTGTGAACAACATGATACTTAGTGCAGGGTCTCTCTCCAACTGTGCATTGAGGCGGAGAGAGTTTGTTCAGAGCCTGGAGCTGTCTCTCAACCAATATAGGGGCTCCACAGAGACATGTAAACTATCACAGTCATAGAGTTCAACAGGCCCTTTAGCCCAAACTGGACTATTCCAACTAAAATGTCCAGCCATGCTAACTCCATTTTCCTGCACTTGGCCCATATCCTTAAAATTCCTGATCATATATTTGTCCAAATGTGAAAGCATATATTGCGGGAATCACGTAATATTTCACGATATCAATGTTTAATTTTGAAAATAATGAATGTTGGTCCATAACGCTTAAGTTTTATTGCAATCACTTTTTATTCTTTTGTCACATAACAAATTAAACATTCATTTCCTTCACACTCCCCTCATGTTACCTTCACCGCAGGGATTAGTCTCGTGTAACACCTTTACTCTGTCTCGTCGCGGCAAGCAAATCATTCCTCATAAAGGAGAAAAAATCTGTTCACAGCGCCCCAAGTACTGTTTTAATATCACTCTATAACTTCAGTAAGGTGTCTTCACACTTATACTTCCATCATTTTGCAATGAAGGACACTATACATTTACTGTGCTGATTACTTACTGCTCTGTATGAATTCTGTCAGTGGCTCATGACCAAAGACATCCATCTCCTTTTCACCAAGAGCACTTCCCATCATCGCACCTTCTCATAAATACAAAATGAGAAGGATGGTATGTTTTGCCAAATCATTTTATTGCCTTGCAAAACGCTATGCTTTATGCACAGCCACGCCAACAGCAACACCAATATTGCAATTGGAGATTGTTGGAGATGCTGAGGAGGTGATAGCCCAGCTGTATTATCTCTGGAATATTAACCCCGTTACCCAGGTGATGACCCAAACCCCAGATTCGAATCCCACCACTGTAAATGTTGGAATTTACATTTAATAAAATATCAGGAATTGAGAATCAAATGAAAAAAATGAAACCATTGCGTTTGTCCTACCTGGAATACTAATGAACTTCAGGGAAGAAATCTACTATCTTCACCCGGTCGGATTTACATGTGACTCCACATCCACAGCACTGTGGTTAACACACTGTTGTAGTTTGAAATGGGCAAGCCAGTCGCTCAGTTATATCACTCACTACAAATTCTCAAAGAAATGAAACCGGGCGACGTCAGCACTGACTACTTACAGCCCACAGTGGGTTAGGAAGGCGGCTCACCAATACCTTCTCAAGGACAATGAGGAAAGGGAATTAAATACTGGCCCAGCATCCCAATACTGAATAGAAGAAAATGATCACACTCAAGGAAGAGAGACAAAGGGACATAACTCACTTCAAACCGGGACTTTGATGTACACCTTATATGGGAGTGAATTTCATTAATATGAGAACAGGAGAAAAATAAATAAGATTAGTCTGGATTTTTATGTTCATTCCAGTTGATCATCAACAATCCCTCTGTTTGTTTCCTTCTCTCTACCTCTCTCTCTTTTTCTATCTTTTCAACTCACTCCTTATCCTTTTCACAACAGCCATCCCTGTCATCAACATCATACACTCTATTTCCCAGCTGCATTCAGGTCTGATGTATGGTGACTGGACACGAAATGTCACTTCTATTTTTCTCTCGAACTGAGGCTGCCAAATCTGTTCAATTTCTCTGGCACTTACTCGTTCCATTTGTTTCTAATTCTAGCATCATTCTTTTTTTCCCTCTACCTTTCATGTTGTTATTGCATGGGATGTCTGCATCACTGGCAGGGCAGCATTTGTGGGTCTCACTAAATGCCTTTTCCTGTGAGGCCATTCCTTAAGGTATTGGGTCTAACGTCAGTCTTAATGCAGATCAGGCAATAATGCGTGATTTCTTTACCAAAGGACAACAGTGAAATAGATAAACTTATTGATAAAGTGCTGGTGGGATTATTTTAGTAAAAATAGATTTTATTTCCTGTTCCTGTCATTTGAATTTAAGTTCTGTCATCATCTGAGATAGGATTTGAAACAGTGTCCATCGTGTAGTTACCTGGGTCACTGAATTACGTGGCCAGCGAAATTACTACTCTGACACAGTGTCCCTGTCATGAATTTACTTTACAGACAAGAACAAGATTTTGATGGAAACATTTGTAACGGAAAGAAGGATTAGATGAGAACAGGAACCATAAAGTCTGACTTTTGCCAGATATAGATAATGGTTTATTTAGCACCCATACTGATGTCAAGATGGGGTCTGGGGATATCATGGAGCTGATAGTGGGTAGCTTTAGTGATGGAGAGAATACCAAGACATAAATCAATTCGGGGCAAATAGGTTCTTCGGCATTGTGAACAGTCTTGTTCTCAAATGTTTGTGAGGACGGGGATGAGGGTTGTTCTGAAATTTGTGGGTAATGATTGGATTTGCATTTGAAACTGAAGGCAATAGTTTCAGTATTTGCTAAATATAGATAACAGAGCACTGAAGTTCACCATGGCTTATGGGATTAATAAATCGATAGAGATGGAGAGACTTACCAGGAACACCAACAATAGCGAGCATGGGATAGTAACCAGCCTGAATAATCAGCAGTACACCATATATCCGATCTGGTAATATGTGCCAAAACCAGGAAAGATACACAAGACCCAAAGATAAACTCCTGTCCATTGTTGCAGCATTCCAGTCTATTTTTCTTACATTCAGAATCATTGGTGCAACATTCCATTCTCGTGTTCTCAGGTTCTGGTCCATTGTTGAAACATTCCAGTCTATGGTTCTCAGATTCTGACCTCTCCTCTCCCTGTCTCTGCAACTACAGATCCTTGTCAGTGTTGCAGATGATGCACCTGCAGCAATAATGGGATAAAGCGTTGGAAGAAGCCCAGTACACATAGAAGAGGAAATCCATCCAGTGACATAATTAGGACGCATGGAGACGGACAGTAATCACAGTCACTGAACAAACAGATCCAGATAACTCCTTTCAGAATGCGACCTTCAGTTCAAAATAACAACTAGGTTGAATTGAATGTTGACATTACTGGCTAATGGTCACATCTCCCATCACCAATTGCTCTCGTGAAGTTAGTTGTGAGGGAGAATTATGGTCATTTTCTTATCGCGGGCTAGATGATTCTGCTGTGTTATTCATTTGCAATTCTGTAACCACCTGAACGCTCCACCATAACCATCCACAAAAATCACAATCTAGATGTGGTTTCCATGTTGGTCTTTCCTCGACTAGAACAAGCGCCAAGCAACAAATTCTCAGTGGATATATTTGCTCTGACCATACACAGGAAGTGTGGATCTGTCTGGACATTCCACTCATGAAAATGCTGAATCTTCAGCACACAATATGATTGAGCTCTGTTTTATGTAAACGAAGAAACAATTTAATACATTGTTTTGGCTTCCAAGCAGTAAGTCTTAAATTTTTGCAATTCAGTCCAAAGCCAAATGTGGATTGTTCTCACAAAGCCGGTCCTTTTACGATTATGTTGTCCTTGATTTTTTTAGAGGATCTAAGCGATGCGATTTCAATGTGTCAGAATTTTGAAAGGTTCGTTGGGGTCCGTTTGTTTATACCTAAAAGACAGTGCCTCATCCAGCAGCCTTTCAAGTCTTTAAAAAGTAGCCTGCATAATCAAGAGGACCTGTCTAGCTCTCTAGCTGGACAGGTTGGATCAGTTCGTGGGTTAGTTGAGTCAGGGTCAATGGACACTCTCTGCCTGCTTCGGTCCTTGTGACCTTATAACCTGTCAGCTGTTGGGTCAGTTTTTCTCTTGGTGCTTAGGGATTTTGTTTATTATTAAAATGCTGCAAGTATTTTGGAAAAGCATCCTTAAATCAGAATAGCCTTCAGATTCGGATACGATACGTTATTCAGGCATTCTACTTTCAGTTCCTTATGTTTAATTCGGTAATTAGGCAAATAAATGTCATTTGTTTAAAACTCGGTAGTCTGACCAGCTAATTCACTCTGGGAATATCAGCTATTCACTATCCTTCAAAACAGAGCAAATTTACGGTCCGGGCTAACTGTTTTGACGGGTCAGGTCTGGTCCATAGCAGATTATGGGGCCTTTGCAGAATTTAGACAGCGAGTGGCAGGTGTTATTGTCTCTTATTTTGTGTGTGGATTTGGTGAGTTAACAGAGCTTAAGATCGCAATGGTTCTTGCAGGAACCAAACTCGTTTTGCAGGAGGAGAAAATGACCTTGGGGGTTTTACAAAATGCACATAAGTCCAAGCCGCGGAAATTAGTAGACAAAGGGAGTTGAAGCTATCGTCTAATGTGAGGAAAGATGAGATGATTGCAGCAGTAGCTCAGCATTCCAATTTGCTGGAAACTCCATCAAGATCTGTAGAGATGACTAAACTTCAATCACAAATGAAGCTGCTTGAGTTAGAAGCAGAGATGAAGCAGTTTGAGCTACAACAAAAATCAGAAGACGAAGAAAGATAACAAATAGGTTTAGCAGAGGAAAGAGAAAAAAATAATAAATAGCTTCAGCAGGAGAGAAAGAAAAATAGAGATGGGCACTTAGAATGGAAAGTCAGCTTAAAACGATGAGGATGAAGGCTGAAGGTAAGCCTAGTGAGGAACAGACTGAAGATGGACAAACCCATGGTAGTCCAAAGCCTGGTGAGAAACGTGTGTCAGTATATTCACAGCTTGCCTAAATTTGATGAGTAGGAAAGTGGCTAAAGAATTTCAGTGGCCAGTGGCCATGTCGATTTCGTTGGCCCAGACAAAACTTGTAGGTAGAGATGGTGAGGTATGTGCAACTCTATCAGAGGAGGGATCTGGAGATTATGAATCGAGGAAAATGTACATATGAGCATGTGCCAAAAGCCTACAGACAATGTTCCAAGAATTTAAAGAAGGATCCTGGTCGAACCCATATTGAGTTTGAAAGTATCAAACAAAATAATTTTGATCGATGGATAAGAGCTTTAAAAAGAGAGCAAATTTACGATGCTCTGAGAGAGACAATTACTTTGGAGGAGTTTAAGCATTCACATAGTGCAAACTCATTTGGAAGATCATAGAGTTATAAAGGCAAGACTGGCAGCTGAAATGGCTGATGATTATGACTAGTGATTATGATTATAAAGCTTGTTTTGGCTTCCACGATCAATATCAGTCCATGATGGATAGAAATTGAGGCAAAGAGAAATCCCCACGTAGAAAGGGAGACGTAGATCTCAGTGAAGATCATGATAACTTACCACAGGGTAAAAAGGCAATACTTGAAGGAGGCAAAGAAGATATAAAGTTCTGGTGTTTTCGTTGCAACAAATCACGACACATGTAATCACTGTTTTTGTGGGTTCAGAAAAGAAAAACACAGACACAGGAAAAAGGTATTAGTCGGTCACTTTTGTTGGAGCGGTAACAGAGTGTACAAGCTGATTGGAGGTTTGTTACTGAGGAAGTGCCAGATCTGCTTAGAAAATATACCGGCAAAGGGAAATTTTATTCACATAGGACAGGTAAAGAGGGTACAATATTACGAGACGCAGGATCCTCTGTGAAAAGATAAGGAGATATGTCCTCTTGAAGGACTATTTCCAGAAAAAGTACTTTGAAAGGGAATTCACCATGAGGCAAAAGGTGAAAAATCATGTAAAGTGAGCATAGCGTGTCCAGACAAGTGTGGGTAAATTGTGGTCGGGGTATTGGACAAACTCTTAGCTCCAGAAGTACAGTCTGTCCTTGCGGAAAATATAGCTGATTCAGTGGTATGATTACTGCTACTCTGGTTGAAAAGCCAGTGGAGACGCAGGCAACTGAATCAATGTAGGAGTCTTATCATGGAAATGTTCCTGATTATGGGGAACAAAGTCCCAATGTCACCAGTTGAGACAGAAAATACCAAAAATGTAAAGATAAGGATACTTTGTTCCATCAGAAAGTTGATACAAAACAGGAGCAAATAGATAATCAAGCAATTTTTTTTTTGCTCAGCTGAACTAATTGAGTCACCGCAGAAAGATAAAAGTTTAAAGCAGTTGTATCAAAAAGCACATACATTAGGAATTTTGAATGTATCCCTGAGTGTTGTTACCTTAAAAATGATGTCCAAATGAGGAAATAGAGACTAACATATATTCAATGAGATGAGAAATGGGAAGAGATTCATCAAATCATATTGCCAATGGGGTACGGAAAGGAGGTGATGCAAATGGTGCATGAGCTGCGATCTAGAAGTCATTTACGAGTGAGGAAAACACAAACTGAATACAAAGACATTTTACTGGCCTGGACTGCAACAGGATGTAGCTGCGTTTTGCCAGATGTGTCATACATGTCAGGTAATTGGAAAAACACAAGCGGTAACAAAACCTACACCTTCTTAACTAATCCGGCATTTGAGGAACCTTTTACAGTAGTATCAATTGATTGGCTAGTTCCCCGACCACAAACAAAAAAGAGGGCACCAGTATTTGTTATGCATCGACTAGATTTCCAGAGGCCATCCCAAGGTGCAATATCACAACTAAATGAATTGCAAAGGAATTACTCTTTTCCAAAAATACATGCGGACTACTAATGGAGATACATTTAGATCAAGGTTCAAATTTCACATCTAATTTATTCACTATAATGTCTTAGGAATAAAGCAATTCAACTCGACTGCATCCTATCCAAAATTGCAGGGAGCGCTAGAAAGGTTACATTAAACATTAAAGACCATGTTGAGGACTTATGATCAGGACTATCCAGATGGTTCCGATTAGGGAATTCCATTTGCGCTTTTTGTGATCAGGGATCCATCAAATTAACAGAGCGAATTCATTCCATTGGAATTATTGTGGGGGCATTAAGTGAGAGGACAATTAATATTGATTAAAGAGAAAATAGTAAATCAATGTTCAAAGGCCACACATTTGGTCTCAAAATTGAAGGAACGATTAATAGCGCTGAGGAGTTGGCAAGACAGCATTTAAAAGTATTGAAGCATACAATAAAACAGGAAGCAGACAGGAAATCAAGAAATTGCAATTTTGCGATCGGGGATAAGATATTGCTGTTACTTCCAGTTAAAGGTGAGCTTTGAAAAGCAAGGTTTAGTAGACCTTATCAAATACAACGGATATTGAGTGAGGGTAACTACTTGATAGGGACTCCAGAAAGAAAGAAATCTCACAGTGTATACCGTGTGAATATGCTCAAAATGTACTTTGACAGGTAAGGACAGCCAAAGGACAAGGTGTTAATGATTATGGCACAGAAAGAAAAAAACAAGTTCAGAGCATTCTGAATCGGGCATTCCACAAATTAAAGTGGACAATGAAGTAGTTGTCTAAAATCTGGATAATTTATTGATTTATCTTCATGAGAAAAATTGAAATGATCAGAAGGAGTTATTACTATCACATGTGGAATAACGCAGATATTAACTTGGAAGTACTCACCTAATTGTGCAAAATGTAGCTATAAGAGATGCCGTTACGATTAAACAACATCCTCACAGGCATAATCCTCTAAAGTTGGCATATGTTCAGAAGGAGATTGAATGCATGCTCTAAGATGACATAATCAACATGCGTGACAGTAACTGGAAATCACCATAGTAATGGTGCCAAAGCCAAATGGTACCCAACGATTATGTATGGACTAACTTAACGTCAATGCAGTTAAAAGCATTTATGTATACCCAGTTCCATGGTTGGAAGACTGTGTTGAAAATGTGGAACAAGCAAATCTGCCGGCTACATATCAGGGACTAACCAAGAATTTGCCGGATTATCCAATCTGTGGTGGACATTGATGACCTTGTGATTTTTTGTGACTCATGGAATGAACACTTACAGCATCTATCGGACTTGTTTGATCGACTTGGTGGTAAACCTATCGAAAAGTGAATTTGCCAAAGCAAAAGCCACCTTTCTTGGCTATGCTATTGGACATGAATAAACGATGCCATGAGATTTAAAAGTGAAGGTAATTGGGGAATTTCCCATCCCGTTTACAAAAGGATCAGTTCTTGGGACTAAGTGGATTCTATCAAATACTTGTGCCTCATTTTCGCAATGTGACTACTCCACTCACTGAATTGTTAAAGAAAGGCAAGAAGTTTCGGTGGACAGAGGACCGTCAGAAGGCACTTGATGGAATTTGAAATATCTGTTCAACACTGCCCACGATCGGATACACCTGAATATGCAAAACCATTCAAGGTGAATTTAAATGCGAATGATGTAGATTTCAGTGTTGGCCTCCTGCAGGAAGACGACGAGTAGACACAAAGACCTTTTGTGTATTTTTCCAAAAAGTTGAATGTTCATTTGTAAAAATATTCAACAATTGAGAAAGAGACTGTGAGCTCTGTGTTGGCACATTTCAGTGTTTATGTTGTCAGCAACATATCAGAGTCAACCACTTACACTGATCATAACCCAAAGAAGTCTTTTTGGAGAAATTTAAGGACAAAAATGCGAGACTGTTTAGCTGGGGCCTGTTGTTACAGCCATTCAATTTGAAAATTGTGTACGTAGCAGGTCTTGAAAACATGATTGCCAATGCATTGTTGAGAATGGAGGCACGCAATGATAGAAGTACCACGCACTGAATCTGGATGTAGCTGTGCCTATTCGCATGTTTATTGTACACAAATGTGAATGCGCATTTTAGAGTACGAACCACTATTTCTGGTGGTTTTCAAAACGGAAGCCATTTTTGGATATTGAAGATTCGGTTTTATATTGGGAGAGTTGTCACACGGGGGTCTCTTTAAAAGGTTATCTTATGCTTGAATGTTTTTCAGAGATGTTCTAAACGTCCCAAGATTCCAACATGTCTCAATATTGAATGTTTCTTTGGGGTGCTTTGTGTTTTGCCTCAAAGATAATGTCTCAGACAGAGGGCTTTAAAGCCTTTAAAAAAAACTGGTGCAATCAAGGGGATGTGGCCAGCTCTCCAGCTGCACAGGTCAGTTCAGTTGAGACAGGTTCAGTGTTGAAAATGGACGCTCTCCCTCTCCTTCAGCCCTCTGACGTTTTAATCTATTAGTTTCTTTTTTGTTTAACTTTTATTGTTTGTGCTCAGGGGTTTGTTTATTAGGTTTGTTGCAAGTAATTTGGATCAGCATCATTAATTGGAGATTGCCTGTCAATTTTGGATGGGATGAATTATTCAGGTACGGTATTTTTGGTTCGTTGTGTTTCATTCTTTATTTTTGCAAATACATTCTGTTTGTTTAAAGTCGCCAGTCAGACCAACTAATTCACTCTGGGAATATCCACTGTACACTTACCTTCAACAAATGGCAACATTATGGACTGGGCTATGTGCTTAAGAATATTGTGACAGGTCGGGCCTGGTACATAACAATGTGCCATAACCTTTATTAAAAGTCATGAATTAATGAGTAAGGGATGGAATGAATATGATAATGGCTATGAGACAGAAAGGGCTGCGGCCAGTGGCTGAGGAGAACTGAAGGGAGTGGAGCAATATCTCCCAGTCACCAGTATTCAGCCATCATTGTTTCTAACAAATTGAATGAAATGCAATGCAGAGCAAGATAACAGATGACCCCTGGTATATGGAATGCTGAACAACAATGTGAATAGATCAGCGCAATTTTAAATGTAAAGTACATAGTAATATTTTATATATCGAATGTTTAATCACAGGTTATGCAGGTTGTTAAGATTGTTTATATCTGGACGGGATATTCAGATATAAAAACAGACACAGATAACAAAATGCATTTCGTTATAGTGAGTTACAGCAGAGTAGAAGTGAGAATACAGCTCATACCGAGCTGATGCAGTGATGATGGGCTGCATGACAACCACCTTTATTGTACTTATTCAGAGAAATATATTGAAAATTTTCAGAGACTGACCAGTCAAATTTAGTCATAAAACGCACAGACAATATCATGTATTCCTAATTTTTCATCAAGTGTAGCTGTCTTGAAAAGGCCTTTTAAATCAACATCACTGATGAGATCGGCGCATTTATTTTCAGAACTTAAAGAAGAAACAGACTCCAGTGTAATACATGGGTCACTGGCACAAGTAGTGGGAACCGGAATGGAGCATATTGTCCAAATATAATCGGGTTCAACATCCAGATCAATCAAGAAAAAGCAAAGTATTAAAGATAGTGGAAATCTGAAATACAAATGCAAAATGAAGGAGGAATGCAACAGATGATGCAGGACCTGGGCAGAGAAACAGAGTTAACATATCGAGTCTTATATGAACCTGTTCTGAACAAGTTATGGTAGACTCAAAAAGGGTTAATTCCATTTTTCTCTGCTCCGATACTGTCTGAACTGTGGGCTTTCTCCCCCGCACTTTCAATTGGTGCAATCACAGGAGACAGGGATTAATGGCGTTGTTTGCGTTTTGGACTGAAGGCTTGTACCCAGCAGTGCTCCACACAGATTGGTTCTGGGTTTACATTGTTTGTCATTTATGTAAAGTACTTGCGTGAGAACATCGAAGGAATGGTTCATAAGTTTGCAGATGACACCAAAACCGGTGCCACAGTGGACAGTGAAGAAGGTTTTCTAAGAATGCAAAAGGATCTTGAGCAAATGCGTCAAGAGACTGACAAATAGCAGATAGAGTTCAAGCTGGATGAATGTGAGGTGCAGGCATCAGTGTGTACTTGTTGCTGTCTAGTGAACCAGGAATGGGATGATTTTATTTCCCAATTTATGAGTTCAAAACATCGATATCCTTCATGATCTTTGAGAGGCCTTACCCTCTCTGTGGTTACCCTCTTGCTGTTAATATAGTTGCACAATATTTTTGGATTATCATTAATCTTATCTGCCCATGCTACCTCATATCTCCTTTTAACTTTCCTGATTTTTCTCGAAATGATGCCCCACACTAAAGATTTAATTGAATAAAGTTGTCTATATCTAAGGTAAATTTTCGTTTATTCTTGAATAAAAGTTCAATAACTGTAGTTGTTCATTGTTCCTTAATCTTACCAGCCTGACCCTTCACTCTAACAGGGACATAATGATTCTCAACTCCTGTTGTCACACTGTTGAATGCCTCCCAATTGTCAGACATCGTTTTACCTGCTAACACTCTACTCCAATCAAACTTGGTAAGTACTTGTGCCATGCCATTAAAATTTATGGTACTCCAATTAAAACAAACATTAATGAATTCCATAACCATTATGAAACTAATAGAGTTATGATTTCAATACCCAAAATATTCCCTCATGTTTACTTCAGTCACTTGCGCTGCGTATTGCACAAAATAAGGTCTAGTTTATCTCTTTCTCTGTTAGAATCATCCGCATATTGATGAAGTAAATTTTCGAGAACACATTTGACAAGTTCTTCACCATCCAACCCTTTAACGCTGTGGTAGTCCCAATCAATTTTTAGAAAATTTAAATTTCTCATTATTATAACCTAATTAAGCTTCCATATATCCGAGAACTCCCTACATGTCTGTTTCTTAGTTTCTTTCTTACTGTTGGAGAGCATATGGTACAATACAATCAACATGCTCTTTCCTTTCTTATTTTTAATTTGGACCAATATATTTTCACTGGACAATTTGTCACAAATGAACATTTAGTGCAATCTGTTCAAAGTGAACTTTATTTTCTTGTGTTTAATACTACGTGCATATATTAACGGGATGATTTTTCAGAAATATCTTCCCCAGTTGCAGCAATAATTTATTCCTTAATCAAAAATGGAAGACCTCCACTCCCTGCCCTCCGCATGTCTGTTTCCAAACTTTCTATGACCCTTAACACCTGGAACATTGAATTGCCAGTCTTGAACATCTTTCAGGCGACGGTGAGAACTGCAGATGCTGGAGATTAGAGTCAAGAGTGTGGTGGTGGAAAAGCACAGCTGGTCATGCAGCATCCGAGCAGCAGGAAAATCGATGTTTCAAGCACAAGCCCTTCATCCGCCCATTCGTGATGAGGGGCTTTTGCCCAAAATGGTGACTTACATGCTCCTCATATGCTGCCTGACCTGCTGTGCTTTCCCAGAACTACATTCTCGACTTGGACATCTCTCAACCAATTTTCTGTAATACATATGATGTCCCAATCCCATGTTCTTAAACATGCCTTGAGTTCATCAACCTTCCCTGTAAGACCCCTTACATTGAAATAAATGCAATTTCTTGCTTCAGAATTATTATACACGCTCGTTTTTCTTTTCTAATTGACGTGCTCTCCTCCCATTCATAAACTTCTCTAACCATCCTGCCATTTGTACTGCTAGTTGGAATATCCCCTTTGCCGTCTCTATCAATATAAAGTTTCCCTACAAAGAATGAGCAAATCTTCCTGTTAACATATTCGTTGCTTTCCAGTTTAGATGAGACCAATCTTTTCTCAACAGGTTATTTCTAATCTAAAGTAGAATCCAATTTCACAAAAATCTAAATCCCTCAATAACACAATAGCACTTCAGCCGTTGACTTTTCTCCTTTAACCCTTTGTTCATTCCCAGTTGAGGTTGGCATTGGGAGTAAACAAGAAAGTATTGCTTTAATGGTTTTGTTTTTAATACTCTACCTCACCCCTTAAGTTCACTCTGTACTGTTTTAATCTTTCCCTAAAAAAATGTCATTCCTGCCAATATCTACAATAATGTTTGGCTACTCAATCTCACCTTTAACAACGTGCTTGAAATGTTTCGAGATGTTCTTAATTCTCGCACAGGGAAAGCAACAAACCATCCTAAATTAATGGTCACTGCCACAGAATCTCCTGTCGATGCCCCTGATAGAAACGTCCACTGAAGCAATAATTCTACTAGCTCTTCTCAAACGCTGCTAAACATAAGAATCGTTCCTATTGTCCAATAATTGATTGTTCTTCCATTTCCCTCAGAGAGACAATCGCCTTCAGTTGTTCTAAAAGCAGAAAAGCATTTTGATAGAGGAATAGCCACGGGAGACATTTGAGCTACCTTCTTATCTTTCCTGACAGTCACCCAGCTATCTAACTGATTTGCTGGATAACAATTTTTTTCTAAATATTCTAGCCATCTCTCTCTGTATATATGGCCTTAATAACATTTTGCCTAAAAGCAGGATTGTTTTTGACAACTTGTTTAGATGTTGCCTTTCATTACCTACAGACAATAAGATTTTAAAATTGGAAAAATATATACGTTAACGTATCAAACATTTAGCTAATTAAATCGATAAAAATATTCCTCTTCAATAAATCCCGAGAAGAAAGTAGTCTCCTCCGGAGATGAAAACGTGTAGGACTCTCTGGCAGGAAGGTTCAACTCCTTATTTTAAACAGAGTTGATTAATTTTTCAAACCCAAAACACATGTGCAGTGTAATAAAACAAGCCTTTTAAAATTGAAATAGACTTTTCCTTTCTTTTGTAAACCACCCTTACAAAGTTCTTTTAAAATAAAAGTTCGTTTGCTAGGAAATTGCGTTTTTTTTATTTTTTGATTGTTTTGTATGTAAATGAAACACAATAGAAAAAATGATGTTAAATTAATAAACTATGATAACTATATCAACTGCAAAAAAAAGACTACATTAAATATTTAACTGCCTGCAATCCCAGGAGCAGCTGTAAGATCCATGCTGCACTAAGAACATTATGTGAAACTGTTTTGACAACATGAAGAAAAGTGGATGCATGTTTTAATAATTCGTTCCCAATTCAAAGTGACTTTATAATACGATTTAATCTCCTGCCACTATTCTAATTATAGAATTTAATTGAATTTTTATCCTCATCACTCGAAGTCTTTCAAAAAAAATTGTGAATCTGTGTCCCTCGTACAGATGGAAAGTTCCCTCAGCTCTGACGATTGCAGGAATGATACAAAGAACATTACCCAGGTCCACGTAAAACACAAATGTTGCAGTTAAAGCCACCTAAACCTAATCCAATATTAACCACGTACAAGACTTATGAATGAATCATAGAGAAGGGCATAATATAAAAGGCGAGTTCAGCTTCATGCCCAAAATAAAATTCGTGGCTCCCTCATAAAAAACCTGAACTGCATTACGCTGTAAATTCCCCAAAATAGGAATAACTAGAGAATGGGAAGAAAATCAAGGCTAAGTAGTGAACTTCATAAATGATGATGATGAGAATGGGAGGGATGGAGTTTGGAGAAATGATAAATAACGTTTTGGATAACACAATGATAAGCTGGTGGTTCACAGTGAGGAGGAAAGTGTGGGGTTACAGGAGGGTATAAACCAACTGTTCAGGTGGAAAGATCAATCGCTGATGAAAAATGTAACACATATAAATAAGATACATTTCTGAAGTATTAAGAGAAGAGAGTACTCAAACTGAAGAGAGGCTTGATTTACTTGATTTTACTTTTAGGGAAAGAAGCTTGAGAGGTGCTCCTGGTGGCGGTGTTAAACAGCATGAGGGGTGTGCACAAGTTGATCAGAGAGTAGCCTTTCCTCTTACTCGTAAGCTCAACAAAAAGGAGACACACTTATCGAGTGAAAGTGGTCTCACAATTAATCTGTAAACTGTAGAAAAACTTTCCTATTTTTAAATGTATTTGGTTTTAAAATATTTCAAGATTTATATTGTATTATGAAAAACGTGACATTGATGCAGAGGTTTGTTTTGTGATCCAGATTCCCCATTCCTCGTGCATCCGTTTCTCAATCTGTTCATTGAAAAATACATTTTTTTCCATTCAACTCTCCAACAAGCTCAAATACAGACACAGTTTCTCAACTATGATCCAAAGACCAATATTTGTCCGTTCCCATGACCTCTTTAAAGACTTATATCATCTTCACATCTTACTTTTCTAATCTTTTCAATGTTTGCATTCTTTTATAATAATTCAAAATATTTTTCATAAGATATACAGTATGACACTTTCCAACAGTATTGATAATGTAATATCTTTACTCAATATCTAAACTAGAAAGTTGCAACCATGCTAAAGTGTTTTGCACTCACTCCCCAGATTGAAGTTGCAGCAAATAGTCATTCAAATCTCAAAAGAATTGCCAAGTATTTACTTCTGATCGCTATGGTAATTTGTCTCTTTATAATGAAATGAGCATGTTAATTACGGACTGTCTGTCTGACTGCAATATTTTGATGTGGTTTAGTCCAGGCAATTCAACATCAGGAATAAAGAACAGGAATAGGCCAGATGTGTGCCAGGCCTGCTGTGGGAATCAACAAAGCTTGACTGCGGTCTTTTCTCCCCATTAATATCTTGTTCCCGACACACAGAGCAACCTACACCTCCCTTGACCAAAACCCACGAGTCATTCACCCCAGCCACCAACCATGAATAACATTCAAAGAACTGCAGATGGAGCAACACAAGAACATAGAAATTAGGAATGGCGGAAGGAAATTCAACTTTGCACTTATCCACATTAAACAACATCTGCCATATATAACAATCTGCCCCAATTTCTAATATTCATCTGTAAACTTTTTATTTCCGTATTACAGCCTGTTTGCCATCTAGTTTAGTACCATCTGTGAATTTAGTTGCGACAATCTGTCTCTCCTTCCAAGTCATTTGGATTGATTGTAAACAGTTGAGGTCTGAGAACTGAAACCTGCAGCACCCCACTAGTTTTAGTTCGTCAGAGAAAGACCAGTTATCCCGATGCTCTGCTTTCTGTCAGTAAGCCAATCCTTTTTCAAATTCAATATTCTACCCTTATCCCCCGGGATCTAACCTGCTAGATCAGTCCTTTATGCAGCACGTTGTCAAATGCCTTCTGACGTTTAGATGTACAGCAGTTGCTGTATCCCAACTATTGTTCTCAAAGAACACCAGTAGGTATGTCAAGCACAACCTGCCCATCATGAAACCATGCTGACAGTGGTGAACTGATCTTTGTTTTTCCAAATGTTCAGTTATTTCCTACAGTATGGTTGACTGAAGAAACTTCCCTACTACAGAGTTAAAGCTCACTGGTCAAAACATTGTCATTTTTTCCTATCTCTTGTTTTGAATACAAGTGTCACATGATTAATGTTCCAATCGTTTGGCACAGTTCCAGAATCAAAGGATATTTTGAATATCGTAACTAACACATTAGGTACCTCTGTTGTTCCCTCCTTTAATATAATAGAGTGCAGGTCGAGAATCTTACCTCCCTCCATTCCCATCAATGTATTTAATACCTTTTCCCCTCAGCATCGGACTTCCAGCAAGATCCTTTGTAGTTGATGTAAATTTTAGGAAGAAATTATCTTCCACTGTGAAATCAAGAAATGTTGGCTTTATCTGCCACTTCTGAGTTTCCCATTACTATTCCGCCGTTTTCATTCTCTAAAAGGCCAATATTTGCGTTCAGCATTCTTTTACTTTTTGCCTACTCGGGAAGTGTTCTTTATCAATTCTTATGCTTTCGACGCATATTCCGTCGTAGCCATTTTGATTTTGTTTAAAGCAGAAGTTTGCGAACAATTAAAGCTTTTTGCTTTATTCCATTCATAGGATGATGGCGTCGCTGGTTAGACAGCACTCATTGTCCTTCCCTAATTGCTCAGAGGGCAGTTAATTATCAAGCAAATTTGTGTGGGTTTGAAGTCACATGTAGATCAGATCAGGTAAGGATGGCGGTTTCCAGTCCTAAAGGACATTCATGAAACATATGGATGTTTCAAACAATAAGCAATAGATTCACTAATACCAATAGACTCTGAATTCCTGGTTCATATTGAATTTAAATTCCACCATCTGCAATGGCGGCATTTGAACCTGAATCCCCAGAACAGTATCTGGATCAGCACTTGGTGATAATGCCACTAGGCCATCACCTTCATGTTAGCATTGACTTCCTTGTTAAGACATGGATCACTTTTCACCTTTTTAAAATTCCTCTTCCACTCAGGATTACACTTTAATTAAGGAGTTTGGACTATCTTCCGAAGTAGTTGCCACTATTCTTCAACTGTGCCGACCTTTAATGTTTTTTGCCAAGTCCACTCAGGCCAAGCCCTTCCTCAGGCCAGTCAAATTATCATTGTCCAACACTAAACCTCACATCTGTGACTCTTTCTTCAGTGTTTCAGTCTGAATGTAAAACTGCAGCATGTTGTGGTCACTCTTTCTAAAGTGATCTTGTACTACAGATTTATCACGAGTCATTATATTATAGCAAAGCCAGTTCTCTGTTTGGTTCCTCGAGATGTTACTCGAAGAAACAATCCCTCATAAGTTCGATGAATCATTCTTTGAGGTGCCCTTGCCAATTGATTAATCTAGTCAAATTTAGGAGACTCTAACCCCAATAACACCCAGAGGACTCTTACCCCAATTCCTGTACAGCTGGTAGAAAGTTTAACCCTTTGTGATTTGGTTTGAATGCACATTTGTTTGTTGGTGACTGAGTGTTTGTGCTTTGTTCCCTGGAGCTTGGCATCCGAGACTATTTTGAATCTGACTTCTATTATGGAAATTTAACATGATTTATTTTAAGTTTAATGATATTACAGTGATTATGAAATGAAATGTTAACTCCTGTTCTTTTACAGGTCATGACTGCCTCACTATCAGTTTCTAACTAATCTCTTTTATCCTTACATGTCAGTGATTTATGGAGGACAATTGAAGTTTCAGTTCAACATTAGAGCGTAATTTTAAAAATCCTATGGTTAATATCTGTGTCCTTGGATTCGGCCATTATTCATGCATTAGAAGTTTTTTTTAAACTTGAATAGACAACTCCTTTTAAGACACCTCAGATTATTTCTCCGATTATTATGGCATTGTAATTGAGCAATGACTGGTTAAGACTACTTCAGAAAACTAATTTTATGATTAAATTAAGGGAATAAAACCGGGTACTTATAGTGGATTTCAAAGTTGGGAACTGTATGCATTTTACATTTTAAGTATTAAATACTAAATAAATGAATTTATAATATACAAATATATACTTATATGTAAGGTTCCAAAGTGTATAGTTAGCAACAGGCTTTAAAGTTAGACAAAAATAAATTGATGAATTTGTATTTGAAGTTATAGGGAGCAAACAGACATCTGGCAACGTAACATAAGAAGCAGAAACAAAAGGCAAAAATAATGATAGCCCACGGTTGTTGAGTTAATTTAAGAAAGATCAAAACTAAAAGGAGAAAGAAACCGGAATGGTGGTGGGCAGCATGTTGAAAATGAAGGGAGGAGAGGTAAAGTGGTTTGGTGGACAGGGACTGGGATCGAGGTGGAAATCCCCACAGGCGGGATGTTATTACTGTGGAAAAGTAGGTCACTTTAAGCAGGAGTGTCCGGATCTGAAAAGGAAAGAGAAGGCGTTATTGCTTATGAATTTCGATGAAGAATAGGGGTGTCAGGGGTTCCTGACGCCTGGGGTCCACCAGGAACACTTGATAAATTAAAAAGGTGCGACTTTATAATCAGGACGTTGTTTTCCTAATCGATAGGGAGGCAGCAAGGTCATCCTTAAATTTTAACCCCAAGGGAGGAGGAATGAAAGAGTTAATTGGATTATGGCGACAGTTTTGTGAGGAGAGGCACGAAGAATCAGTTTTGCGCTCATGACAAAATACTGCCACCAAATTGGGGATTGAATTAACTGCAAATGGTGTATGAAATCTGTTGAGGTTCTTTAAAATGAATGTGCTCGCGCAAAAAATTACAGAAACAGAATGAGAAGTCACAAGTAACTGGTAAACAAACAGAACTGAGCAATTGCAGCTTTTAATAAAAATGTTTTGGTCACTTGTTGCGTTTCCACCCTGAATTACAGATAATGATTATTTCATTTATATAATATACATAATTAATAATTAATATTTGTAATAAATCGATTATGTTAGCCTGAATCAATATTAATTGGCAGGATCCCTTCACACATTCTCAGTGACCTGTCATATTCATTCACGTTTAATTTAAAAGATGACTGCATTAATTGATTTTTAATTAAAGAATGGAAAGCTACATTACTGACTGATGAGGTAACTAACGAAGCTGCCCTGAACCCACAAGAAGTGGTGATTTATTCCCTAATACCTACTGTCCCAGGTCATTGGGAAGTTCCAATATTCTCTGAAAGAGAGGAAAAAGAATTGAAAGATTTAGGGGGTGTAAAAACAGCAGAGGGACACTGGATGTTACCTGATGGAAAGGAAATGTTAAACAAAATGATGCGAGAAATGATGGCTATCTTACATCAGGGGAGCCACTGGTGAGTGCAAGCAATATGTGATTTAGTCAGAAGGAAATATGGATGCAACGGGATACATACGGTAGCAAAACAAATATCTGAGGGATGCAGAACATGTAAAAAAAGTAAACAAGAAAGTGTTAAGGAAACAAGTCCCAGGAGGGAGAGAACCTGAGCTAAGATCATTTCAGAGCATCCAGGTAGATTATAACGAATTACACCATGTGGGAAGACTGAGATATATGTTGGTAATAGTTGATCATTTATCCGGATAGGTGGAGGCATATCCTCTGGCCACTGCCAAACCCAGAAACTAAAGATTTGTTCTTAAAGAAGTATATACTGGGTTTGTCCTCCTCTTTGTCTTTCCTCAGGAAACAGGGTTTATTGGCACTGACTCGGCCCCTTGCATTCTCTGGTTATCTGATTCAATCGGGAGATTGGGTCTTAGTAAAATCATGGATAGAGACTAAATTACAACCGGACTTGGAATGGCAGTACCAGGCTCTTTTGACTACCGAAACGGCAATAAGAACGGCGGGGAAGGGATGGACTCACTACACTCGGATCAAAGGCCCAGTGGAATCTCCAATTGAAGAAGACGTCTGGACAGCCGAATCATCGCAAGAACCGCTAAACTCAAGCTAAAGAGACTTTGAGTAACTGATTATACAGTGGCGACATGAGCGCGGGATTATTTCCATAGGATTGCATATTAAGTCTTTTGGTGCTTTAGCATGGAATTTGAGAATGCTGGGGATGCTTCGAGTTATGATACTAGCTCTCCTAGTATTGGGATTTTGTCAAACATCATTTTCATATGTGATATTAATGGTTCCTGAGTCTGGTAACCCACAAGCAATAGACGCTGATGCATGCAGCTTAGTAAATTGTTGGGAAGTAGATCATCAAAGACAGTACCGCAGCTCAGAGAGACATCATAAGTCCTATGAGGATGGACTTGGGGATGGTACTTGGTATAATAGTTTCGTCATAGAACACCGGGACCCCTTCCGACCAGCTCGTGATTGTCCCGATAAAGACTGTAACCCAATATACCTGACAATAAAGAAAACCACATGGCATGAAGGAAATCACGGGGTGGGGGGAGGGGTGGGGGTTGGCACCTAACAGGTACAATTAAATGGAACATTTGGGATAGAAATGACAACAAACAGGAATGACCTATCGGGCTGTTGTTTTCGAATTAGCGTCGGAAAGGGAAAACGGGCAGAACTATTGGATAATAAGATACAACCTTTCACACCTCCCAATGCCCATAAAGTAGTAAAAATTATACAGGTAAAGGACTTGAAACAGACGATCGAAATTGAAACTGGATACGGGGATACAAATGCCTGGGTTGAATGGGTAAAGTATACTGTAAAAAGTCTGAACAAGAGCAATTGCTATGCATGTGCCTCCGGTAGGCCAGTGACCCAGGTGGTTCCCTTTCCGCTCGGGTGGAAGCGAGACAGGAAGGTCATGAAATGTATGATAGCCCTGTATCAGGATGAGTCTGCATGGAATGATAGGAATTGTACCTCCCTATCTCTGATGTTCCCTCCACTGGAGATGAAAGACTTAAAAAGCCTCCCACCGCCCCCCACCAAGTCTTCAGCCTCAGTCTGAAATCACACATCGTATGTGCATAGACGAGGTACAAATCAGACTAGAGATTTGGGGAAGCTGAAATTATGTACAGAGATTAAGAATTTCACCGATACAGACAAGGGAGGGAACTTCTCAGCACTTAAGGTCCCCCGAGCGGATCTGTGGTGTACTGTGGAGGCAAGATATTGAGACCAACCCGACCTCCAGATTGGAGACGGATAAGTGAAATTGTACAACTGGCAATTCTATTTACCCTGGCATTTGAGAAGGAAAAGACACTAGGATAAAAGAGAAGGAGTAAGAGATCACTCTTAGATTCTTCTTTCGATGACAGAATTTATCTCAATTCAATAGGTGTCCCGGGGGGCACCTGATTTTCAAGGCTCGCAACCAGATTGCAGCAGGCTTTGACTCAACTCGCTTTTGGTGGGTAACAATTAATAAAAATGTAGATTGGATAATTTACATTTTCTATTATCAACAGCGATTTATAAATTATACAAGAGATGCGGTTAAAGGAATATCAGAACAGCTTGATGCGACAAGCAGGATGGTATGGGAAAACAGAATGGCCCTTGATATGATTCCAGTGGCAAAAAAGGTGTGTGTGTGTGATGCTCAGAGGAAGCTGCTGTACCTTTATTCCTAATAACACTGCACCAGATGGTTCAATTACTCGGATCTTAAGGGATTGACGACCTTAGCATAGGAACTGGCTGATAATCCAGGAGAAGGCGCATATCTCACGAGATTGCTTGAACCATGGTGGACTTGTTAAACTTGGTGTGCCTAACTTATAGGGACCACTCTTGCAAGAGTATAATAAACGATATTGCTGCTTCAGATCTTGTCTCGGACGGAAATTATTGAAGTCAGTGTGTTCTATTTCTCACACAACCATGGAGATCCTGCTTTTAAACTCAGGCCTCGCTTCCTAAACATTCTTTGCTGGACCTTTCACTCCTCTTACGGATGTCATTCGTATCAATGTCTACCACGACAGCTGGCTTTTCACCCTCCCCCTTCAGTATGCCCTGAACATGCTCGGAGATATCCCTGATCCTCGCACCAATCGCCCTTTGTATGAAGAATTCATAGAATCATAGAATCACTGGGGTGGGAAAACAGGCCATTTCACACAGCACTTCCACGCTGACCCTCCGTAGTGTAATGCACTCTGACCCATTCCCCTACTCGATTACTCTGCATTTTCCCCTGAGTAATGCACCTAACCGGCACATTGCTGAACACTCTTGGAAAAAAAAGTTAACAACCTGGAACCATTGTATTACCCTACGTTGAATCTGCTTTCTCACAACAGATATTTCCAGAAATACTGAGCATTTCCAGCAATTTCTGGGTTTTTTTCACCGATGATATTTGCATATTGATAAAAACATACGCAACTCAGACATGAAACAAAGCTGAATTTAAACTCTCAGGTGAAAACTAAATATTTGGTCATTCAATGATCCCAGTAAAGTTTTATTGAATTACTCCTGTTCTGTCTGTGAACGTCATTTGTTCACTTTTCCAATCCCAAACAAAGGAGATTTTTGCTTTCTTTTTAATATCAGAAAGCTCAGAAAAGTTGCACATTTGCTTCGTCATATGGGAATGTGATTGCATCTCATCCTTTCATCTCAGTTCAATTACAGAGGATTATTCGCAAAACACACACAATCTCTTACTTTCTCGAAGAATACCAGTAACATTGTAAGAAATAGAATCATAACTGGAAAGAAGGATATAGACAAAGGAATGATGAGAGAAAACGGGTCTTTTTTTGAACAGTGACTATTATGTGAACTTAGGTGATCAAATTTATGGAAAAATATGTAGGGCTGACAAACGATATTGTTATGAAAGTGTAGAGGAGTACATTGTTCTGAAAAAGGTTAAAATGTAACATTCGACTGTGAAACAAATAGTGAGTCTGAGTTCCCATGGTACAAATACAAATTCAAATTAAGCCAGTCAGTTTAACTATGCCCCAACACTCTGAAATCCAATGAAGTTTGAAATATAATGTATTTGATGACAACAAAGTCAATGAAACAATCCAATGTTTTGAGGTGTAAAACCGGACAGTTTGAACATTTAGAGAGAGAAATGCCAAGGGCATCCACAAAGATAGATTGCTGGCTGAAGAGCTTTCTGTAAGCTACTTTTCTGTAAGACGTTCGCACAACAGATCATCGAAGCCAACCGAGATAAAAATCTACAAAGGAGAATTGACTGGTTTTGAAATGTGATAATATATTTTTTTTAAAATCTTAATCATGGTGTTTTGTTTTATCGGACCAGTATTGGAGAGTGGGAGGTAAAAGATAGGTTTAACGAAATGAGTTCTAAATAGTTGTTCATTTTAATATTCTCTGTTGGACTTAAATAACAAAATTGTTAATTTTGCATTAAATAGTGACCTCTTTAAATGGATCTTTGCCTCTCAAAATTTAACAGATTCCAGCATGAGGTGAACTTTTTTCTTTGTGGCTGGTTCAGATTAGGAGAGGGGTTTACCCTGTGTCATAACAGTTTGGGGCCTTTTGTTTGCGATTTGAGTAAGTTTAGACAAATCCAGTCGGAGATTTGTGCAGAGTTAGGTTTGGGGTATGAAAATGCACAGTAGATTTAATCATTTATGCGTTATTGTCCGAGAACTTTAAATAAAAAGTCGGTGAGACACTTTGTTTAATCTCGGTGACTTGTGGTTGGTTAAATTTAAATTGAGAGAAATGGCTCTTTAAACATGTTAAAGAGGTTCTGGGGTTTGAAGATGATTCTCACATTTGCAGAGGATGTTTAGAAGGAAAGATAAAGGCCTAACGTTTAGAATTCACAAAGAATTTAGATTTGGGTTTCACCAAGAACAAGAGTAAAGCTGAAATTGTCAGGAAATTAGTCAAACACTCAGGTGTGTCAGAGAAACAGACAAGTGCAGGAGATTAAAAAAAACTTAAATCGCAATTGAAGAAAATGCAGTTTAAAGATAAACAAAGGCAGGGAGAAAGAGAGAGAAGAAAGAAAAAGCAAGAGAGAAGAGAGGGAGAGGAATAAAAAGAGAGGAGAAAGTTCTTAGCTGAGCAAAGAGAGAGCAAATTTGAACTTGAGAAGTTGTGGTTTATGCAGCAAAGTCAAGTGAACAGGATGGAGAGTAAAATGTACAAAAGTGAAATATACAACTATGCCAAAATTCTGCCACATTTTGATGAGAAAGCTGTTGAAGCCTTCTTTATTTCATTTGAAAAATTGTCTAGGCAGGTAGAGTGGTGCAAGGATTTATGGGTAATGCTAGTTCAGACGAAGCTGGTTGGCAGGGTTAGTGAGGTATTTTCTGCGCTGTCCAATGAGGGGTCAAGAGATTATGAAGACGTGAAACAACGCATTTTATGTGCTTACGAACTCGTACTGGAGGTATATAGGTAACAGTTCGGAAACATAAAGAAGGAACCAGGTCGGCCTTATGTTGAGTTCGAAAGAATTAAACACAGGCATTTTGATAGATGGGTGCAGACTTTAATCTTTAACTCCTGAACTGAAATAGAAGATATCAATTGCACTTGTTGCATGGAATAGTAAACAAATGCTTACTGTTGTCATTGGTTTCAGGAGCAATAAGGAATTTTACTGAGCAATAATCAGATGGTGATGGAAGTCTTTGTGTTGCTTTATGTGTATTGTTTAGTGTGAACATTGGGTTCGATAAAATTGAGATATTTACATGAATTAGGAACAGATCGATAATTGGGTGCGAACGATCTGATTTAAAATCAGACAGTTTTTAATATTTACGAGGATTGCTGAGTGAAACGTTCTTAAACCATCACGCAATTAACGGGATAAGTAAGAGGTATGCAAATTGAACTTTCAAATGAGCACACCGTGATATTTTCACACCATTTCAGTATCATATTCAATATAACTAGATGACTGGAAAGCTAAAAACAAATAAACAATTGATAAACTGACCAGTAATTAAAAATTGAGAAATAATAGCAAGTGGCATTTGTTTATTTTACTGAGAAGTAATTGATCTTTCCTCATAGCACTGGGGCATAAAATTCTGTGTTGTTTTAACTAAGATCTACAGAACAAGAGAAAATTAATGACTATCATGACTTTGTATATTTAAGCTTTATGACTGCAACATTCTCAAATATTTTCTGAGGAATATTGATTGAGTGGAGTTAGATACATTTTGCTCTGAGTGACCAGAAGAAAGTATATAGCAGATACTGTGTTTATTGGAATGGACGATTATACCTCCAAATAATCTACTGACATTGTGACTGGAAATACAGTAGGTGTCAGCATCGAAGTAAATTACAATCAAATCAATTCAAAAATGTTTCCAAGTTTAAAATAAATGCAATATTCACAATGATTGAGAGATTGTACATTGCAATGTCCTTGCAGTATTTATTGCACATAAGCATAATTCCACATTTGTAGCCCTTACTGGATTACACAATTATTAGATATAAGATATATCAGCAATAAAGGGATTTAAAAATACATATTCGTGAATTTGAGAATAATGAGATATCCCATCTTGATATTAGACTGAGTAATATGTAGAAATGAAGAGTAATATTGCAGGGAAAAGTAATTGGAGCTCTCTGAATTTCAAAGGCTGAGATAATTGTTATATTTCACCTGAGCAAAAATGAGACATTTACAATGAATGTTGCCAGGGATATTCTTGGTCGTTTGGTATGTGCATGGGCCTGAACAAATAGGTATTAATATAGTAGCATTGACAATCAGAAATAATGATTGATTTTTTTAAACACCGCATTTTTACAAACTCTATGTTAAATTGCTGTTCAATTATTGTAATTGATAATTGCTTTTAGAATCCTAACAGATAAATTGACTTAATATTTTTGAAAACACTTTTCTCTGATGTTGATTGGATATTCATTAAGATTAGGGAACTGAAAATTAAAGCATAAAACTTCGCTCTATGATGTGAAAAAAATCATTCAGCAGCAATTGAAAAAAAATGATTTTGTTTAAAAATGCAGGCATTGCAAGATTTACATGCTTCCAATAGTTTTCTTGAAGAGTCATGTCAATTTTATTGATGTAATTCTTATCACAATAAATGTTTTGACATTTATTTCAGAATTAGGAGGAAAAGAATTTGGCCATGGAAGGGACTATTACTGTGAACAAAACATAGAGTCAATGAATTTCATCTGGAAAGGAATTCTCATCATAGTGTGATTATTGTTCACTGACATCTAATATGGGAGGGAAAGGAGAATTGTCAACATATCCAAGCAATATTTTTCTTATAGTGAAGTGAAAATAAAAATCATTTTGGAGGGCATTTTTTTTTAAAAAAAAGGGAACAGTCATTTCATATGACATTTGAGCTGAAGACACGTTCCCGTTTCTCCCCATTGTAATCTTTACAATAATTTAAAACTTAGTGTTGGTTGAACAAAAGAACAAACTGATATACTCGAAATGTTTTCTTGTACACCAAAAAAAGTAACGTAAAGCAATTTTATCCTGAATATTATATCGCTCGAAATGTAATAATTTCACACACAATAAATGTTTATGTTGAATTGAAATGTCATCATAGCTGTAGAAGTGTTTTCCCCTGACAGGGAATGAGGACTCAGGAAGCAGGCTGAGCTGAGGCATGTGCAGCAAGCAGTTAATGAAGAGATCATCCCCCGAGGCCAATCACGGAAGGGAGATCCATGACACACTGTAACATATACAGTGTAAAGCAGCATTTTATGGACTTTCTGCATCATAATGGCCACGTGCAATGTGGTTACAGCCCTTCCCTCCTCATCCAAACACCCAATTGAATCACATAATCGCAGATGGGCATTCTAATGGACATCCCCAGATTCCTATTGGGATCTTTCCATGCGTCTTATTGACATAGATTCCAAAGTTATTCCTGAACTCCCTCGGGCCTCTCAGGATACCTTATCAGTTGGGACATTTTGAATTCTGCTATTCATTATATTTTATTTTATCAGAGCCAATTACTCCTCAAATTGTTCACTGTCTTAATTATATATGTACAAAGAAATAGAAAAGACAGTTAATTTTAGCTTACTTGCTATAAGATTAGTAATATAACTTGTGTTATAAAGTTCGTTATATTGTGTAAAATTATACAGCTCCTCTTTCTGTCAGGACTTTATAATTAATGGGCAATCAACATCATACCGGGAAGTTAATTCCTAAAACTAACTAACTTCAAATCTCAGTCTAAATGCTTTTCTATGATCTTTTTAGTAGGCATTGGTTACATGTATCAAACTTATGTTGCAAATTTCCCCTATTATACTCAAGAATCTGTAATTAGAACCTTTGTTTAATATTCTGCGTAACTGTAAAATAATAACTATATCTGACAAATGAACTCTTCTGTTGTCATGGTAGCTGCTTAGTGAGTTAACTAGGCTGCACCCTGCATCTGCTGTTTATTCATTTACTGGGACAATTATCCTTTCATTTATGAAGATCAGGATTGTTCATTTGTCTGTATGTCGGCATGCTCTTATCAAGAAATGTGTGGAAAGCTGTAGTCCTGGCATTGGAGTATATCCATTGGTAGTGTGCATTCTTTTAATTTAAGGCTGGAACAGAATGTTAGTCCAGTTTATCACCCCCGACACCTTGTAATTTAGTTCTAATGCAGGCTGCCTGTTTTTGATTGTATGGCATTTTGTATGAGCCAATATGGACCATTCTATTCCAGGTGGTGGCAGGCCATGCCCAGAACAGCAAATCAACTAAGATTCAAGTATTGAAATAAAAATCACCATTCGCTACCATTGCTTCCTGTGCAATGCAGTACATTTACATTACTGAGCCTTAATTTCACACTTAAAGCTGGATATACTGGATTTGATCAATTCTTAAATATTAGATATACGCAACAATTAATCTCAAAAACATTTCACAGCAAATGTAAAAATGATTACAAATCTCATATAGCTGCCCATCATATGTAAAAGTGAACAGCATTTATTGGAGTGTAAAATAATCAGACGTCTCTTAGTATGTAAGGCCGAATATTAATCCAATGATTTCTGTGAACATTCAAATGAGAAGGGAACAGATATTATCTGTGAGTGTTGGATGGGGAATCATTAATTAATTTGTGATTGTGTTATCCTGGAATAAGAGAATTATTATATTTTTTTTAATATTAACACTAAGAAATACTGGATTAAATTAAAATGTGAATTTGACGATGTTTGTTACAAGACCTAAACTGAATTACTGTGTGATTTTTGGAATGACAATGAATTGATAATTAATTTTACAACTTTGCTAAAATAAATGATTCAATATTTCTGAATGAATTTGCTCTGACGTTGACTAGGTATTTCTTAATCTGTTAGCTGAGAATGCAAACTCTGGCATGAAGATATAGAAAGACATTAGACATTCAGTGAACGTTGATTAGAAATGGTTTATCATTCAAAATTCTCAGATCTTCAAAATTTCTATACTTGGTTTCTTCTGGAGAAATATAACATATAATAAGAACAAATTCTGCATTGTATTTAGTTCATGCAATTTTTCATATCATCAATATTTACACATTTGAGTGACAATTATAAAGAAAATCAGTCAATAAGGAAGATTTATTTTCACAGAAGCATACAGTCAACAACATTTATCAACATAATTGTTTCAATATTGTCTCTGAAAAAAATGGATAAATACATTCAATGGGGATCTATTGACAACGTAATGAACTACTAATACATTTTTATCATAATTTTTGGATTGGGAATCTATCAGAAAAAAAAACCTATATTCAGGACTTGCTTCATATCGAAACATGTTACACGTAGTCATAAGAAATAAACTGTCATCATGGGTCTGGGAAAGATGTAGTGTGTAAATTATAATAAGGTTTCTCTTCCATATCTTTGGATCTGGTGAGACTGTGATGTTTGCTGTGATTATTCATCCTCAGAACAATAAGGCACGTAAAAAGTATTTTTCACCATACGATAATTAGGTGGTCTTGAAGACCATTACGATTACTTTGATTTTAATATTATTTAGATGATTTCCATGATCTGGAAAATGTTTCACAACATTTTACCAAAACCTTGGATTCTAAGCATTCAATGGGTTTTGTGCAAACACCCTTCACTTGTCGTCGTTTTCAAGCGAGGTGTATAACGCTCAGGCACTGGCTGCAAGTCAAGGTGCCAGGAAGTCTGCTTCAAACCCTCCAAAGCACAAATCTCGGGCAGGTTGTGATTGGATCTCTCGAACTTTTGTGACCTGTTTGACCGGGATTTCCACAGTTTTCTGGAGCTGATTATTTTGTCTAATGTTTGATTTAGTTTGGCCTTTATATCTCCAATTTCTCCACCTGTAGGAATACTTAGAATGTTCAATTATGGGCGACAGGTCACTTGACCTTAGTGGAGAGGTAAAATATGGTTCACTTATTGTTTTAATAACGAATTGTGAATGAATCTTCGCATTTTAACAAATAAAAGTTTCAATTTTTTTCAGTGATTTACAATGACATTGATTAAACAGCCATTAAGAGAGATCAAGTGACAATTATAGTCTATTTGCAGGATTATTGAATTGAAAAAGGATACAGACGTGCAGAGATTTTTTTGGAAGTTATTGCTTTTTCATTCAAATATCTCGGATGTTCAAGAGGTCTATGTAGCTGTTCATTGATTCTCTTGTCCAGATACTAATTTATAATTCATATCGCTTTTATTGTGCCCAGAATGTTGAGATGTGTCCTAAAGTTATGAAGAAAACGAGGAGCAATTAAAATGAGAACTTGAGTGAATAGAAAGCACAGTAAATTTTAATGACAACGTGTGAGAAACAAAGTTCTCTCACTTCAATAATTTCAGTCCAAGACAAGATCTGAAGCAATCAGTATGTTTATTAGATGCTTGCAAGCGTGGTGCCTGGAATAAGGCACACAGAGTTTAGCAATTACATATCTTATATAGGATTCACTACTCCAAACCCAGAGCCAATTACTATTGTTTCTTTCTTGCCTTATCCAGTCTTGTTTTACTTGGCCATTTCATCACATCCTGCTGTGGCCCATTGTTAGGTATATCCTCCATCACCTCTATCTAAATCCCCCACTTGTGACATTTCCTCCCTTTCTCCAACCATATTGAACCTTACGACCTTTTAATTGGGGTTTGTTTTCTGTTTTTGCAGAAATGGGAAACAAATGCTTATAACTCCTGCTTGTACAAGCATATCTGGCTTAACCTACATCCTCACAGCACCTTATCTATTTGTCTGTACCATCTACCATTGTTTGCAGGGCCCTTTCATTCTTGTATGCACATTTTAGCTAATATGAAAACAATTATATATTTCCTTCACATAGGTTTCATTCTTGTTGACTCAGATCTTGATTGAATCAACTGTACACTGGTGTGAGTTCATTTACCTTGCATAAGTAATTATGATTGCAGTAGTAACACTACTTCACCTGTAACACACCGCTGGTAGTGTAGTGAACAAAGAAGAACAAAGAATACAGCAAATGTGCAGCCCAGGAACATGCCCTTTGGAATGGCAAGCCTGAGCCAGTCCAAATCAACTATCTAAACATGTCGCCCAATTTCTAAGCATCCGTATCCCTCTGCTACTCACTTACTCATGCATCTGTCCAGGTGCACCTGAAATGAATCTACCATGTACCTACCACCCTCTGTGTAAAATAATTTCCATGTCTATCTCCCTTGAATGGTTCACCTGTCCCATTGAATGCATGACCTCTCATTATTGAATCTCTTATCTTGGGCAAAAGCTTATCTCTATCCATCCTGTCTGTATCCTTCATGATATTGTAGACCTCAATCAGGTCCCCTCAATCTCGTTTTTTTTCTAATGAAAGCAGAAGTAACCTACTCAACCTCTCTTCATTCCAGGCAACATCTGCGTAAACCTTCTCCTCATTCTCGCCTAATTTGACAACCAGAACTGAACAGAGTATTCTAAACACAGCCGAACCAAACTCTTGTACAATTTTAGCAGGACTTGTCTGCTCTTATACTCAATGCCCTTTCCGGTGAAGGCAAGCATGTCATATGCCTTATTGACCACTCTATCCATCTGTTCAGTCACCTTCAGGGTACAAAGGACCTGTACTCCCAGATCTCTCTTTTCATCAAGTTTACCCAAGGCTCTTCCGTTTACTGTATACTTGGCTCTGGAATTAGACTTCCCAAAATCATCACTTCCTATTTGCTTTGATGGAACTCCATTTTCCACTTCTCTGTTCAACTCTTCTGTCTATCTATATTCCTCTTCATTCTTTGACAGTCCCCTATGTTTTCTGTCTACTCCATGAATCTTTGTGTTTTCTGCAAATGTAGTGGCGAGATACTGGGCTAGCAACCCTTGGAGATTGGAACATGGCAGGTGTTCATCCCATGCAGCAAGGAACTATGATTGGATGCTTGTTCCCAATGAAGTACCACTGTTTCCTGATGTAGATCAATCATTCAATTTTTTTTAGGAGTCATCATTGAGAAGTTTACTGACGATACATAGTCGTGTAGTTGGCTATGATGAATAATGTCAGGGACCACAGGGATGTATCCATCAGGTGGAAAGGAAAAATGGCGAATGAAATTGAATCCAGACCAATGAGTGGTAGTGAATTTGGGAAGTTATAACAATAACAGTGAGGATTCTGAGTTGTGTACAGGAACAAAGAGATCTTGGAGTGGACATTCACAGATCTCTGAAGATTGTTGGACAGGGAGATCAGTTGTTTGAGAGGTTTTTGGATATTTTCTATTGTTGACCATAGACTGTGGATGATATTCGATCTTTAGCAACCGCCAGTTTAGGAAACAACTAAAGGAATGAGCACAAGTTTTTTCCATGCAATAATCTACGTTTTTAAAAATTGAAAGATGAAAGATAGAGGGCTGAAGTATAAATCTTTGCCCATCAAACTACTTCACCACTCAATGAATTTATCACTGATTCCTCTCCAAGTCATGCTGGTATGTGCCTTGGAGGGTACTTTGAAAATGGTGAAGTTTCAGTGCGTCTTCAAACTTGTCCTTATAGTCGGTACAGTTTTTGAGCTTTGAAGGTTCTGTCAACAAAGCCTGGATGACTTACTCCAGTGAATCTTCTACGTGGTGCACTCTGCTGCAATTGTGCCTTAGCAGTTAAGGGAATAAATATTCTGATGTTGAACAATTTACAGTTAAGTAACTGCATTGTCGTGGAGGGTGTCCAATTCCTTCAGTAGTATTGAGGCTGCACGCACCCAGGCAAATGGAGAGAGATATGTTGAACATCTAATTTGTGCGTTGCAGACGATGTATGCTTCACGGAGACGAGAGTTGACTTAATAAACAAGCAAAGTCGACCGACGGACGTGTTTTTGTCGTCAACTTCTTTATATATGCGGGCAGGTTTCATTTCTCCTAAGTATTAGCTCCCAGGACGATTACACGGAGGAATTCAGTTGCATTGAAACCATTGAATGTCAATCGAATATGATTAGATTCTCATTTGTCAGAGTTATTTCGCTGTATTTGGTCCTTCTATGGATCGATCCGATTCGAACCGCTTTCTGATTTCAAGTTCCAATTCCCGCCTGAAATTTCAACCCGTTTCCTCGCCGAAATTTCTCCACCTGTCTTAAGAATATGTAAGGACGCTGTAAGGGATTCCGGAGACTTACAAACCTGTTGCTAACTCTGTATACAGTAAAACTTCATGGAATGGTTGGTTAGGCTGGGATTATTCTCCTTGAAACAAAGGAGGTGGAGGGGAACTTTATGATCACATAATGACAATAATAAACGTTCAATATTCGTGGGATCTTGACAGGGTAGATACGGACAGATGGCTTGCCCTATGCTCTGAGGAGAGCACCAGAGGACATAATCTCAGAATTAGATATTGACGATCACCTGATGAAGGAGCATCGCTCCGAAAGCTAGTGTGCTTCCAATTAAGCCTGTCGGACTACAATCTGGTGTTACGTAATTTTTAACTTTGTCCACCCCAGTCCAACACCGGCATCTCTAAATCAGATCAACCATGATTTCGTTGAATGGTTGAGCAGACTCCTTGGGCTGAATAGCATACTTCCACTTGGTTTAACATTTGCGTCTAACACCTTATTTTATTTATAAGTTCAGAATTGTGAGGCGATGGGATGAAGTGACAGAAAAGATCAGACAGTTCAGGAACAAGGCTCATAAACTCAGGAAGAAGAAATGTGCTGTGACCTGGGGGCAACAAATGATACTGGGCACAGCACAGGTGGCTGCGTACAGAAGCTGTGATTGCTGAAGGAAGTTGCAAGATCTTATACAGTTGGCAAGTCAGTGATCGCGCTGGATGATGGATCATTGTATAATTCACACACAGCAAAAATTTGTGAAAGAATGAAATGTTTGTTTCATTGGAGACATTTTTCTGCGGTTCCAATTCCGAGTGACTGTTTGAAATACTGATCAGATCTTTGTGTGAAGTGTTAGGTTAAAATACTCATGAACAACCCACTGGATAAACTTGTGCTCCTGATCTCTTGTTATTTGTTTCTCTTTCTTTCGATGTAATTTCAGAGAACGACAAGATGGAATGGAGGGCGCAAAGAAAAATGCCTTCCTTCTCATTGCAACAATTTTATCTACGATTGAATAGAATGACTGCTATCACTCTTCATTTCGACTTTAATGTGGTGTCGATTATTTGTGAATCTCCCGTGCAGTGAAGGGCAAGAACACGATTCTCGATCCAGTGTATACTAGAGTGTGAGGTGTAAAGAAAAACTGCTAGAGGGGTGCGTAAAGTTAGCAACTAGAGTGTGACTCGAACCCGTGAATGTGGAGCACAGCGGTATAATAACCCACCACCATAATCTCTGGGTCTCCTCAGCACATTTTGCAGTGGGGTGATATGTGACCTCATCAGGTTACACGTGATGAACGTCATGGATAACAAAGTTCCAGAGCGGAATCGAATCCACAGCATTGTGTTTCTGCTTTCATTAGAATTATAATAATAGCAAATTCCAATAAATAGCCATGCTCATCAGAATGAATTGCTGTCATTAATACATTCTGAGTCGGAACTGAGTCAGAATGAAACAAAAATTTTCCGTCATATTTACACCTATATTTGACTCATCATTTTTTCAGTCATATTCTCTCTCACATAAAGAAGCAGCCATGGTGAGTGAAATAATGGCGATTTTATCGCTCAATTGCCTTTCTCATATGGCTGAACCTTAAATTGGATTAAATCGCAAGAAATGCTGATTTGTTCGTTTCATTTTAATTTTGCTGAAATCTCACAATGTTCATTGTAATAATCAGAAGTGAATTAGATATATCTCGTTGGAACGATTAATGTTGTATTCACATTTGCTCCGACTTTATTTAAGCTTAAGGAAAATACTGCTGAGAAAAAAACAGAGGGTTGAAGTGCAAAAGAAAACCCATCAGTTTTGTTGCGCGTTGCTTTGGCAGATTTCACTGAGTATTAAATGAACCAAACATCATGATGTTTGTTCACACATCCTTAACGCATGTGATGAAAGCAGGAAGTTGATCTCCAAGCAACTGGTCACTTTCTATACATTATGTAATATCTTCTCTTATCAATAAATAAAAATCCATTCAGTTCCTTTACAATGCTTTAGGTGGAATATTATGCCAAATCTTTCAAAATGCAGAGTTTTGGAACCGAATCTTATTCAGCAGCACACATTAAAGAAATTTATTTACATTTAACGTCAACCAACTTAGACATTGTTTTCACGCAACTTCCGAACGACTTCACCCCACCCATACACCTTTACCTAGTGACACGCTGTCTCTCTCCTTGTGAAATGTATTCCTTGCATATCACCAAATGTGCCTTTCCATATACTTTGAAAAACAGATTCTCGGAGTGACAGCGATTCTGTTCTCATAATTTCTTTGCCCGTCAAAGGCTTTATCAAAGGTATTGAATGCCTGACATCTGGATGTTTACTTACTTGAAAGAGAGAATTTTCCATCTATTTACACTGTCCAAACATTTCATAACCTGAAAAAACCCATTAAGTCTTCCTTGGTTCAGGGATAATTGTTCACAGTTTTCCAAGAAGACAAGTGAATAAAATCTCATCCTCAGTACACCCCCATCACCATCGTCTCTAATGGCTATACACCCCAATAAACACGGTCATTATCAATTCATAGAATCGCAGAATCCTACAGTGCAGAAAGAGCATTTCAGTCAATCGAGTTGGTATCGACTCTCAGAAGAGCAACTCACTCAGACTTAGCCCACCTCCCTATTCCCTTATATTTCACCAGAAGAAGGGCCAACCCTCCCCCTTGTGATGTCAACTAAACCTGATGGACTATAACCTGGTGTCCTGTGACTTCTGACCTTGCCCCCGCGTTACCCTTGGCTAATTCATTAAACTTACTGAATTCATTCACTGGACACGAGAGGGCAATTTAACTTGGCCAATCAACATAACCCTAAGACTGAACAGCAGTGCGAATTGCTGTGAGCAAAACCTGTATCATTTATAATGTTGTTATACCGTGGTAACTCTGCCTCATCAAAGCAAATCAACCCAAATTCAATGTATCAAAACGCTACTCTGTGCTTTACGATCTGATTCGTGCCGCGGGAAATGTTTCTGCACTCATAGTTGAATGTTTTTACGCTGTTTCTTCCTCACCATCCTGCTTCCAATGAACACTTCAATCCGGAACAGGTCTGTCAAATGCTTTTCATTCCAATGCAGTAACAATGTGCAGTTTGCTGAAGTCACGTGTTTCGACTTTCAAGTGGATCGACTTGTTTGAAGGTCCCGATGGTGGGATTGGTGCACACTCACCCAGCAACAGTGACCGCAGCACAGACAGAACAGTATGAATGTGAAAGAGAGTAATAGGTTGTGCATTGCCTCAGAGAAATGGGAGGAGGGACGGAAAGGAGGTTTAATGATCGTGGGAAGGAGAGGAATCACCAACAGCGGGTGTGTTTGAATCCTGATATATGAAACGCAGAGATGTGAGAAAGTGAAATTTGAAAGTAAAACAATTAATTTCTTACGATGTGTCACAAAAAGGACAACTGAGAGAACAAATAGAGTCGTGATATGGTTTCGAACCGAGGTTGCTGTGGCCACAATGCAAAATACAGACGACCACGATCACAGCAACAACAGAACAGGATGCTTGCAAGCAGCAATAAGTATACAAAAATAGGAAATGTTCTGAAGAACAGCAAATGCTGAAAATGTGTTGCTGGAAAAGCGCAGCAGGTCAGGCAGCATCCAAGGAACAGGAGATTCGACGTTTCGGGCATAAGCCCATCTTCAGGAATGTGGAACAGCAAATGGGCAATATCAGTACTCAGCTAACAGTGACATGCATGTGGGAACTGAGAATGAGCGGAATCTTTCAGTTCGATGTCCTCAGAGGCTGTGGAGCTCCTTGCATGAGAGTGTTGAAAAATGAGATTGATAGATTTCGACAAAACATCAAAGACTCGGGGAACAGTACAGGACATTGTTGAAATGTATGCTTCACTAGCAATTTAGCTTAACATCGGCGACTTCACCAGCTTCCTCAAGGAAGTAACCAGTGCTGGGGACTAATACCAGTTCCCAGCCTCGGAGTCAGAGAAACCGCGGCACAGCCGCCCAGGTCCAACTGGAAATGGGGATGGGAATGAGTGTCCGGAGTTACTCTTTGTCTCCAGTGATGCAATAGGTCCTTCTATGATGGAATGGAGTCGCGAGAAATTCTTAGGTTGAGTATGCTCCTGATCAAGGGAATAGTTTTCCCCGTTTATACTGTCATAGCGATCTACAGTGTCTCTTGCTAAGATAGCTGAGAGGCACAATTGGAGTGTGTTGAGCCCTTAACTTTGCAGTGGTGGGTTTAACAGATGATTTTGCTATTTGGATCAGTGATTCTGACACTGGCGGTGGCAGCTGCTTTTGCTTGCATCAGCTCAGCATCAGTTTCTTCCCACAGTAAAGACTTCAACCTGGAGAAGGTGGTGTTGGGGTGATGTTTTAAACTAGTTGTCCTTGGGGACTTGGACAGCGAACCGGTAATGTTTAAGTTTGATGACTAAAACCTCGAATGGAAGCCAGACCTCAGGAACAGAGATCATGGCTTTAATTTCCAGAAATCACACTTATTCATGTCCCGTATGCAAGGGATTCTACCATCTTTACCCAGTCCTGCCTACGAGAGACTCCAGGACCAGAAAAAGATTAGCTGACCCTTAATTCAAGAATCCCCACCGTGTGGGGAAGCAGGATAATCGGCCGTTCTAGGCCACACGGTCCCTCCGAAGGGCATCCCACCCGACCTCACGCTATTCCCTATCCCATAAGCCTGCATTTCCCTTTGTTGATCTCTGTAACTGGCGCATCTTTGGTCAGCGGGAGGAATAAAAATGTAAACATACCGACAATGTGCAGACTACCCACAGACAGAGACCCGAGGCTGGGATCGCACCCGGGTTTGTAATGCAGCCCGGCAGCAACGAACAAGGGGCAAAGAATAAATGTTGTCCTGACCAGTGATACTCACACCCTGTGGGTGAATGAGAAAGAATGAAAACACATTCACAACATGGAAAACTGGATTTGTATCTGTGTGAACACAATTTGAAAGGATCATTCACTCTGGGTCGAAAAAAGGATGCCAATACCACAGAGAATGCAGGACAATGTGCGAACTATTGGAAGGGATTCAATTAACCACAGAAATGGAACCTCATTTAATCAGTAACACTGGGGAGAGGCCGTTAACCAGACCCGTGTGTGGGAAGGGATCACTGAGCAAAGCTTCCTCCAGAGATTCCAGCAGGATTATATATCCCATCAGGTGTTCGATTATGCTGTCAATGCGGCTGCTAATCCCAACCAACTGACTGTTCCATAGCGTCAGTCAGAGACTCATACAACATGAAAACAGGCCGGTCAGACCAACCAATCCATGCTGAACATACAGCCAAACTAATCTAGTCACATCTGCCTCCTCCTGTACCTGCTAAGCGATGATAATGCCCTTTTAGTTTTACTACTGTATTGTTAATCCAAATCCCAGGTAACATTTTGGGGGCAAAGAGTTCAGATCCTGGCAGGACAGATGGTGGAGTTTGAAGACTGTCTTGATGACCTGAATCGGTTGGTGTGGAAACTCCCACCTGAATTCACTCATGCCAGTTCGGGAAGCAAACTGCCATAGTCATCTGTTCTATCCCACATGAAAGTCCAGATGTGTAATATCGTGGTTGACTCCTAACTGTCCTCTGGGAAATAATTGATGTACTATGCATGAAATAAAAGATTTTCTTTTAAATATCCCACTTTCCCATTCATTGATGGATCCAATTTTCCTTTAAATGTTGCAAATGCATCCTCATTCATCACTTCCTCAGCAAGTTAATTGCACACGTAGAACACCCTCTCTAAAATAAATGTCTCACATGTCTTTTTCATAATGTCTCTCTTTTTCTCTTAAACATATGCCCTCTCGCCTTGAAATTCCCCATCTGGGAAAAGGCAGCTATCGTTAACTCTAACTTCCCTCTCAATAATTCATAAACTTTGCCGCTCAAACCCCTAATCTAGAGTGAAAACATTCTCAACTAGGAAACAGTGAAAACTGCATATGAGAGATCAGAGTCGAGAGTGTGCTGTGCTGGAAAAGCACAGCAGGTCAGGCAGCATTTGAGGAGAAGGAGAATCGACGTTTTGGGCAAGAGCCTGATGAATGACATTTGCGTGAAAAGTTGATTCTCCTTCTCCTCGCATGCTGCCTTACCTGTCGTGGTTTTCCAGCACCCCAATCTCGAATCTGAAAATAGTCTCAGCCTATCGAGCCTTTCATTTTAACTCAAACCTTCCACAGACAACATGCGTGTCTACCTTTTTTGAACCTACTCCAGCTGAATAATATCATTCCTACAACTGGTGGACCAGAATTGGACATAATATTCCAGAAGACGCCCCATCAATGTCCTGCAAAACTTCAACATAACGTCCCATCTCCTGTGCACAAAGGACTGAGCAATGAAGAGAAGTGTGTCAAATGGCTTTTAAACATCCTGTCTGTGTGCATTGCAAACTATAAGGAATTATGTACCTGTACCCCTAGCTTCCGTGTTCTCCAACACTATACAAAGCCCTACTCTTGTTGCACCAAAATGCAATACCTTCCATTTATCCAGATTGAACTCCATGTTACATTTTTCAGTCCATCGACTCATTGGATTAAGATCCTTTTGAATCTTAGATAATCTTCCTCACTGTCTGCAATTGCGATGTTGCCTGCAAACCTACGAAGCATGCCTGCTGTGAGTTCCACTGTTTTCTCATATAGATCAATGATTCACATTTATTTGTCATGGCCGTGATTTAGCAGCGTGCAGATCATACAACAGTTAGTCATGCAATTAACCATGAGGAGGAAAGCTGCAGACTGCAGGGAGATATCAAACTATTCGAAAGAAAAATAGTGAAAGTAATTCACTCCAGGGAAGTGGGTGATCGTGAAGCAGAATCAAACTTAAACCAGCCGCCCATGCTCCAGTTGTGGCACTCAGCTGTCTCAGCAAGATGCACTGTAGATTGCTATGTCATTATAAACGGGAACAAATTTTTCCTTCTGCTCCAGCCACCCCCCACCCGCATCACTTTGACCAGGAGCACTCCCAACCACGGAATTGCTTGTGCCTCTTAACCGTCATAGAAATACCGTGCATTCACCGGTTGTATCACCGGAGCCATCGAGTATCTTTGCGACCTCATTCCCATCCCGACTTCAAGTTGGATCTTCGCGACTGCGCCACTCAGTTCCTCTGATTCTGGGGCTGGGAATTGGGACTATGTGGCAGCAATGGTTACTGTCTTGTGTGGGGAAACAGGTGAAGTAGCCGATGTTAAACTGCATTGCTATTGAAGCATACATTTCAACAAAACCTGTACTGTCCCCGGAGTCTTTGATGTTTTGGAGAAATCTATTTATCTCAGCCTTCAGCATATTAATGATGGAATCACCGCAGCCTCTGGGGGCACCGATATTAAACGGTCATCCCAATCTGAGTTCCCACATATCTGCCACCATTCGCTAAGCACTGATATTGTGCATTTGGTGCTCTGCCTAACATTTCTTATGGTACTGGAGTGGTGCTACTAGTGTGCTTGCGTGTGGGGTGCCGTGATTGTATAATGGTTGGTACTCTGCGTTGTGGCTACAGCAACCTCGGCTCGAATCCGAGTCACGGCAGTAGCTGCTTTATCTGCTCCAGCTTTTGTGAAACACAAAGGAGTCAGTTGTTTTAACATGGTAATTTTCTTCAAGGTGATGACATTTTTCCTTCAAATTCTGCTCGCTCACATCTGTTTCATATGTCAGAATTCAAATCCACCCATTCTCCGAGATTTCTCTCCCTCCTACGACCACGAGCTGAACTTTTCGTGCCACACCCCCTTTTCAGTAATTTAGAGACGCCGGTGTTGGACAATGTTGTACAAACTTACAAATCACACAACACCAGGTTAGAGTCTACCAGGTTTAACTGAGCACTAGCTTTCGGAGCGCTGCTCTTTCATCATGTGGTTGTGGAGTCATTTCCTATTTCATTAAGACACTGCAGAATCTAACACTGACTCTCACATTGATACTGTTCACTCTGTGCTGCTGCGGTCACTTTTGCTGGGTGAACGTGCCCCAAGCCCACGATCGGGACATGAAGACCAGTTGATCCATTTGCTTACCGCTGTTGTGAGATCAGTGCTCATGTAGCAGCTTTTACTGATCTGGACCAGAGATTATTTGTGATGACAAAACATATAAGACTCTGGACTAAACAATGGAAAACTTGATTTAGGTCGTTAAGCAGTTGTGTTGAACAAGTGAGGCCACAACAGGCTTGAAGGGTCTCCTTCGATGTCGTTGTCCTCCACAGTATCGTGGTTAGTATCCCCGCCTGTGATGGGGCTCAATTTTCCGCTGGGGGCATCGTAAATGTTTGAAAACTGTCGCTCTGTTCCCCAGTGAAGGTTATTAATGCCTGGCCTTCCATTCTCGATGAGATATGTCACAGCAAGGACAGTGCTGTCTGAATCAGCTGGGGAAGGACTGCAGCTCCTAGGGAAAGAGAGTGTCAGTGAAAGTGCAAACACGTGAGTTGTGCAAACTGCACATTGTGTTTGTGAAGGAATGAAAATCATTATATAGAGTTGTTCCTGACTGACATGTTTATTTAAAGCAGGAATCTGAGAAAGAAAACAAAGCAATCCCACTCAGATCTGAGTTCAGAAACATTTCCAGCAGCACTAATGAGGTTGTACAGTGGAGAACCACGTTTGGATGCATTGAATTCGGGTTGATGGGCGCAGCTTGCTTTCACTCGACCGGGTTACCAGTGTGTAAAGCCATTAAACATGGTACAGATAGTGTTCAATGTGATGGTACATTTGCTCAGTGGTTCGCACTGCTGTTAAGTCTGTAGGTTAGGTGAATTGGTCATGTTAAATTGCGCTGATGTGTCCAGGGAGTGAATTCAGTAAGTTAAGTGAATTAGCCATTGGTAAAGCACACGATGCCAGGTTTTATTCCAACAGGTTTAATTGAAACCACAAGCCAGAGGCCTGCGGGGATAAAGAGGGGAGGTGGGCTGGTTGAGATGCTCTTCAGAGTGTCCCGACAGAATCGATTGGCTGAATTGTACTTTCAGCATTGTAGGGAATCTGTGATTCTATCAGAGAGGACACTGCGGCGTTTATTGGGCTGCTAAGACATTAGAGACGATGCTGAAGGCGTTTAGTGGGGACGGAATTTTATTTACTTGGGTATTGGAAAATTTGAAACTGAACCAAGGAAAACCGAATGGAAGTTTTCCAGAGTATTTGAGGTTTGGACAGAGTAAATAGTTGGTAAATTCACTCTTTCAAGTTCACAAATTTCTGAACGTCAGGAAATGAAAACCATCGATGTCGGACAAAGAAATGTGGGAGCAGAATTTCTGTCACTTAGAGAATCCGTTTCCAAAACATTTGGAAAGGCACATTTAGAGATAGAGAAGCAGTGAGTTTCACCAGGAGAGAGACAGCCCGTGGCCAGGTAAAAGTGTAAATATGGGGTGTGGGGAATGGAAGGTGCGAGGAAACAATGTCTAATTTGGACGACTTTAGATGTAAAGAAATATCCGAAACGTATGCAGCTGAGTAAGATTCCGCAAAAGAAAAACTCAGAGTTTTGAAAGATTTCTATTAATATTCCTCATGAAGCATTATAAATGGAACAAAGCAGATTTTGTATATTGTCAAGGAAAGATATTCCACAATGAGTAGGAAGTGACCCGTCTCTTGGAGATCGATTTCCTGCTTTAATCCCATGCCTTAAAGATGGGAGGACAATCACCATGATGTTGGATTCATTTGATACCAACTGAAATCTGCCAACGTAACTGAGCATCAAAACTGGCATCTTGTTTTGTAGTTTAACCTTCTGTTTTTCTCATTAGTATTTTCTTTAAACTGAAATAAATTCGGAGCAAAATTGAATACAACAATAAACGTTCCACTGATATAAATCCAATTCATCTCCGATCATTGCAAAGAACAGAGTGAGGTTGCAGCAAAATTAATAAAATGAAATGAACAAAATTGCATTTCTGGGAATTTTACCCAGTTCAGGTTCAGCCTTATGAGAAAGACCACCGGGCTAAAACATCACCTTCACTTCTCTCTCCATATATACTTTGTCTCGTGAGAGAGACACTGTCTGAAGAATTTATGCGTCAAGACTAAATGTCCGTGTGAATGTGACGGGAATTTCATGTTTGCTGGTTCATTCTGAGACAGTTCGAACACGGAATGAATCAAGGACAGGTGTTCCGTTGGAGGACGAGGTCCATTCCTTGGATTTTGCTGGTATTATTATTCCGTTGAAAGCAGAAACATAATGGTGTGGATTCGATTCCACTCAGGGAATTTCTTATCCCTAGGTGCACCATATGTAATCTTGACGGGGTCACATGTGAGCCCCTTTGCAATGGGCTGAAGGGGCCACGGGGTTTAGGCGACGGGTTGCTCTTCCATTGTGCTTGTGTGGATGTGATTCCTACTCTGGCTGTTACTCCTATCAAACACAGCTGTGGTTTCCCTTTGTGCCTCGCATCTTTAATACACATTGGATGGAGAATCTTGCTCTTGCCCTTCACTACACCGGAGATTTGTGATAAATCGTTGTCTCATCAAAGTCGAAATAAAGCAATTTGTTTCTGTTGTAAGTTACATTGGGATAATGAAAAGGAGTGCAACGTTTCTTTCCTCCTTTCATTCCATCCTGACTTTCCATGAATTTACATCGAATGAAAATGAAACAAATAATGAGAGATCAGGTGCAATAGTTTATCCAGTGGGATTGTGGATTTTAACAAAGTTCTGATCAGTATTTCAAACAGTCAATTGGAATTGGAACCACAGAAAACGTTTCCAATGAAACGGAACTTTCATTCTTTCACAACCATTTGCTGTGTGAATCATACCGCGATCCATCATCCAGTGTGATCAGCAAGTTGGCAACAATATAAGATCCACCAATTTTCTTCAGTAATCACAACTTCTGCACATACCCATCTGCGGAATGCCCAGTGCCATTTGTTGTCTCCAGGCCACATCGCATTTCTTCTTCATGAGCTTATGAGCCTAGTTCCCGATCTGTCTGATCAGTTTGTAAACCTTTTCTATCACTTCATCCCATCCCCTCAGAATTCTAAATTTATCAATAAAATGATTTGTTAGACCAAATGATGTAGGATTGGAAGTCGGCCATTCAGCCCATCGAGTCTGCTCCACCATTCAAGGAACACATGGCTGATCTGATAATCCTCAACTCCATTCCCCTGCCTTACCTCGACAAAGCTTCATCGTCTTCATGGTTAACTATCTGTCTGGCACAGTTTGAAAAAAACACACCAACTCCGCCTCAACAACAGTTTTGGTAAGGAGTTCCACCGATTCACTGGCCCCTGAGAAAAGAAATTACTCCTCATTTCTGAATTAAGTAGGCAATATCTAATTCTGAGTTCATGTCCTCTGCTACTCTCCTCATACTAGAGGGTAAACCACCTGCCTGTATCTACCCTGTCAAGGTCCCATGAATATTGAACATTGTTAAATATTGTTATGTGATTATAGAGCTCCACTCCGCCTCCTTTGTTTCACGGAAATAATCCCAGCCTAATCAGTCATTCCACGAATATCCATTTTATCCAGAGTTGGCAACACGTTTGTAAATCTCTGCTGTCCCCTGCAGCGTCCAGACATATTATTAAGGCAGGTGAAAAAAAATTATGTGAAGCAACTTTTGAAATTACAAGCACAGAAGGGAAATTGAAAGTTGAAATCAGTAGCGACTGAAAACCACACAAGGACGAAATACAGTAATGATAACGCTGGCAAATGAGAACCTAATCATATCCCATTGACATTCAATGGCTTTACTTTAACCTAATTCCCCTGCGTAATCATCCACGGAGCTAGTACTTAGGAAAAACGGATTGAGGTTGGCAATAGAAACACTTTGACGACAAAAACATGTCCGTTGGTAGACAGTTTTTGATTATAAACTCAACTTGTGTCTCCGTGAATTCTACACCGTTTGCAAGGCACAAATGGGATGTGGTACAGAACTCTCTCCATTTGCCTCGATGGGTGTAACTTCAATAACACTTAAGGAACTGGGCACCGTCTACGACAATGCAGTCACTTGATTGCACCCTCATCCATACCTGAATGTTTATTCTCTTCACAGCTATGTCACATTTGCAGCAGGGTTCACCAACGACACGATGCACTGGAGTAAGTCATCCGTGCATTTTTCATAGAACCTTCAAAGCTCAACAACTGTACCGACTATAAGGACAAGGTTGAAAGATGCAAAGCAACGCCACCATTTGCAAGTTCCCCTCCAAGAACCAGAGCACCTTGGAAAGGATAAACGCATTGAGTGGTGAAGCAGTCTTGATGGGCAAAGTTGCATGCTTCAGCCCTCCATCTTTTAATCTTAACATTTAAGAAATTTTGATTAATGCAGTGACCAGATTTGTGCTCAGTCCTGTAGCTATTTCCTAAACTGGTGGTTACTAAAGTTCTACTATCATCTACAGCCTGTGGTCAACAATAGAAAATATCCGAAAACCCTCTCAATCAACTGTTTCCCCTCAAGATGAAAGTGGTGCTGGAGAAGCACAGCAGGTCTGGCAGCATCTGAGGAAAAATCAACGTTTCGGGCAAAAGCCCTTCATCAGGAATGAGACTGGGAGCCTATGGTGTGTAGAGATAAATGGGACGAGGGTGGGACTGGGAAGAAGATAGCTGAGAGAGCAGTAGGTGGAAGGAGGTGGGGATGAAGGTGATATGTCAGGGAAGAAGGTAGAGTGGATAGGTGGGAATGAAAATACACAGGTTGGACAGATCAGGAGGACAGTACTGAACTGGAAGGTTAGAACTGGGCTGAGGTGGGGGAGTGGGAATGAGGAAACTGATGACGTCCACATTGATTCCATGGGGTTGTAGTGTCCCGAGAAAGAAGACGAGGCGTTCTTCCTCCAGGCGTTGGGTGGTGAGGGATTGGCGATGGAGGTGGCCCAGGAACTGCATGTCCTCGGGAGAATGGGAGGGGGAGTTGAAATGTTTGGGCATGGAGCAGTGGAGTTGATTATTGCAGGTGAACTGGAGATGTTCTCTGAAGTGCTCTGTATGAAGACATCCAATTTCCCCAATTTAGAGGTGACTGCATCGGGAGCAGCAGATACAACAAATGACATGTGAGGAAGTGCAGGTGACACATGATGGACGTGGAAGGCTCCATTGGAGCCTTGGGCAGAGGTGAGGGGGAAGATGTATTGGATGTCTTCTCAATTCCTGCGGTGGCAGAGAAAGGTGCTGAGAGGGAATGGTGAGACATTGGACGGCGTGGACATGAGTAGGTAGTCGCTGAGGAAAAGGCCTTTGAGGAAAGCGGATAGATTTTGGGAGGGAAATATATCCCTGGTTGTGGGGTCAATTTAGTGATGGTGAAAATGTCAGCGGATGTGATTTATGTGGAAGTTGGTGGAATGTAAGGCGAAGACCTTGTTCTGTTCTTGTTGTGTTTGGAGGTGTGGAGTTCATGGATGGAGGTGCGGGACATGGATGAAATGTGTTAGAGGGCATCTTCAACCACAGGGGAGGGGAAAGTCTGGTCTTGAATAAAGGAGGCCATCTGGTGTGTTCTGTGGTGGAACAGGTCCACTGGGAGCAGATGTGGTTGATGGGGAGGAGTTGGGAACATAGGATAGCATTTGCTCACGAGGTGGGTTGGGAGGAGGTGTAATCCAGATAGCTGTGGGAGTCAGTGGGTTTGTAAAAAATATCAGTAACTCTGACCTCCAGGGATATTTTTTACCCTCCCCATCCCATCCACTTTCCACAAAGATTTTTCCCTCCAGGACTACCGAGTCAAGTACACGCCCTCCAATGGCCCACCCTTCCCTCCCGGCACCTTCATCTGTCTCCACAACAATTGCAAAACCTGTACCACCCCCCCCCCCCCACACACACACACACACACCACCTCCGCCAACTGCCACAAGGAAGACTTCCACATCCACAAGGTTTCACCTGCACTTCCACACATATCATTAGTTGCATCCATTGCTCCCGATGCAGTCTCCTCTACAGTGGGGCCACCGGACACCTTCTCACAGAGCGCTTCAGAGAACACCTCCAGGACACTGGCAACAATCAACCCCAACGCCTCGTGACCAAACACTTCAACACCCCCCCCCCCCGCCCCCGCCACTCTCCCGAGGACATGAGGGTCCTTGCTCTCCTTCACCACCGCTCCCTCACCACCCTGGAGGAAGAATGCCTCATCTTATGCCTCATGACACTTCAACCGCCTAGCATCAATGTGGATTTCACCAGTTTCCTCATTTCTTCTCCCCCCACCTTAACCTAGATCCAACTTTCCAGCTTAGCACTGTCCCCATGACCTGTCCCACCTGTTTAACTTCCTTCCCACCTATCCGTGCCACCCTCTTCTCCGACCTAACACTCTTATCCCCACCTCCACCCACCCATTGCACTCTCAGCTAAATTCTCTCAAGCCCCACCCCAACTTAGCTCGCAAAACTAGAGTCTCCCAGCCTTATTCCTGATGAAGGCCTTTTGTACAAAACGTCATTTCTTCCTGCAACTCGAATGCTGCCTGACCTGCTGTGCTTCTTCAGCACCATTCTAATACTCACTCTGATCTTCAGCATCTACAGTGTGCACTTCCATCCAACTGATTCCCCTGTGCATTGACGTTCAGCGATCATGGATGTCCACGACAAGATATCTTTGTCTCTCTACACCACACAGAATCCTCACTGTTATGTTTTATCTCCCCAATTTCGTTAACACTCATTTGTCTGGATTCAGTTCAATTCGCCATTTTCCATTCCACCTGATTGATACATCACTGCAGTCTCTGACATTCTTCGTCATAGTCAACTACACGACCAATTGTTGCATCATCAGCAAACTTCTGAATCATGGCTCCTACAACTAAGTCTAAATCATTGGTATCCATCAGAAAACAGTGGACCTCTACTGGAAACAGGCATCCAAACATGGTTCATTGCTGGTTGGGATAAACAGTTGCAATAACAGCAGAATCGAGCTCCTGTTGTCATTTGTAAAATTGCTGCTGACTCTGTCTGTTGGTCTCCTGAGTGATCAATTCTCACATATGGGAGTGGTGAATTACCTGAGTACATTGTGACTGAGCAAGTCAGTTTACACCTCAGCGGGTAATTGAATTCCTTCCTGCATTCACCCCATGGCCTTGACTTCTTGGCGCTACGGGTATCATTGTGTTTATTTGGTTTGATAATCGGTTGAGTTCGAGTCCACACAGACACTATTCCCATTTTCCCCGTTGTCCATGTATTTTTATTCTTCCCTTTTCCCACGGAATGTTGTTATCATTGGTCTGAAGAGCATTTGCTTTTCATTCTTAATTCACCTTGAACTGAGTCAGATGGCATTCGTGGGTGAATCACGTTGTTGTGGATCTGGAGTCACATGTTGACAGGACTCGTTATGGTTGGCAGATTTCCCTTTCGAAGCGACATGAATGAATGTGTGTTCAGTAAACTAAAGTTATTGTCTCTGTTCCTGAGATTGGGTCTATTTTCTTCATCGAATTTAAATAACAGCAGCTGCCACATTCCAGTCTCCAAAGATTACTAGCCCAATATATCGCCACTGCACTGACAACTCCCTACTGCATTTCTCCATTCAAAGAATGACAGTGTAAATTCAGATTATCCCAGATGGAGGGAGAATACGACACGTTGCTATGTTGGAATGGAAACAATGTACGCTGGATTGGAGTGTTTACTGGAGCAAGAGAATGATGTCGAGACGATGTGAGCAAAAACAGTTCTTACTGCCAAAGTAAGAAAATATCGCTTTGTGAAGGAAAATCTCTGAGAATGCTTTCGATTCATCGACCTCTCACTGAAGACTCCAGCCCGCTTCCTCCGAGCCAATTCTCAGTGGAGGTTAATGCTGCTGCCGAATCTTAATAATATAATACATTGAGACCAATATGCGCTTCCACCCCGCCTTTGACCAGAAGCACTCCCAGCCTCAGCATTGCATGCACTTAGATAAATATGCAAAGTATTTTCCATGGGGTCGGGGAGTCGAGAACTAGAGAGCATAGATTTAGTTTGAGAATAGAAAGGTATAAAATAGACCTGAAGGGCTACTTTTTCATACAGAAGGTGGTGTGTGTATGGATTGAGCTGCCAGAGGAAGTGGTGGAGGCTGGTACAAATTGTAACATTTAAGAGACATCTGGATGGGTATATGAATAGGAAGGGTTTGGAGGGATATGGGCCGGGTGCTGGCAGGTGGGACTAGATTGGGTTGGGATATCTGGACGGCATGGACCGAAGAGTCTGCTTCCTTGCTGTATATCTCGATGACTCTATGATCGGGCCTTTGCCAATCATGTCACTGAGGCACCAGAATAGCTTCACGTGCTCATTTCCATCGCCACGTCTGGTGAGGTATTCGCTGCTGCGAAACAAATTTGTCTGATTCTGGTTCTAGGAAACTATTGTTAACATATTGTTAATAACGCATTGTTATTGAAACATACATTGCAACAATATCCAAACCATCCCATGAACCTGTTTTTCCCTGGAAATCTATCAAAATCAGTCATCAACATGCAGTACTCGATGTAACCACCACAGCATCTGAGGATAGCGAATTCAAAATTCAGCAAATTGTGTATCCCACATGTCTGCTATTGTTCGCCTAATATTCCTGTTGTGTATCTGCTACTCTTCCTAACATATCTTCTGTCACTGCATATATTGCTGATTTTAGTGGGCGTGGTGGCACAGTGGTTAGCTCTGCTGCCGCACAGCGCCTGAGACCTGGGTTCAATTCACGACTCAGGCGACTGACTGTGTGGAGTTTGCACGTTCTCCCCGTGTCTGCGTGGGTTTCCTCCGGGTGCTGCGGTTTCCTCCCACAGTCCAAAGATGTGCGAGTCAGGTGAATTGGCCATGCTAAATTGCCCGTAGTGTTAGGTAAGGGGTAAATGTAGGGGTATGGGTGGGTTGCGCTTCGGCGGGTTGGTGTGGACTTGTTGGGCCGAAGGGCCTGTTTCCACACTGTAAGTAATCTAATCTGTCTGCATGGTTTGAATGTTAACATATTCTGCATTGTGGCCGCAGTAAGCTCGTTCGAATCGGAGTCACTGCATTTTAGTCCTTGTGACTCATGCTGAAGAAACACAGACAAAAATTAGTTGATTTTACATGAAAGCATTCCCTGAGATTATGAGTGTTTTTCCGACAAACCCCACCCCCCCCCCCCCTCTCTCTCACGTCTCTGCGAGTCATATATCAGGATTCAGACACATCCATTCTCGGAGAATTCCCTCCCTCGTGCAGTCACTTACCTCTTTTAAGTTTAGTGAGTAAAATTAGGGCGCATGGTATTGGGGGCAAAATACTGACTGGGATTGAAAATTGGTTGGCTGACAAGAAACAAAGAGGAGTGATAAACAGCTCCCTTTCTGAATGGCAGACAGTGACCAGTGAGGTGCCACAGGGATCAGTGCTGGGACCGCAGCTTTTTACAATATACATTTATGATATAGATGATGGCATTTAAAGTAATATTAGCAAATTTGCTCATGATACAAAGCTGGGTGGCAGGGTGAAATGTGAGGAGAATTTAGGAGATTACAGGATGACCTGGACAAGCTAGGTGAGTGGACAGATGCATGGCATATGCAGTTTAATGTGGATAAATGTGTGGTTATCCACTTTGTTGGCAAGAACGGGAAGGCAGATTACTACCTAAATGGAGTCAAGTTGGTAAACGGGCAGTACAACGTGATCTAGGTGTTCTTGTACATCAGTCAATGAAAGCAAGCATGCAGGTACAGCAGGCAGTGAAGAAAGCTAATAGCATGCTGGCCTTCATAACAAGACGACTTCAGTATAGAAGCAAAGAGGTCCTTCTGTAGCTATACAGGGCCTTGGTGAGACTTCACCTGGAATATTGTGCGCAGTTTTGGTCTCCAAATTTGAGGAAAGACATTCTGGCTATTGAGGGAGTGCAGCGTAGCTTCACAAGGTCAATTCCTGGAATGGCGGGACTATCTGACGTTGAAAGATGGGGCGACTGGGCTTTGTGGGCGGCACGGTGGCACAGTGGTTAGCACTGCTGCCTCACAGCACCTGTAGACCCGGGTTCAATTCCCGACTCAGGTGACTGACTGTGTGGAGTTTGCACGTTCTCCCCGTGTCTGCGTGGGTTTCCTCCGGGTGCTCCGGTTTCCTCCCACAGTCCAAAGATGTGCAGGTCAGGTGAATTGGCCAAGCGAAATTGCCCGTAGTGTTAGGTAAGGGGTAAATGTAGGGGTATGGGTGGGTTGCGCTTCGGCGGGTCGGTGTGGACTTGTTGGGCCGAAGGGCCTGTTTCCACACTGTAAGTCTAATCTAATCTATACACTTGAGTTTAGGAGACTGAGAGGGGATCTGATTGAGACATGTAAGATTATTAAAGGATTGGACACTCTGGGGGCAGGAAGCATGTTTCCGTTGATGGGTGAGTCCAGAACCAGAGGACACGGTTTAAAAATAAGGGGTAGGCCATTTAGAACAGAGTTGATGAGAAACTTCTTCACCCAGAGAGTGGTGCGTTTGTGAAATGCTCTGCCCCAGAAGGCTGTGGAGGCCAAATCTCTGGATACTTTCAAGAAATAGTTGGATAGAGCTGTAAAGGATAGTGGGATCAAGGGTTATGGAGATAAGGCAGGAACAGGATACTGATTGAAGATGATCGGCCATGATCATAATGAATGGTGGTGCTGGCTCGAAGGGCAGAATGGCCTACTCCTGCACCGATTGCCTATTGTTCCCCTCCCATTTTCCTTACAATCACTTTCACATTGACTCTGTTCAGTCTATGCTGCTGTGGTCATTATTTCTGGGTGACCATGCCCAAGTCTTACCATTGGGGCGTTCAAATCAGTTGATCCATTTCAATACCGCGGTTGTGAGATCAATCCTCATGTCGCAGCTTCTACTGACATGGACCAGCGATTATTGAAACATCAGGCATAGGAAAAGGGAACAGGGCAGCATTGAGGAAAAGAAACTTTATTCAAATACACCAGTTTCTGTCGAAATCTGCATCATTTATTTCACTTGTTCATTCGGCTCTAGCGAGACTATTGTGTGTAGTATGCAGGGGAGAGGTGCCAGGATATTGTCTGTGCTGAAGAAGAGAGATTGGGTAAACTGGAGTTGTTTTTTCTTAGAGCAGAGGAGATTGTGGGGGTACATAATTAAGATGTACAAAGTACTGATGGATATGAATATATTGACAGAAATACATGTTACACTTTGATGAAGACTTCGATCACGGGGGGCCATCGAGTTAAGGTCAGAGGCGGAAAGATTAGAGTGAACCCGTGGAAAAACGTTTTCAAATGGTGGGTGGTTGAAATCTGGAACACAGTGTATGCAAGGAATGGAGAGGCAGAAATCCACATAACTTTCCGACGTATTCAAATGTGAATTTGTGATGCCAAGACATACAAGGCTGTGGGTCAAGTGATTTGAAAAGGAAGTGGACAGTTAAGCGATTGTTATTGAGCAATACAGATGATCCATTCCAAGTACAGGTTATTAAGACCTGTCCCTCCATTCTCGAAGGGACATGTCGCGAGAAGAACTGTGCACTATGCAGGACAATTGCTTTCTGTCCACCATCGTCCAATCCTCCTTGACCCCCAGCACTTCCTCATCTGGCACCATCACACGAAATCCCAGAAGGTGTAATGCTGCTCGTTTACGATGTCTCTCCTCACTGTGTAAGGTTCCACTGATTTATCTGCCCATCACTCAATTTAGCAAACTGCATTTCCTGCTCACAATGTGATCTGATCGAGACTGGGGAGAGAAAAACAGAATGGCTAACAAACGTGTGTACACCTACGTTCTGTCTGCAAGCAAAAAAGAAAGACCCTGAGCTTCTAGATTCCTGTCACTGCAACATCCCACTGTGCTCCCATGCCTCCATTTCAGTTTGTTGTGCTACAGAGCTCCCGCATAGAACAGCGCGAGTTGGAAGAGGGGCAATTCATTTCCTGCTGAAACACCGTGCAATCTTCCGTACAACATCGAGTTCAACCATTTTAGACTCTGTCCACCTTCTTTCACGTTCCTGAACCACCTACACATACCATTCGTTCCAAAGGCGGATGGTTCGGCTCGAAATCTCTCCCCAGGTGCTGATGTTTTTCAGATATTTCTGCTTTTTTTGGATAATTTTGTTCTGTTCTGATCGGCAGACTTCAGGAAACGTGTGTTTCCACGGGAGAGTGGTCAGAGATGATTTATCAAGCTGGTGCCTGAGCTCGACCATTCCCCCTGCGAAGGTAAGCAAAAGTGAGGGCTGCAGGTGCTGGAGCTCAGAGTCGAGAGTGTAGTGCTGGAAAAGTACAGCAGTCAGATAGCATCTGAGGAGCAGGGAGATCGATGCTTCGGGGCACAAGCCATCGCTATTCCATTACCACCCGATGCCTGGAGGAGGAACGTCTCATATTCCACCATAGGACCCTGGAACCACACGGGATAGTGTGTATTTCAACAGCTTCCTCATTTCAACTCTATGCATTATCCCAGTCCAATGCCTACAAATAGGCACTGCTCTCTGGACCCAGCCATCAATCCCTCCTCTGATCTATCACATTCTCCCTCACCTTCATCCACCTATCGCTTTCCCAGCTCCCTGACAACCAAACCCATTCCCCTCCCTCAACTCCGATTGAAAAGTCTCATTCCTGATGAAGGGCTTATGCCCGAAACATCGACTCTCCTGCTCCGCGGATGCTTCCTGACATGCTGTGCTTTTAAAGTGCTACACTCTCGCCTCTGCAAAGATAGATGATCTCGTCTGGGGCTCCTTATCTTAGAGCGGAGAAAACTAGAGAGGAATTGATTAAGGTGCACAGAAAGGGGATAGATACGTGTGACAGGAATAAACTTCTTATGGCAAGGGTTAATAACCAGGAATATATATAAAACGCTGGAAGGAGGATGTTCAGAGAAGATTTAGGAAGAATGTTTACACCCTGAGAGTGTTGTTTGTCTGGAACTCCATGTTTGAACGTGTGAAAAAGCTAAGAGTCATCAAAACACTTCAGGAGTATTTAGCAGAACACTCGAGAAGCTAGAACATGCACGGACAATGACCAGGTATGGGAAAGTGGGGCGAGGATAAACAGATGCTTGATGAAATATTGGAATACCGTAACTTTGGGAGCTGTAAAATGGAGCCTAGCGGAGCTCTGTGGAACAATGAAAGACGTGTTGGACATCTACTGCATGAAGATTGCGATTCAAAGTTTGTGGGTTTAAGTCCCACCAGAATCGGAGTTTAATTCAGATTTCAGCGGAATCAACGATTGTTCTGCTGATTCATCATCAGATCCCATCGTCTGGAGTTCTCGCCCCTGCTACTGACCAGAGAAGATTCCTCACTTTGTTGATGGTGAGGTTTGAGGGAATCATATCATTTGAAACATGATCAGCGCCAAATCGGCTGCTCATTCACAAAAACCACGGCAGAAGATCACTGTCTCTATACCCATTTCCCTCCCACAGTTACACAGAATTTTTCGGTTTATTCAGTGTCTTTTTCCCTTTGGGCGACAGGTTGATGTAGATGGGCTGGGAAAAGACATTGACATGTTTGGTCAGCCATAATGATATCAAATGGCGGGGTAGTGTTGGCAGATTAAATGCCGTCCCCCCACCCCCACCTCCTATTCCTCTCGGTCTGTCCTGTTTGTGGCAGAGAGTTTTAAACAATAACAGGATGTGGGCAATGTGAATCCACACCACGGAATACCAAGGTTTCCCCCCCCCCCCCCCCCCTTTATCCCACTGCTCTCACAGCTGGGATACACAGCTCCTGATGCAGCTTTAGATCAGACAGTGGAGGATTCTCCCAGGCGCTCTGTCAGACTGCATGCTCCTTCACACAGTTTTCCAGCTGGGCACATGGAGCAAACGGCCGTGTGCATGCTGGGGATTCAGGGGCAGATTTCCCCTTTGCCTGGCTAGAGTGCTGGCCACGGTAATAAACATGAATTTGAGAAATTCACTATCTTATTCTGGATTCTTATCACTTTACAATTTAAACTGAAATTCAATTTACTCTGGCATAACATTCTTCTATCTTCATTATTCATGAAAACTGTGCAACATGTCCTTGACTATAGCCATGGTGAAGATTGATGATGAGTACAATTTGCTTCATGTTGTCTGTAGGAACTTGCAGAAGTAAGTTAATGAAGTGTCGTTGAATCGCCGATAATATAACATTGTCTGTAAACAACACAGCGACACACAGAAACCCAGTTTTCAATCAAGTCAATTTTGCGCATTAATATTCTATGTCCCATTTCCTGAACCTGATGCTCGAAAAGTCGCATGTCCATATCAGTTCCCCCTTTTCTGCCTTAGCTTTAATTTCAGAACCACAGCAAAAGTGGAGCAGGCGGGTCGAAGTTCCCAGAGGTACGAGTAGGGAGCGGAGCAGGTAACTGCTGTCTGGTGGGGTTTTTTTAAGTCGCGGGTGTAGTCCAGTTTTTGTTTTTTAACGGCTAAAATTTAAAGTTGTTTTTAAGGGCCTAGCGGACCCGGAAGCTGGTGTCGCGCTAGCTTACCTGGGAAGGATTTTTTCTTATATAAGCGCGCAGGCGAGGAGGCAGATGTGGTCATAGATCAGAGCTTTAGGGGAGTAGTTACTCCAAAGATTGCAGACAGATGGGTGACAGTGAGGGGGAGTGGGAGGAAGCAGCCAGTGCAGGGACCCCCTGCGGTCATTCCCCTCAAGAACAAGTATACCGTTTTGGATACTTGTAGGGGGGGATGACTTACCAGTGGTAAGCAACGAGGTTCAGGCCTCTGGCACGGAGCCTGTCCCCGTTGCTCAGAAGGGAAGGGTGGAGAAAGGTAGAGTGATAGTTCTTGGGGACTCAATTGTGAGGGTCACAGATAGGCGGTTTTGCGGGGGCGACAGAGACTCACGATTGGTATGTTGCCTCCCAGGTGCAAGGGTACGTGATGTCTCTGATTGTGTTTTCTGGGTCCTTAACGGGGAGGGGGAGCAGCCCCAGATCGTGGTCCACGCTGGAACCAACGACATAGGAAGGAAGAGGGGTGAGGATGTTAGGCAGACTTTCAGGGAGTTAGGTTGGAAGCTCAGAGCAAGAACGAACAGAGTTGTTGTCTCTGGTTTATTACCCGTGCCACGTGATAGAGAGTCGAGGAATAGGGAGAGAGAACAGTTAAATGCGTGGCTACAGGGATGGTGCAGGAGGGAGGGATTCCGGTTTCTGGACAACTGGGGTTCTTTCTGGGGAAGGTGGGACCTCTAAAAACAAGATGGTCTACACCTGAACCTGAGGGGCACCAGTATCCTTGGGGGGAGGTTTGCTAGTGCTCTTTGGGAGGGTTTAAACGAACTCTGCAGGGGCATGGGAACCTGGACTGTAGCTTTAGGGCACATGACTTTGAGTGCAGGGAGGTTAGGAACAAGGCATCGATCTCGAAAGAGGGTGCCTGTAAACAGGAAGGTGGCTTGAAGTGTGTATACTTCAATGCCAGAAGTATAAGAAATAAGGTAGGTGAACTTGCAGCGTGGGTTGGTACCTGGGATTTCGATGTTGTGGCCATTACAGAGACGTGGGTAGAACAGGGACAGGAATGGCTGTTGCAGGTTCCAGGGTTTAAATGTTTTAGCAGGGTAAAAGAGGGGGAGGTGTGGCATTGCTTGTCAAGGATAGTATTACAGCGGTGGAAAGGACGATGGAGGAAGACTTGCCATCTGAGGTAGTTTGGGCTGAGGTTAGAAATTGGAAAGGTGAGGTCACCCTGTTAGGAGTTTTCTACAGGCCTCCTAATAGTCCGAGAGAAGTAGAGGAAAGTATTGCGAGGATGATTCAGGAGAAGAGTGAAAGTAGCAGGGTGGTTGTTATGGGGGACTTTAACTTCCCAGATATTGACTGGGAAAGCTATAGCTCGAGTTCGTTAGATGGGTCGGTGTTTGTCCAATGTGTGCAGGAGGGTTTCCTGACACAATATGTAGACAGGCCAACAAGAGGTGAGGCTATACTGGATTTGGTTCTAGGTAATGAACCAGGCCAGGTGTTAGACTTGGAGGTAGGTGAGCACTTCGGGGACAGTGACCACAACTCGGTGACTTTTACTCTCGTGATGGAGAGGGATAAGTGTGCACTGCAAGGCAAGAGTTATAGCTGGGGGCAGGGAAATTATGATGCGGTGAGGCATGACTTAGGATGCGTGGATTGGAAAAATAGGCTTCAAAGGAAGAACACAAATGATATGTGGAGATTGTTCAAGGAACAGCTGTTGGGTGTCCTTGATAATTATGTACCAGTCAGGCAGTGAGTAAAGGGTCTTGTGAGGGAGCCGTGGTTTAATAAGGAATTGGAATCCCTTGTGAAAGGGAAGAGGGCGGCCTATGTAAAGATGAGGCGTGAAGGTTCAGTTGGGGCGATTGAGAGTTATAAGGTAGCCAGGAAGGATCTAAAGAGAGAGCTAAGAGCAGCGAGAAGGGGACATGAAAAGCCCTTAGTTGGTAGGATTAGGGAAAAACCAAAGGCTTTCTATTGGTATGTCAGGAATAAAAGGGTGACTCGGGTAGGTATTGGTCCAGTCAAGGATAGTAGTGGGAAGGTTTGCGTGGAGGCAGAGGGAATTGGAGAGACACTAAATCAATACTTTTCGTCAGTATTCACACAGGAACAGGACACTGTTGCTGATGTGAATATTGAGTCACAAGTGATTAGAATGGATGGCCTTGAGGTATGTAGGGAAGTGGTCTGGGGAATACTGGAAAGGATGAAAATAGATAAGTCCCCTAGGCCTGATGGCATTTATCCTAGGATCCTCTGGGAAGCTAGGGAGGAGATAGTGGAGCCATTGGCCTTGATTTTTATGTCGTCATTGTCTACGGGAATAGTGCCAGAAGACTGGAGGATAGCGAATGTGGTCCCCTTATTCAAGAAGGGGAGTAGGGATAGCTCGAGTCAGTATAGGCCAGAGAGTCTCACTTCTGTTGTGGGCAAAGTCTTAGAGAGAATTGTAAAGGATAGGATATAAGAACATCTGGATAGGAATAATGTGATCAAGGATAGTCAGCATGGTTTTGTGAAGGGCAGGTCGTACCTCACAAACCTTATTGAGTTCTTTGAGAAGGTGACCAAGGAAGTGGACGAGGGTAAAGCAGTAGATGTGATGTATATGGATTTCAGCAATGCGTTCAATAAGGTACCCCCTGGTAGGGTAATGCAAAAACTATGGAGGTATGGCATTGAGGGTGCTTTACAGGTTTGGATTAGGAATTGGCTGGCTGGAAGGAGACAGAGGGTAGTAGTTGATGGTAAAGGTTCATCTTGGAGTGCAGTTACTAGCCGTGTTCCACAAGGATCTATTTTGGGACCATTGCTGTTTGTCATTTTTATAAATGACCTAGAGGAGGGGCTTGAAAGCTGGGTGAGTAAGTTTGCGGATGACACGAAAGTCGGTGGAGTTGTGGACAGCAAAGAAGGATGTGGCAGGTTACGGCGGGATATAGATAAGTTGCAGAGCTGGGCAGAAAGGTGGCAAATGGAGTTCAATGTAGCTAAGTGTGAAATCATTCACTTTGATAGGAGTAACAAGAAGATGGATTACTGGGCCAATGTTAGGCTACTTGATAGTGTGGATGAGTAGAGGGATCTTGATGTCCATGTACACAGATCTCTGAAAGTTGCCACCCAGATAAATAGTGCTGTGAATAATGCATATGGTGTACTGGTCTTTATTTTTAGAGAAATTGAGTTCCGGAGTCCTGAGGTCATGTTGCAGTTGTATAAGACTCTGGTGCGGCCTCATCTGGAGTACTGTGTGCAGTTTTGGTCACCATACTATAGGAAGGACGTGGAGACATTGGAACGAGTGCAGAGGAGGTTTACCAGGATGTTGCCTGGCATGGTAGGAAGATCGTATGAGGAAAGGTTGAGGTACTTGGGGCTGTTCTCATTGGAGAAAAGAAGGTTTAGGGGAGATTTGATAGAGGTGTACAAGACGATTAGGGGTTTAGATAGGGGTGACAGTAAGAACCTTTTTCCGCTAATGTAGTCAGCTGTTACTAGGGGACACAGCTTTAAATTAAGAGGTGGTAGGTATCGGACAGATGTTAGGGGTAGATTCTTTACTCAGCGGGTTGTGAGTTCATGGGATGCCCTGCCAGTAGCATTGGTGGACTCTCCCTCTTTATGGTCATTTAAGCGGGCATTGGATAAGCATATGGAGGTTATTGGGCTAGTGTAGGTTAGGTAGGCCTTGGTCGGCGGAACATCGAGGGCCGAAGGGCCTGTACTGCGCTGTATTTTTCTATGTTCTATGTTCTATGTTATAAGCTTGCTGCCAGCGGCTCCAGTGGAGCAACTGATCAGCGCTTGGTACTTTACAGCGTGTAAAAACGCTTCAGCTGTAATTTCAATCCTTATCAAAAGCTGCTTTTACTGACGTTGATCTGGAATTATTGGAGGATCAGACTGAAGCGTAGTTGAAGAATAATGTCGAATGTAGCAGCATCTGTTCTAAAACTCCAGTTTCTGATTTGTGGGATTGTTCAGTCTTTGCGAGAGGTATCTATTATTAATCGTACAACTGCACATATTTCCCAGGTAATTATCCATCTGTGGATCGAGAAACAGAGGTGATATTTTAGCTTGCTGGCCTTTTTCAAATCTCTGACACTGCTCTGGATTACATTATTGGAAAGGCTGTTAAACTCGTTTCATATAATCCTGTTTGCTGCAAACTCACTCAGCTCATTAAACCGTTCGAAAGGAATTAGATTTACCTCTTTGGGTAGACTGAATGTTGTCAGTGAATCTGGTAAAGTTATGACAAATGGTTTTGCTACTGTGCAGAACAGAGGAGTCCAACAGGAATAAGGACGAGTCTTGTCGCTGGATTTTCGGGAGGAGATCATTGAGTATTAAATAGACTCAGTCCCGTTCCTGGCCATTGTGAGCAAATGTTCAAGGCAACAGATAGCAATGATAATGATGCTTGACATCGACAGGTCCATTCCTACTCACTATAGTCACATTTATATTACAGATCACATAGGCGGTGGAGGTGATGTTCCTTACGGCAAGCTGAGACAGTGCGACAATTAATCCCACGTTGTTAGTCTCATTCTATACCATAAACCAGTTAGCCAGTGGACTGAGCTAACCGGCTTCCATTTAATGCAAAGCTAAAACAAACAGCTCAGTGCATTAACAATGTATAGTAGTTCACGTCAAACCAGCTGCTACACCTTTCAACACCACCAGCTCTTCTTACACTAAACATGTTCAGTTGCAGGTATTATGCAATTTATTTCCGATGAACGTTAAACAATTTGTGAGTGTGTCACTTTTGCCGCCCCATCCAGGATTCCCAGAATCCCTGTCACTGTGAAATTTGTTCCTTTTGTGACTGCATGTGGCCTTTCAAATATACTGGAATCATCTTCTAAAATGTTTTTTTCTTTCTGTAAAATCATCTCCGATTTCAAAAACTCAGAATAAAAATTACGTGCTACCTCTTTCTCGTTCCTCGCTGGTTTTGAAGCTCTGAACTCAGTTGTACATTCACCTGAACGAGCTAATTTCCCTCTTATTTACCCTTACCATCCTCAAATCCGCTGGGAAACCTCCATTAGGACACAACTCAGTCATTCCTGATTTGTGTCATGTGATTCTTCCTCTATTCCAGCATCCCATTAAACCCCTTCTTTCCTTTACTCGTGTCTTTATCTCCCGGGAAATCTCATTTCCGTCGTCTCTAATGATTTTGTATCAAGGGAAATCTGACCATATCCTTCCTCATCATATGCCATCCCCCAGCCCCCGTGTATTTAATCATGTCATAATATACCAGTAAATTGTGTCCTCTGAAGTCATGCTGGGTCTAATTCAACTCATGAAAACTTACCACATTACTGGAACAGGAAAGGTGTGGGCTATTCACTTACAGCTGAATCGGTTGGTTGCAGCAACATTGGGTCAAATCGCAGTCACATAGGTGACTGTTGTTCTCATTTTTATTTCTTCTCAACGCGTGCTTAAATAACACAGTGAGAAATCAATTAATATTGATGACATACACAAGGGGGCGTGTTACATCTGAGGTTATGAGACGAGGGACGTTTTGATTAACATAGTCCAGAGATTGTTCAAATCTCAGGCACACGAGATTGACAGAGAGCGATGCTATGTGAAATATACTGTCTTGGCAAATGCCAATATGATGAAGTTGTAAGTGTAACGTACTTTTAATGGTGCTGAAATGTCTGGCTCGCACAAGGAGTACAGAACAAGGCAACAACATAACATTTAGAACATAGAACATAGAACAGTACAGCACAGATCATGCCCTTCAGCCCACGAAGTTGTGCCGACCATTGATCCTCATGTATGCACCATCAAATTTCTGTGACCATATGCATGTTCAGCAGTCTCTTAAATGTCCTCAATGACCTTGCTTCGGCAACTGCTACTGGCGTCGCATTCCATGCTCTCACAAATCTCTGTGGAAAGAACCCGTCTCTGACATCCCCTCTATACTTTCCTCCAACCAGCTTAAAAAATTGACCGTTCGTGTTAGCCATTTCTGCCCTTGGAAAAAGTCTCTGGCTATCGATTCTATCTATGACTCGCATTATCTTGTCTATCTCAATTAGGTCCCCTCTCCTCCTTCTTTCCTCCAATGAAAAAAGTCCGAGCTCAGTCAACGTCTCTTCATAAGATAAGCCTTCCAGTCCAGGCAGTATCCTGGTAAGCCTACTCTGAACCTTCTCAAGACATCCACATCTATCCTACAATAGGGTGGCCAGCGAGATCGAAAGCGTTGGATCTAGGTTCCGGTCACGAAAGGGATGTGAGTTCGAATCCCACCACTGCCATTTCTGCTGATCAACTCCACCGCCGCAGCTTTGATCCCTGCTGCATTATTGATGTTCAAAACAAAAGTAAAAATCGTTAGCTTCCAGGGGAATTGACTGTGGTGTGGAAACGTGCTGAATATTGGGACGATTCTCTGCTGCCATGATGGTGTTCGCCTCCTCTGCAGAAAATCGCAAAAAGCTCGACTCTTGCTTTACGTTCCAGGCAAGTTGAGTTTTTACTGGAACCGAACGGAGACTGTTCTTTCATCGCTGTTGTGAAACAAAGTCCTGCGGTGAGTCGATTCATCGTTATTTGGCTTTCTGGCGAATGGGAAATTCCTTCCACTGAAGATGTTATTGAATTTCTCCCATTTCCTTCATTTCCATCCTGGAGACATCGGAAGCGAAAGGTAATCTAATCGAGACTGTGATCGGTGAAATTCACCTTTTTTTATGGCCCATACTTATTATATTCTTTCTTTCTCTCTTTTCAGCATTGTCTGGGAAGTGGTGGTGCACTAAGGCTGCAGTATGTTTGAAAGAGTAGTTTGGAATTGCCCTGTTGTTAGTTGTGAGATTACTTTATGCCTCTTGACCTCAGACTCTCTCACATTTAGCATTCATGCTTCGCTGTGTCTGAACATGCATTAGGTATGCCCGTTTTGATTGTGTTCCGTGTTAAATGCTTTCTGTTTGCGATTCGCTCAACACGTTACGAGTTAACAGGGGTTCTGAGGTAACTTCCAGCAGCAAAAATCCTCAATTGAGGACTTGGGAAAATTTCACGAAGTATGGTCAGTCGGAGCAAAAGTAAGGAAATCATTCGTTTCTGCAGTGTTTTCAAGATGTCAATTACCCTGGATAACAACGAACTATTGGAAAAAGAAAGATGAAAAGTAGATTGTCTTCAACTTTCAGTACTGGATGCCACAGAGCCACAGCGCGGCTGTCTGAGGCTTGTTTCTGTAGTGTAGTGGTCATCACATTCGCCTAACACGCGAAAAGTCCCCAGTTCGAAACTGGGCAGAAACTGCTTTGTTCTTCAGTTGCAGCCTTTTACACGGACAAGAACGGAGCTTTCTTGCTTGCTCTCCCATCTGCAAACCTGCCTTCGAAAATGCTCGAATAAATCTGTGTGACAAGTAATGCAATTCCATTTAATTTGTGTGCAAAGCATTGTAAAGATTTTCTCCAACCTGGTTCTGATCATATGCCATTCTGTTTCAGAGTGTAATTACCACGTTCTGATCCCTTCCATGAAAAACAGTACCGCATTTTTATTCCTTGCGCAGGCGGCCCAGTTCAAAGACTGGGAAGAAGCTGATGCGCTGGTGTCACAGCGCACCACGGATTCCTGAACTAATCTGTCTGTCAAATGTACACCAAAGTCGTCTCTGCAAGGCCTCATTTGGAAGCTGTCGGGCGTTATTCAACATCCATAAGTTTGATCACACAACGATCGCTCTGAGATAGTTACACAGTTGCCAGTTGTACAATTTGTTATTCCAAGAAACACTGAAAAAAAAATTCTCTGAACTCCTCTTCCAATATCACTGTTGTCAGTGTGACTATCCCAGTGTATAGGAATATTGAAGTTTCCCAAAATTATCACAATGTGTTTGTTAAAAAATTCCAATGAGTTCCTGTGTAATGCATTGATGTGCATTGGAATGCTGTTCGGTGGTTAAAACAGTTCTGCTGCTTGTGTCCTTGACAAGTAGCAGTCAGAATTTACATTCGGAATGACTCTACTTCATGATCTGAGACCAAATGCTTTCTCTGTAATGCCCTTGTTATCTATTATAGTTCTTGTTGCGCATTTTGCCTGAGGTTCTGCAAGGTTGTGATCCATTGACTATTTCTGTCCAACTTTTGTTCGCCTTGTAACCACGTCTCTCTGGTATCTTAATCTCTTTTATCGCTGTGTCACAAATCAATCTACCTTATTGAAGAGACATTATCCATTCAAAAAAAAACATAATTTACTCTTTCCCATAATTTCCTGTCACAAACTGATTCACTGATGTACAGTTTTAGTTAAACTCTGTCCCATCCTGTTCCTTTCTGCTTGTCTTCAGTCACATTCCCATACTGCTCCCATATTTCACCTTTTCCCTTTGGATTTGGAAAGCTCCTTTCACCTGAACCCTGTCCCTGCATCCTCTTTGTCAGTTGAAAGCCCTGTCCATAAACCTACCGACATGATTGGCCAGGACACTGCTCCCAGCATAGATCCAGGGTGACCATCCCAATGGATTATTTATTAAATCAGGAATGGGATGTGGGTGTCTCTGGCTGACCAGCCTTTCTTGCCCAGCCTGAGCTGCCTTCGAGCTGAGTAACCTGCTCGGCCATATCATTTCGGTAATTGAGAGGCAAACACTTTGCTGTGGGTACGTCGTGCAGACCACGTGAGGATGGACAGATGTCCTTATATAAAGGACAAGTGTTTGGGTTTTTTGTACCTCAGCAATGGTTTCATATTTATTTATGGATTGTTAGTTACTATTTTTAAAATTATTGATGGTGGGATTCAAACCCACTTCCCCTGAACATTACCTGAGATTTTGTATACAAGCTCTATCAATAATACCACTCAGCCATCAATTCGCCTGCTCACTGCTTGCTCATCCCTGAGCACTGATACATGAAGCTAAAGCCATTCTTCCAACATGACTGTGTGATGCTGAGATCTTCCAGCACTCTGGAGATATCAATCAGTCTCTCTCCATGCGGTATCCCTCACTGTGTGGATCTAATTGTTGCCTCTGTCAGCGCCTCCAGCTCTTGCAGTTACTCCAGATCCTGGGCGACAGAGTTCTCCCCTCCAGAGAGATGCAACAGCACAGGCCAGGGATGGAGTTTGGGATTTTCCAGGTATCTGTGGGGTTCATTTCCATTCTCCATGTGTAACCCTCACTGCATCAGTCTAATTTTCCATTCTGTCTATTTCTCTGTCTCCTGTATGTACTCAGGAAGTTCCTGACTCAATAGACTTCCCAATTGCTGGGTGGCTCGTCCAACATCTCATTGAAGTTGATTGGTCAGCCAGAGAGACAAAGGATGGGAGATGTGTTGCCTTCAATAAATCCTGCAGTGACGTAAGATCACTCACAGTGCACAGAGCAGGGAGTAATGAGAGGGCTCCAAACATTATCTGACAAGACATGACATAGATACAATGCTGGAGGGGAAGCACAGTGCAGTACATAAACACCCCTGGCTCAATCACCTCGTCTACATTAACTTACATTGCACAGAGGAAGCATGGGGAGTTCATAGTTATCAATCCAGGCCGGTGCTGTCTTAGTGAGCATCAGGACAACAGAGGGGAAAGCAGGCCTCCGACAAGAGGGTGGGAATGCTGCCTGGGATCTTTCTGTTCTGTGTTCTCCCTCCAACACTGTACTAAGACTCACTACTCTGCAACACTGTACCTACGGCATGGCTTGTGCACCAGTGTCTTCAGTCATTTTTAACTCCTATAACAGTAGTTGTCCCTGTAACCTGTTCCCTTCCCGATAGTCCCTCCACATATTTGAGACATACTGCATTCCAGACTACCATCCCTATCGCTGTAATTTGTTTCAGTGTCCACAACATGCTTTATTTCCATACTGTAATCCTCTTTCACTAGATTCAGAGTGATACAGCACGGAAACACAACCTGTGGCCCAACTCGTCAATGTTGCCCATGTTTCACACAGTGAATGAGTCTCATTTACCTGCGTTTGGCCCTTAGCTCTTCAAATCTTCTCCTCTCCATGTACCTACCCAAAGGTCTTTTCCATGTTGTCATTGTTCTTGTTTCTCCCATGTGCCCCGGCAGTCCGTTCTGTCTGTGCTCCATCCTCTGTGAATAATATTGTCCCTCAGCTCCCTCTTTAAATCTTTGCTCTCTCACCTCCAGTTTGTACCCTCGAGTTTTGGACTCACTTACCCTTGACTATTCAGCATCCTTATGCCCAATCCTTGTGGCACTCCACTGGTCACAGGCCTCCTGTCTGATAAGCAACTCTCCACCACCACCCATATCGTAAAGATCCTTTTGTAATCATAGCAAACCTCCTTCACTGTCCACTATGTCACTCTCTAGCCTTCCAGCCCATCACACATGTCTGTCAATGGTACAAATACCGTTGCTCGGGGCTCCACAGTTCCTTCCCTAACATCCCACAATATCCTGTGATATACTTAATCAGGTCCTGGGGCTTTCCAAACCTTTGTGTTTTAAAACGTCCAGCACCACCTCTTCTATAACATGCCCTCTTTTCAAGCCATCAAGATGTACAAGGGAAACAGACCCTTTGGTCCAACTCATCCATGCTGACCAGAAGATCTAAATAAGTCCATCCCATTTACCAGCATTTGGCCCATGTACATCTAAACCCTTATTATTCACATACCCATCCATCTCTTAAATGATGTCACAGTATCAGTATCTGCTACTTTCTCTCTCAGCTCATTCCATACACACTTCACCGTCTGCATAAAAAAGCTGACCCTTCAGTCCCTTTTAAACCTTTCCCCCTTTAACCTTAAGCCTAGGCCCTTTAGTTTTGGATCCCCAATCTCTGGGCAAAGACCTTGAATGTTTACCCAATCCATACCCCTCATGTTTATATAAACCTCTGTCAGGTCACCCCTCAGTCTCTGATGCTCCAATGAAAATAACTTGAGCTTATTCAGCAACAACCCCGGCAACATCTTGTAAATCTTTTCTGAACACTTTCAAGCTTCATAACCTCCTTCCTATAGCAGGGAGACTGGAATTGCAGCAAACTCCAAATATGGTCTAACGTATTACTCTTGTTCCCTGAGTTCCCCAGTCCTTGTCAACAGTAAGTTCTGGAGTAAAAAATGTGTTTAAGGTCTTATCCATATCCTACGGTTCCACACATCAATGATCTCATTGATCTTTAAGGAACGCTATTTTGTCTCGAGTTACTCTTTTACTCAGTATAGTTATACAATCACTTTTGCATTCTCCCTATCCTTCCCTGCCGAGTCTATTTCATGTACCCTTTCTGCATTCCTGATTTCCACCCAAAGTGTATCCCTCCAGTCCCTGTGATCTTCAGGGATTCCCTTGATCCAGCTGGCGATACCTGACACGGGCCCCTTTTCCTTGTCCAATAGACAGCCAGTGTTTCCGAGTGCTGTCAGCATTGAGCTGCACACAAACAGGAACATACTGGTGGTGATCGCTCAATTTATCTCACTTTTAAAATAGTCTCAGTTGCCAGACTTCCCTTTTCCTGCAAATAGACTCCCCCATCACCTTTTGAAAGTTCCTGTCTAATACTGTTAAGATTGGTCTGGTCCCATTTCAGAACTTGAACTTGTGGACCAGATCTGTCCTTTTCCATCTCTATTCTTAAGCTAATAGAATTGTGGTCATTTTGGCAAAATGCGTTCCCACTCACCTCAGTCCCTTTCCCGACCTTGTTTCCCAAGGGACGGTCAGGTTTTGCCCCTTTCTCTTTTCAGGTCATTTACATATTGATTGGGAGTTTTCTGGAACACAATTACCAAATTCCTCCCTTGCAAATGTTGAACACTGGCTGTCCCAGTCTAGGTTTGGAAAATTGAAAAACCACAACCATATGATGATTAGGGTTTTGATAGGGTTGACCATGAGAACCTTTTCCCACATATGGAGTCAGATATTACGAGGGGCATAGCTTTAAATTAAGGGGTGATAGATATAGGACTGACGTTAGGGGTAGATTCTTTACTCAGCAAGTCGTGAGTTCATGGAATGCCCTGCCAGTAACAGTGGTGGACTCTCCGTCTTTATGGGCATTTAAACAGGCATTGGATAGGCATATGGAGGAAAGTGGGCTAGTGTAGGTTAGGTGGACTTGGATCGGCGCAACATCGAGGGCCAAAGGGCCTGTACTGCGCTGTATTTTTCTATGTTCTATGTTCTATAACAACCCTATTATTCTGATTGATATTTGAGATCTCCTGATATATTTGTCCCTCACTCTGCCACTGATTATTCGGGGTCAGTAGGACAATCGTATCAAAGTGGCGACCCATTCTTATTTCTCAGTGCCACTAACATAACTTCAGTGGGCGATCCCACAGGAATATCCTCTCTAAGTCTTGCTGTGATGATTCATGCATTCAAAACCCACCACCATACATCCTCTCTTGCCTACCCTTTGATGCTTCCTGTAGCATCTCTACCTTGAACCAATGCGCTGCCAGCCCTGCCCCTCCCTCAGCTTTGTTTCTGTAATAACTGTAATATCCCAGTCCTATGTTCCAATCCATGCCCCTTGCATTGAAACAAATGCAGGTTAATCATCAGTTTTCCCCAATTCCCTGCTATATTCTTACCTGCCTTGTCTGCTGAAATTGCTCTCTTTAACTTGTGCACCAGCCTCAATCTTCTTTCTGGCCTTATGACTCTTTAGGTGCAACACCCTACCAGACTGGTTTATATCCTCTCAAGCAGTTCTAACAATTCGCCCCACCAGGATGTGGGTCCCCCTCCTGCTCCCAGTTCAGGTGTCTTCCCCACCCTGTCAACATGTGCTGACAACTTCACACATCCAGAGACTTGTCCACCAAGGTCCCTGTGTTCTTCAGTAATCCAGGTGGACCTACCATTCATGATGTATATCCTTCACTTATGAGACTTCCCACAGTGCATTACCTCACAGTGATCAGAAGTAAACTCCATCTGCCATTACTCCACACAGTTTATCATCTGATGGACATGAGACTGCAGTCTGAGACCACCCCCACCTCACCTTCATATCATCTGCAAACCTACTAATGATTCTTTCTGCTTTCATATCCAAGTTCTTAATGTACATAATAACCAGCAATGGTTCCTGCACAGATCCCTGTGGGACACCCACTGGTGAAAGCATTTCAAACACGAAGAAGTCTATCCACTAATTGTGGATCCAATTTACCAACTTGCCTTGGATCCCAATGGCTCTTTACATTTGAACCGGCCTTCCATGAGGGACCTTGTCAAAGGCCTTATTCAAGTCCATGTAAACCACATCATCTGCACTGCCCTCATCAATATTTTAAGACACCATTTCAAAAAGAAACTGAACTGAATTCCTCAGACAGTATCTCCTCTACCAAATCCGTGATGATGCTGCCGAGGTGATCCTTGCCTTTGGAAGTGTTGATGCATCCTCACAATTGTTCCCAATAATTTCCCTCCCCCTGCTGTCAGACTATCTGCTCTGTAATTACCTGGCCTATCCCTGCTGCCCTGCCTTAACAAAGGATCCACATTAGCAATCCTCCAGTCAGTCAGCACTTCACCTGTGGCCAGCAAAGTTTTATATATATCCACCAGGGCCCCAGCAATCTCCTGCCTTTCATTAGGCACTGGGGATTTCTCCACCTTTATGCCTGTGAAAACATTTAATACCTCCTCCTTATTCATCTTTTCATGTTCTAGCACCTCACTGTCCCAACTGAAATCCCCAACTACAATGCCTTTCTCCTGTGTGAATACAGATGGGAAGTATTCATTGAAGATCTTACCTACTTCCTCTGGCTCCATGCACAGATTGTCCCTTTGGTTTCTAACAAGCCTCGCTGTTAACCTGGGAATCCTCTTCCTCTAACTAAACTCATTAAATACCTTGTGGCCTCTCCTTAACAGTATCTGCCAAGGTTATTTCGTGCCCATTATTTGCCCGTCATTTTAAGGATCCCCGTGTACTATCTATACGTTGGTCGGTCTTTGCTTGTTTTCATCGCATTGTACTTCCTTTATCAAGCTCAGGATATCGCTTGACCAGTATTCACTGGAATTACTGCCTTTTCATTCACTCTTCGCAGAACACACTGGCCTTGAATTCTCCCTGTATCACTTTGACGCAGTTCCTCTTTCTGAATATGAACCCAACTGCAAATAGTTCATCCCAGTCTGTGTTTGCCAGATCCTGTCTCGTGACAGTGATAATGCCCAGTGACGGTGAAATTCTAATGATTAGGGCGCCTCCACAAATTTGGCGTTTTCACTTCTGCACTATCCTTATTTTTCCAAAATGACTATGACTATGAAAGCTAGTGTTATGACCCCTATCACCAAAACACTATACAAAACCTTATGTCTGTCATCTTGTCCAGCACCTACAGCCCAATCTGTCTGTAACATCGGGCCCTTACTGACCTCCCATCTGTGTACCTTCCTCCAGCCTCTCCAGCACATGATGTCGCTGTAACCTTCTACAGTCCCAACAGCACTTCTCCATCCTGTCCTACAGCACCTTCATTACCTCTAACCTTCCACCATCCATTTCACCTCACTGTTTGTACAGCGTTTCCTACCAACCCTCCCTTTGTGCAATGTTCTGAAGCTACCTGAACGCTCCCGAGCTCTGTAACCATGCCCTCTCTCTCTTCAATCTTCTGTGTCTCTGTGACTAACTCTCATTACTACAATGTACCTTACCTTTGACCACCTCCAGTCAGTACTAGCCTTCCTAGCTCTCGAACATCCTGCAGCCACTAAAACCATCCATGTACCTGAAATATTCTCTCAATTGTTGTAACAACTGTCATTCCCACAACTGCATCTGTCCATAACCTCAGCCAGTCCATAGAATCCTTGCTAACTCAGTAACCTCACCCAGTATGTACAATTCTGAGTATGACTAATTTCATCCAGTCTCCCAACTGTCCCTACCTCTAATTGTCGAGAGAATCCACAACCCTACCTCACTTTAGGAAAGATGTGGAAGCTTTGGAGAGGGTGCAGAGAAGATTTACCAGGATGTTGCCTGGAATGGAGAATAGGTCGTACGAGGATAGGTTGAGAGTTCTCGGCCTTTTCTCATTGGAACGGCGAAGGATGAGGGGTGACTTGATAGAGGTTTATAAGATGGTCAGAGGAATAGATAGAGTAGGCAGTCAGAAACTTTTTCCCCGGGTACAACAGAGTGTTACAAGGGTGAATTTAAGGTGAAGGGTAGAAGGTATAGAGGAGATGTCAGGGGTTGGTTCTTTACCCAGAGTGTGGTGGGGGCATGGAATGCGCTGCCCGTGGGAGTAGTAGAGTCAGAATCATTGGCGACCTTTAAGCGGCAATTGGATAGGTACGTGGATGGGAGCTTAATCTAGGATAGATGTTCGGCACAACATCGTGGGCCAAAGGGCCTGTTCTGTGCTGTATTGTTCTATGTTCTATGTTCTACCTCTTGCGTTCACCTCCTCCAGTCCCTCTTATGGACACCATCTATGTAACCTTATCCTGTTCCTGACTATATTCTCTTCCTGTTCCAATAATCCCTTGTGAACTTTGTGACCTAGTCCAATCTCTGCAGTGCTCTGTATAATCAGCCTCACTGTGCCTGGAACCTGGCTTCAATTCCAGCCTTGGCCGACTGTCTGTGTGGACTTTGCATGTTCTCCCCCCTGACTGTGTGGGTTTCTTCCGGGTGCTCTAGTTTCCTGCCGTAGCCCAACATTTGCACGATATGTGATTGTCCATCATAAATTGACTGTAGTATTCAGGCAAGTGTGGGTTAGGTGAGTTCACCACGAGAAATGCAGTGTTTATTGGACAGGGAGAGGGATGGGTTTGGTTAGGATGCTCTTTAGAGGGTTGGTGTAGACTTGTTGGGCCGAATGGCCTTTTTCCACACTGTGGAGATTCTATTCAGGTTACTGCCCAGTCCTGTCAAGCATCCCTTTCTCTTGTACCTTGCCTCATCCCCAATACTCTCCTTATATGTGTAATCTCCAACAGTCTCTAAAACACTCTATATATATCTATATTAATCTCCATTTGCCATTACTCGTCCCACTTCCCCAGCTGATAAAGGTCCTGCTGCAATTTCTGATAACCTTTCGCACTGTTCACAGTATTGCCTATTTTATTGTCATCAGCCTAATTACTAATCATACTTTGCACATTGTCATCCAAATCATTGATATAGGTAACAAGCAGTAATAGGCCCATCACCGACACCTGAAACACTCTACTAATCACAGGCCTCAAGTCCAACAAGCATCCTTCCAGTATTAGCCTCTGCTTTCTCCCATGAAGCTCATTGAGTGTCTAATTTGCCAGACCCCCCTGGATTCCATGCCATCGAACCGTTCAGAGCAGCCTATCATGTGGAACCTTATCAAAAGCCTTTCTGAAATCTAGATAGACTAGGTCTACCACCCTACCCTCATCAACAATCCAGGTCCCTTCCTCAAAAGAACGCTAAAGAAATGTGAGCTAAGATAACCTATGCACAAGGCAGTGTTGATTGCTCGTTACGAAACCGTATCTTTTCAAATGCATGCATATGTTATCTCTCAGAACCTTCTCAAGGAAATTACATGTCACGGTTGTTAAGCTAACTGGTCGATAGTTCACAGATTCTTCGTCGCAGCGCTCCTTGAACAAGGGCACAACGTTCACAACCCTCTAGTATTCTGGGACCTCTCCCGTGGACAGCGGTGATGCAAAAAGACAGGGCCCCTGCAATATCTTCTCGCACCTCTTGCTGTGTTCTTGGATACACCTGTTCAGAACGAGGAGATCTATAGAAATCCTGCAATGTCTGAAAAATATGTCTATTTCTTCAAGGTAAAATCACCAAGGAAAGGGCAAGTGACTTAATGAAGGCTAACATAATATATTAAAGATTATATTAATCATAAGAAATGAGCTCATAAAAATTTTAGACATTGTGATAACCGGAGAATTCTCAAAAATTTGTTTGTGTGGAGTTTGCATATTCTCTCCGTGTCTGCGTAAGTTTCCTCCGGGTGCTCCGGTTTCCTCCCACAGTCCACGAAATTACAGATTAGGTGAATTGTGCTTATTTACACAAAGTGTTCAGGGAGGTGTAGATTAGGTGCATCAGTCGAAAAATGTAGAATCGGACGGGAATCGGTCTGGGTGGTTACTCTTCGGAGGGGCAGGGTGGGCTTGTTGAGCCCAAGGGCCTTTTCCACACAATAGGCTTTTAATGATACTGTGAAGGAAGAACACGAAGTTTACATAAATCTACAATCTGTATTGCAAAGAAGACAAAATAAAAGCAAGGTCAAATGTGGAATTTTGTAATCGGGAGAGGAGAGGTTATTGTGGAGAACAGGGAAATTACCAAGAAAGTAACCAGTTACTTTGCATCTGTCATCACGGAGGAAGGTGCAGAAAATCGCTGAGAAATACCAAATGATCACATGGAACTTGTGGAACTAAAGACATAAAGTCAATTCATATCAGTAACAAGGTAACAGTTGAAGGCTAGCATAGTAGTAATGTAGCTGGATTGAGCATTGCTAAGTCTGATGAGCCAGTTGTACTTCGTATCAAAATATTAGAAATAAATCAGCAATTAATTGTGCTGTAGATGACTGTTTTATTTTCCTGTACATTCTGCAGAGGCTGGAAGTCAGTAAATGTGTTCCAAGCATTGTAGATGAATGGAAGGGATTCAAGCATCTGCAAAGGGAAGAATAGATAGTGTGGAGAACTACAGACCAATTAACTTGACATCTGTAGGGAAAGCGATGGAATCTATTATGTAGGATGTGATATTGGGTATTTAGAAATTAACAGCAACATTGGAGAGAATCAGTTTGCACTGACAGAGTCTGGCTGAGTCTTCATCCTTGACAAACTTCAGAATGATATGAACTTGTTTATTGCAACATAGAAATGGCATATTTCGATTTTCAGAAGGCTTTTTTTTATAAGAACTCATGCAGTGAATCATAAATAAAGTAATGTGGATTGTAATTGGAGGAATATATAGAAGTGGAAAGTTAAAGCCAGGTTAGCCTTCATTTAAGAGAATCAGAACATAGTCTGAAGGTCATGCTGAAGCAGTTTCACAGCTTGCTAATGAAACTGTACATAGACGATTGAGTCCAGTGTTGGAAACCCAATCTGAGAAAGGATATACTGACCACAGAGGATGTGCAATCGACATTCTCCAGATTAATCCCTCAGATGGTGAGATTGCCTGATGTGGAAACTCGGCCTGTGTTCTTTCGAATTTCAAAGAATGAGAGGTGGGTCACAGCGAAATTTAGAGAAGTCACTAAACATCTGACACGGTGGAAATAAACAGGATTTTTCTCTGGCTGTCTACTCTACATATAAGGCAAATAATGGCAGGTAAAGGATAGACCATTTCAGACTGCAATAAGAAGGCAATTCTTCGTTTGAAGGGGACTGACGAACACAGCGACATGAAACCCTGCTGGCAGGAAAGATTATGGAGAATCCCCAGATATTCTACTGGTACGTCAAGTGGAGCAGAATAACCAGGGAAAAGGTAGGACTAATTAATGACTTACCAAGTTGCATCCAAATCTATTTAGTGCTAGGAGACAGAAGGTCTGCTGTTAGAAGTCTGTTTGACTGGAAACCAGTATCCAATCGTGTACCACAGGGATCAATGTTTTGCCCCATATTATTTGTGTTTCGGAGATGCCAGTGCTGGACTGGTTTGGGGAAAGTTTAAAAGTTACAGAACACTAGATGATAGTCCAACAGTTTATTTGGAGGCATGACCTTTCGAAGAGCGTAAACACGTGAGGAAGAAGCAGCGCTGTGAAAGCTTGTGCGTCTGAATAAAACTGTTGGATTATAACCTGGCGCTGTGTGATTTTTAACTTTGTTATTTGTAGTATTCATAAATGATGCCGGTGTGAATATGGAGGGGTTTGGGGTGAGTGTGATAAACCAGTTTGCGTTTGTCACAAAGTTTGACTGGTTGGTTGGCAGTGAGGTGGAAGGCCTTATATTACAGGAAGATACAGATGGAATGATCAAATGGGTGGATCAGTGGCCAATGGAATGTAACACTGATAAATATGAGGTGATGTACTTTGGAAGAAGGAACCAGACAGGGGAGGACTCAATGAATAGCAGCACACCAGTAAGCTCAGAGTGTGCTTCTTCACATATTCCTGAATGTGATTAAACAGGTTAATGTATAAGTTGACAAATCATAGCGACCATAAACATAGTCTTCATTCATGGAGGCACCGATTATAAGCGCTATGTGGAACTGTGGTTAAGGCAAATGGAATACTATATACAGTTCTGGGAGTCACATTACAGGAAGTATGTGATTGCACTGGAGAGAGTGCAGTGGAGATTCACCAGGATGTTCCCTTGGATGGAGTAGATCAGCTCGGGTTGTTTACTTTGAAGCAGAGAAGGCTGAGATGGACGTACTTCAGAAGGATAAGGTTACCGGGGGCATGGACAGGATGGATAGACAGCAGCTGTTCCTTTCAGTCAAAGGGCGAAGAACAAGGGTTTACCATGTTAAAGTGAAGGGTTTAATGTTTAGTCAGGATTTGAGGATTGGTTTTCATCCAGAGGCTGTTGGGGTCAGGAATGCACTTCCTGAGAGGTAACCTCACAACCGTTAATAAATACATGATCGTGCCCTTGAAGTGCTATAACATACATGGTTATGGGCCTCGTATCGGAAAGTGGGGCGAATGTAGATCGTGCTGTGTTTATGACAGTACAGAGCCAGTGCTTCTGTGATTGTACGGGTTGGACGGTCAATCATTGAGCAGCATAAGACAGGAATTGATGAGTTTCTGAAGAATGCATTAACTAGGGTTATAAAAGTGAACTTGTCTCCATGAGCTAGAATGGGGAAAGCTAGAAGTGTCTAATGCCCTGCTCCCTTCCTGATGTTTCTGTGCAGTCTGTGGGAAAGCTCTGTAATTTTTGTCACAAGCTATTAAACATTAGGAAAGCAGCATCTGTCTGTTTGAAAGGACTGTGCTTCCCGATCCCTTTTCCAAAGCTCGTTGCCGGTGTTCTGTCTAGTTTTATCCTTTAAGTACTCAGAGCAATTTGATACAATTGAGTGTCTTGCTTGGCCGTTCCAGAGACCATTGCAGAGTTTATTACATGTCTGTGAGTCTGGAGACACTTGTCGGCCAGACCAGGAAGCACGAGAGATTAACTTCCTGAAAGTACATTGGGGAAGGGACAGATGTTTACAATGGACATTAGATTCAAGATCAATATTACTGGCACCATGTATTATGTCTCTATATTTTGTTAATTATTTTTAACTTCCACCAGCTGCCAGAGATTTATTCTGGTCTGGATCAGTAATCCAGTGACATTTGTACAACAGTTCCATCTCCACATGGGGAGCTATCAAAACCACACTCAGCACCTTATTTCTGTGCTGCTTGACAGCTCTGTCAAAAAGAAAACCCTCCAATGCGACCATCGCAACGGGACTGAGGGCGTGGTAAATGGTTAGACTGAAGTTGTTCCCTTGTTATGGGAACTTTCCACGTGGCCAGGCAGATGTCAGAGTTGGAGCTGGAATGAAACAGCTTCCCCAGTGACACAGCTTGTTGTGCAGCACAATCTTCAGTGCCATTGCAGGAATGGTGTCCGGGCCTCTTGCCTTTGTAATATATACTGTGTTCAGCTGATTCTTCATGTCACGTGCAGCGAATCGAATTGGTTGAAGACTTGCATCTGTGATACTGTGGGCATCATGAGGAGGGTGAGGTAGATTATCGACTCAACACTTTTGGCTGAGGATGGTGCAGATACTGTATCCTTATCTTTTACACTGAAGTACAGAGCTGGGGATAATTTTGGATTCCTCTCCTCCAGAAAGTTGTTTATTCGTCCATCAACATAGATGACGGGAAGTGGCTTGGCTGCATAGTTTCGATCTTATCTGTTTGTCTTGGGATTATTTCCCCCTCTCCACCAGATGATAGTTCTGCTGTTTATAATGTGACCAGTCAAGTGCAGTAGCTTTAATGGGTTGTCATCAGGTTTAGATACACATGGTTCTGACTCTGGCATGTTTACCCCAACTCGGCACTGAACCATCACTCGGCTTGATGGTAATGCTAGAGTGATGGATTATCCTGGGGGAAAAGTTATGGATTGTGATTGAACGCAATTCTGCTGCGGCTGCTGCTGAGATCTACAGCATCATAAGATAACACAGTGTGAGTTACAATATCTGCAAATCAGTTCTACTGACTTTCCCCCAGTTCACACCGAGACCCGTTCACCCATCAGCCCTGTACTCAGTGACCTAACCTGGCTTCTGATGTGTGAACACATCCAATTTCATAATCTCATTCTGCTGAGGGTCTCACCCTGATGTCACACCTCCAATTTGTTACATTACTCAGATACTTTAAAATATTAACCCGAATCGTTTCCTTTCCCGTAATACCATCTGTTGTGTTTGAAGTGAATGTTTTTTCCTCTGTTTTTTTCCCTGACCATGATTAAGACCTCTGTCGTGTCAGTGATGCCAGCCTTATGTCGTTTCAGAGCCACTGAACTTGTGCACTTTGCGTTTTTGTTCACTTCCCAATGTACAGCGTTCTGTGCTAGACAGGGCTTTTGAGCAGATTTGACACACATCTTTGGAAAATGTTCAAAAATCAGAAATGGCTGAAGAAACTAAGCATGTCTGGCTGCATCTTGTGAAGTGAAAGCTGAGTTCATCTTTCGGGTCCAGTGACCCTTCGACAATGCTCCACTTTCAACAGCAATTTGTCCATTTTTATTTCCAGGATTCATATTATTTGTTTCATTGAAAATTTGTGCTGAGCCTATTCATTTCTGGAGAAACTCAGCAGGTCTGGTAGCATCTGCAGAGACAGAGAAACAGAGTTAGCGTTTCAAGTCCAGTGTGACAGTTCTTCAGAACTGAAAAGTATTGGAAACTGGGCATTTTAGTCCCTTGCAAGAGGTGGGGGCTAGGTGACAGGGAAAAGAGGATGTGGCAAAAGATAGACAGGCTTTTAGCAGTGGTGAACGAGAAGATGATATAAAATAAGTTTAAATTAAGATGTGAATGGGGGAAAGGGGTTCTCTCTATTGAGTGTAAGATAAAGAAGACACAACCAGATAAGGTCATAGGGAGGCCAGGAGGGAGAATGTTGAACATGTGGTATTATATAGATCTGGCCAGAGATACATTTCCACTGTAGAGATCACCACTGTCAGAAAAGGGAATTGAGGTGCTTGCTGGCTTATTGGCACGAGTATGATTTTCATGCTGGCTCAGTATTGTAACATAAAGAAAAAAACAAATAACAGTATGAAACTTGGGCTGAACGTTGTTTACCTATCTCTTTTAACATTGTTTCAAATTTGCAGTGCTGATTTTTAAATGCTTGTTCTTGAAGTTAGTATCAGATGGAGTGTAGGAGGTTGAGGGGTGACATAGAAATTTACAAAGTCAGGAGAGGCTTGGGCAGGGTGAAAAGCCAAGGTCTTTTCCACAGGATAGGAAAATTAAATCATAGAGCCATTGGTTTATGATGGAAGAGGGAAGATTTAAAAGGGAGGAAGAGGAAACTTTTTTTCACACAGATGGTAATGTGTTTATGGAATGAGCTGCCAGAGGAAGACTGGCAGATGCAGGTACAGCTCCAACATTTAAAAGACATTTGGACGAACATGTGAATGGGGATTGTTCAGAGGTATATGGGCCAAATGCAAGAAGATGGGAATAGTTTAGTTTAAAAAACCTGGAATGCATGGACAAGTTGGACCAAAGATTGTGTTTATGTGCGATATGACTGCATGAATATAGAAAGTGAAGAAAAGGGAAGAAAAGATGTGATGTAAGCAAATTGGCAAGAAATATAAAAACAAGCAGCACGAGCTTTTCCATGTATGTAAGGAGAGTTAAAGAGGTGTGTGTGATCTTTGGTATAAAGGAAGTCAGGAAAGTATATTGAGGATATTTGGAGGGTGTGACTGGGGAACTGGATACAGGGAACAGACAGATAATTTACACCACTATTTTACATCGTTCCTCACAGGGGATGGTGCTGAAAATATTTCTATGGTATAAACAAAATGGTCATAGGAGGGAAGATCTTGAGCTGTCTCTAACAGAAGGAACAAGGCAACACTCAAACAGATAAGACCAAGGGTAAACAGGTCATCATCAATTCATAGCTGGTTTTAAGAGAAGTGATCACAGAGTGGCTGGTGGCACTGTGTGAAATACTCCATAACTCACTGGATTAAAGGAATGACCCAGTGAAACTGGAGACCCTCCAATGTGGCGCCTGTCTTCAAGACATGAGGGAGACTGAAAGCAGGAACCACTTAGCCTAACCATTATTGTTGGGAATCTGTGCGAGTCTGTTATGAAGTAAGGGACTGCAGAAAAGCTTTACACAGAGTCAGCATGGTCTTGTTAAAGGCGAACTACATTTTGCCTGTTAAATCATGCAAAGTTGTTCTGGAAATCCATGAGAATGCAATAAGTGGCCTTGATAAATGGGGATATGAGGCTTTCCAGAGATTTTCCACAAGGTATCACAAAATGATGGATAATGCATTAGCATGGGATGACAATTGGTAAACACGTAAAAATCGGAAAGTCAGGATTCATTGAGTCTTTATGAGAAAAGTGTATCTACTGGACTACCACAAATATCAGTCCGATAACAAGAGCTGCACTCAGTTCCTGACGGCGGGAGCTGAGTGCAATATACATTCGAGTTTGAGGATGACACTGACAACCAAAAGGCAGGCGGTTATTAAATGAAGAGGACTCCCAAAAAAGTAGCATTACAATGGAGTGGCGTATTTCTGCGTATGAAACATAACGTCAGCAAGTTGATGCAGAAATGTTGGTTCATTAGACTGGTTCCTGGGATGAAAAGATTGAACTATTGAACACATCAAAAATGCTGAGGCGATTACTCATTGTGGTTTAAATGAATGAGGGTGCCATGACTGAAACAGACAAGATACAGAGGGGGCTTGACAAGGTTCGTGTTGAGAATGTGATTCCACACCAGGACAGAGTCTCGAACTCAGGGATGTAGGTACAGAATAAGCAATATCGATTTCTCCTAACCCCGAGAATTGTGGAGGTTGGGTCACTAATTGTATTTACAGACGGGTGGATTGGTTTGTGACATTTCAGCGAGTTGAGGAAAGCAAGGGGTTATTCAGGAAAGTTGAGTTGAGCCGTGGAATAGTTCAGCCATGTTCTTATTGAATGACAGTGCAGGTTCCTATTTCTTACGTTCTTATTTATGTTTTTGGAAAATAATTGATTATTTTCGTGACAGTTATGATGTAAAATGTTGTATTCAGAAACAACAGAGGATTTGTCTGAGTTGCCCTTGGGTGGGGCATGGGGGCTGTATTCAATGCGAATCTGGGCCTGTAACATGACCCACATCAGGAGCAGAAGTTACAGAGAGGAGAAGCCTGAAAAGAGGGATTGGGGGAGGGGGTCACTGCCTGACCCAGCCTGGATTTTCCAACAAATTTGCCAAACCATCGGAGTGGCCTCAGTCTGCTCCTGCACAGCAGGACAGAAGGGCCGAATGGAACATCAGAACATAGGGCTGACGAACATGACTGAGCCATTCGGCACTTTGACTCTATCCCACCAGTCAATAAGGTCATGGTTCATCTCATTGTGTTCCCAGCTGCACTTTTCTCTGATTACACAATGATCCCTGATTCACCTGTCTATGGAAAATCAGATAGTCAGCCTCGATATAATATGAAGATTCAGCCCTCCCAAATATCTGGGTGAGAGAATTCCCACTTGAATGAATTCCCACTTCGTGAATTTCTCCTCGTTCCAGTTCTGACTGAGGTTGGAGGGTGTCACTGTTTTCATTTCTAGTCCCATTCCTACACTGCTCACCACCAATTTTGAATGTAACCAGGTTGGCAATATGACCGATGATAAAGGTCTAAGACTGGGTCAGGTTCAGTTATCAGAACAAGCCAGTTGGATTTCTTCAGTCAGCTACAAGTAATTAACAGAACCAACTGAGGAGTATGATGAATATGCGGTTAGCACTGCGGCCGCACATCACCAAGGAGACGGGTTCAATTCCAACCTCAGATGAGTTTGAACATTCTCCATTTATCTGTGTGGATTCCCTCCTAATGCTCCAGTTTGCTCCCAGAGTTCACAGATGTGCAGCTTAGAGTGGTTTGGCCATGCTAGATTACCCTTTGTTGAGAGAGCGTCCCCTTCATGGTAAACTCTGTCAGTGTGGGGGAATTGAACCTGCGCTGCTGACCTTCCTCTGTATCACAAACCAGCCATCCAGCCAACTGAGTGGGAGACTATGTAACTGTTACAGACAGAAACAGGTACAGGCAAACGGCAAGAGAAACTTTCATAACAAGAAAAATGGTACAATTCAGATAACGGTCAAGATAACAGCTGAGGATAAAACGTTCTCTGCTCAAAATTGTACTTCATAACATGACAAGTGTTTAGAAGCAGTGTTTGGCTGAATACAATAAAGTGAGACAAAGTGAAATAGCCAGAAATACTAATTGTGATTGGATATAAAAATAAGTGCATATTTTTGCAGGAACCCAGGAGGTTGAATGGCTGAAAGTTCCTGTATCTGAAAATGGGAATTCTTTGGAACACTAACTGGAATTCATATTAAAGTGTGTGCGTGTGTGTGAGGGAGAGAGAGAGACCGCAGGTACTGCACTGAGCTGGGTGGTGAGCTCAGACCATGCTCAGGCCTCCACTGGGAAGAGAATGGACCCCCATACTAGCACATCCACAAGGACATCTGTGCCCCTGTTGAAAAATCGTGGTGTTAGTTACCCTAATCTGCCATGCTCGGGGTCATCTGTGCAGGGTGGCTCCAAACTGAGGAAGTACAACAGTGTGCCCATTGGCCTCTGAAAGATGGCACAAATGTCAGTGTTTATAGAATAGCCAGAGGTATCAGTGCGATGGTGAGTCCCTCCAGCCACGTTGGGTTGGAGAATTGACGTGGCATTGAATGCGAGGAACACTATGAGACTGGGTAGTTAATGTGGTGAGTTCGATAAGATAGCACCATGAAACTAGTTTAGTCTGGTACAGACAATCCCTCTGTCACACCCAATAAAAATGTCACTGAGACAAACTATTGTTAGATTTAGCCCAATGAGTCGAAGACTCTGATGAACCCACACCCAGTTACAAAGTTGCAGAACAAATGTTCATCTAAAACTCTCCCTCATCTTTATTGACGCCAATATCCCCTTCACCTATCATTCCTAGGAATACTGGCTCATGTTGCAGGATGCTGTCGAAATGTCTTCATTTCATCGTTCTGAAATCTGTGATCTTACATGAAATTGTCTCTCAATCTCTCTTTCGCTTTTTTCCCCAAAATCCGTTTGATTGTTGGTAGTTAAACTGGTTTCCCCACCATCTCTTTCTGGCAGGAACTAAGGAATACGGACTAGGCAATAAGGACTCTGTATCAGAATGATCATGTAACTAGACGGGTAATTCAGAGGCACGGGCTGTGACTCCAAGGCAGTGTTTAAAATCCTACCACAGCCGATGACAGAGCTCAAATTCGAATGACAAAAATTGAAATGAAACCTAATTTCACTCATGGAAACCAGAAACCGTTAAGATTTATTTTCATTATTTCACTGATAATCTTTGCTAAAGAAACTTAACATTATTACCCAGTCTGAACTCAGTGAGACTTCAGACCCACTACAACATTGTTGTCTCCATTTTGTCTTGACAAATGGCCGCATAGTCAAGGACAATTAGTGATGGACAACAAATGCTGCCCTTGCCCGTGATGCTGGCATCCTGAGAAACAACAGCATGAAAGGTGAAATAAACCAAGGAACGGTGGGTGCTAGAGATCAAAAATAAAATTCTCCAGCATCTGAAAGTGTTGGAGAATCTCGCAGGTATGGCAGCCTCTGTCAGGAGACATGCAGATAACGGTTTGAGTCCAGTGACCCTGTTTCACAACTGAAAGCAAACTGGGAAATAATGTTATTTATCCTGGTATAATGAATGGTTGGGTTGGAGAGAGAGGTGGGGGCTAGGTTTAAATTGAATGGATGGAAAAATGGCCAGAAAAAGAGAGGAAAAGAAATAAAAAAGTGAGTAAAGGGATTGCTGATGATGAACTGAAAGGAAAACAAAATGGCAAGTTATTCTCACGTTTCCCCGTTTTCCCATATTCCTGAATATTGCATCCATTTAGATTTGTCCCTGTTTAAAGTGAGTTAGGTTCCCTGTACCTCTCTTCTCTGAGTGTGATGATCAAATCCATTAGCAATATTAGTGCTGCCCTTATAGTTGCTGAGATATAGAGAAAGGTAATGTTACATTGTCAACTGATTCTTTGGAGAGAGAAACAGTTACTGTGGAAGTGTGCAGAGATGCAATGCTTTCTCAGCCAGGAAGAGAAACTCAGGAGTGGAAATAGTTTTCAACACTGAGCGCGTGCATGTTCCGTGTGGGGAATTGACTTGTTCCTGTCATTGGAAAATCAGTGGAGTTTCTGGGGATGCTTATCTTGGGTTTGTGTTGTCAGCTGCTGGGTCTGGTGACCCCACTATGTACACTGCATTTACAGAGTGTCTGGGTCTATGGTAAACAAATGGAGATGAGGCTCCACACAAGGGAAGCTCTATAAATAGGGAGGAGCAGGACAGTGCATTATCTTTCCTGGGATTTCACAGGACATTTGTCTAAGTTGGATCAGGTGTCAGGTATGAAACCAAAATTGAGGTGGTCACTGAGCTGTGTCCCTTCCTTCAGTATACTGCGTAGCCTCACACCAGTGACAGGACTGTGCTGATGCTCACCACGAATTCAACTGGATTAATTCTGGAACTTTCCAGGCAGGAGTGAGTAACATATCCATCATCACTGGAGTGCAGTCCTCCGATATATTCACTGGCTGACAGAACCCATCTGTCCGCTGAGAGCAATATATTGTGTCCATCTCCCTGAGGAAGATACAGAAAGAAACTTCCAGAAATACAGGGGAACAGAGTGACTGGTGAAAATGGGGAACAGCAGGAAATTAGAATTAATAAAAGGTACGTCTTTCAAAACCTCACTGAATTAAAGGTTGGTGTATTATTGCATCTGATGAGCTACATCCCAGAGTATTGAGGAGGTGGCAGTAGAGCTAGTGAAAGAATTACTGATTATTCTTCAAAGCTGGTTAGATTCTGGAAAGGATCCTCCAGACTGGAAAGCAGCGATTGTAAACCTAAATATTTAAAACAGGACAGAGAGAGCAAACAACAGACTAAACAGGGTGGTTAGCTTGATGTAACAAAAACATTGGAACCTTTTGTAAGGAATGTAACAACTAGACACTTGGTAAATAATGTCATGACTCGGAAGAGTCAATCTATATTCAGGAAGGGGAAGTGATCTTGATCTTTGATAAACCTGCTAGATTTTGTGGAGGTTATCCGTTGTGACATCGACAATCGAGAACCAGTGGAAATGAAACATCTGAATTTTCAAAAGATGGTTGACATGGTTGAATAGAGGTGAGTAGAGAATGTTAGAGTCCATGGGTAGGTAGGGGTGGAATACACCGAATGTATTAAAAGTTGGATAATCGAGGGAATGGAGAGAGTAGTATAATTATCTGGAGTGAAGGCTTTGGGGTATCAGAAGGATCAGTGTTTGGCCAATAGCTCTTTGCAAGATATTTCAGATATGAACAACAAATATCATCATTCACGTTTATGTTCATTAAATAGTGAGAGGTTGGGAAGTGCTGTTGTTGAAACAGACCTGGATGTGCTTGGTCATAAGTCACAAATAGATTTTTTACACAGCAGGAAGTAAATGATATGTGGCTGGCCATGCAAAATGATTAAAGTACCAGAGTAAATGTATCTTTCCAAATGATAGTGTTTTGTTGAGAGACTGTTAGATGTCTTGTGTTCAGGTTTAATCAGCAAAGGGTTTTCACCAGACTAAACCCTGGCATGATGTTACCATGAGGAGAATGTGAAGAAACTTGTGTTTAATAAAGTGTGTAAAGGTGTTTGTGAGTTTATATTTTAAAAAAGTGCTGAAGCACATTGAATGTTGAAGATACAAAATTGCCTTATTAGACCAATTATAGGAATGCCCAGGCAAATTCACATTTCCTATGTATTGGAGTGCAAATATATCCACTGTAAACATATTGGCTGGTGCTTGTTCTAGTCGAGGAGAGATCTGCATGGTAACAGCATGTACTTTGTGGTTTTTGAGGGTGGTAGTGGTGCGAGGTTCAACCGGTTACAGTATTGCAAATGGATAACACAGCAGAATCATCTAGCCTGTGGTAAGAAAACATGCATCATTCTCCCTCACTACTAACTTCACGAGAGCAATGGGTGATGGGAAATGTGATCAATAGCCAACGGTGCCAACATTCAATCCAGTCCAGTAGTTTTTGTGAACTGAAAGGGGTTAAATGGAGCTGTTTGTTCAGTGACTGTGAGTGATGCTAGTCTCCATGGATCCTAGCTATGTCACTGGATGTTTTCCGTCTCCTATTAGTAAGGGGCGTCTTGCAATGGTTTATACCATTGTAGCAGCAGATGCATCAACTCCAGCGCTCAAAGGGATCAGCAGCTGCAGAGACAGAAAAAGGAGGTTTAAACATCTGAGAATAGTCTGGAATGATCAATTAATGGATCAGAATCTGAGATCATTAGACTGGAATGCTGCAACAATGGACAGGAGTTTATCCTTGGGTCTTATCTATTTTTCCTGGTCTTGGTCAACATTACCAACTCGGATATGGGGTGCACTGCTGATTATCCAGGCGGGTTATTATCCTATCCTCGCTATTGTTGGTGTTCCTGGTAAGTTTCTTCATCTCTATCCATTTATTAATCTCTTCAATCATGGCGAACTTCGTTACTATTTCTATTATCTATATTTGACAAAGACGGAAACTACTGTCTTCAGTTTCAAACGCAAATTCCATTGATTACCCACAAATTTCAGAAAACCGCCCACACCCCCGCCCTCACAAACATCTGAGAACAAGACTGTTCACAATACCGAATTTAAATAAATAAAATTCATTTATGTCTCAGTATTCTGTCCATCACAAAACCTATCCACTACCTGCTCGATTATATGCCCAGTCACCATCTTGGCTTCAACGCTGACGCTTAATAAACCATTATCTATGCTTTGGTAACATTCAGACATTATGGTTGCACCTCTCCTTTAAGCACTCTTTCAGTTGCAAATATTTCGATCACAACTTTGTTCTTGTCTCTAAAATAACTTAATGACAGGAACACTCTCTCAGCGCAGTAATGTCAGAAGAAATGTAATTCAGATGCACAGGCTATTACACAGAAAGATGATATTCCACATCCTACCACAGACGATGTCAGAAAGTAAATACAAAAGACAGGAATTGGAAATAAAAATCATAACATTTCCAGCATTTTGTCCATACGTTTATCTATTTCACTGATGTCCTTTGGTAAATAGAACTTGCGTTATTATCTGGTCTGGCTTAAGATTTATGTGAGTCCCACAGCAATGTGCTTGGTTCTGTACTGCCTGAAAGAATGACCTCACAGTAAATAACATTTGTTTAGGTCAAAAAATGCTGCCCGTCAGTGATGCAGACATTCCAAGTAATTAAAAAATTAAAGGTTAAATAAAGCAAAGAATGATGCAACAGATCAGAAACAATAAAGAACGAGAAAGTGCCAGACAAACTGAGCAGATTTGGCAGCCCCCTCGGGTCGAGAAAAAAATAGAATTGGCATTTCGATTCTAATGACCATACATCAGAACTGAACACAGTTGGGTAATAGCGTGATTGATGTTGGTGACACCGACATCTGTTATGAAATGGAGAAGGACTGATTTGAATAGATGGAGAAAGAGAGAGATAGAGAGAAAGAAGCAAAGAGATTGTTGATGATCAGCTGGGATGGAAATAAAAAATGAAATTAAACCTTACTTATGTTTCTCCTGTTCCCATATTACTGATAATAATGAACATGTAAGGTATATGTCCAAGTTCCTGTTTAACATTATTTATGTCTGTTTTTCTCTTTTCCCTGAGTGTGATCAGCTTCTTTTATGTATTAATGGGATGCTGGCCCAGTATTTATTTCCCTTTCTTCATTGTCCTTGAGAAGGTGTTGGTGAGCTGCCTTCCTGACCCACTGCAGTCCGTGGGCTGTACGTAGTCAGTGCTGAGGTCCATGCGGCTTCATTTCTTTGAGGCTTTGTAGTGACTGACATAACTGAATGGCTGGTATGGCTATTTCAAACTGCAACTGAGAGTTAACCACATTGCTGTGGAGTTACATGGAAATCCGACCAGCTGAAGAAGGTAGATTTCCTTTCCTGATGTGCATTAGCGTGCTAGGTCGGAGAATCAAGAATGGTTTCATTGTTTCATTTAATGCCTAATTGCTGATATTTTATTGAATTCAATTTCCAACATTTGCCGTTGTGGGATTCGGATCCGGTGTCTGGGTCATTCCTGATTCCCTGGATTCATACTCAGAGATTATACAGCTGGATATTCGCCTCCTCATTATCTCCAGTCAACTCCAATGGCAATAGTGATGTTGTTGTTGGTGTGACTTTGCTTCATAAGGCAAATAAATGATTGGCAAAAAATGCAATCCTTCTCATTTTGTATTTATGAGAAGGCGAGCTGATGGGAAGTGCTCTTGGTGAAAAGGAGTTGGATGTCCTTGATCATGAGGCACTATCAGAATCCCTACAGAGCAGTCGGGCACTGGCAGGTGGGACTATATTGGGTTGGGATATCTGCTCGGCATGGACGGGTCTGTCCGAAGGATCTGTTTCCATGTTGTACACCTCTATGATTCTATGACTCAGCAAGTAATCAGCACAATAAATGAGTAGTATCGTTCATTACAAAATGATTAAAGTATTAGAGTGAAGACACCGTCCTGCAGTTGTGGAGTGTACTTGAGGCAGTATTTTCTTTCATTTATAATCAATTATCTCCTTGCTACAGAGAGACGGTGGAATGAAGATTCACCAGACAATTCCCTGCAGTGATGGTACCATGAGGAGAGTGTGAAGGAAACAAGTGTTTAATTTGTAACGCTACAAAAAGAATAAAATGTGATTGCATTAACACTGGAGTGTTATCAATCAACACTCATTATTTTCAAAACAAAACATGTATAGCATTAGATATACCAAGTTTTCCATGATATGTGTCTTCACATTTGGACAAATATATAGATAGAAAAGGTTTAGAAGGATATGGACCAAGCGCAGGAAATGGGGTTAGCATGGATGGACATTTTGATCAGCATGAACCAGTTTGTGGTAAAGGCCTGTCTCCATGCTATAGGATTCTATGACTCTATGATAATTTACAGAGCTCTATGGAGCCCCCATGTTGGTTGAGAGAGAGAGCTCTAAGCTCTGAATGAACTCTTACCGTCTGGATGTACAGTTGGTATGTGACCCTACATTGAACGTCATGTTGTTCACAAATCTGTCATCAGCTACACTCTGACAGTATTAGGTATTCCCACCAGCTTCTGACCTCCATACAGAACACTAGCCTGTCTTCTCTGTCACAAACCAATCCTTCTTTTGTGCTAAAAGCTGTTCATTGGCTCAAGTAAACTCTGTCCTTGATGTTTTTCAGAGCATCAGTAAAACGGGGCCAGGCTATTATCAGTCTGGTTTGGTACAGGCATGAAAGGGATTTTCAGAGGCCTTTTGTTTGTATGTAAACAGATGAAACTACAGACCAAAATGGTCATGCTTTCGAAGTGACTTGTATAATGAACGAGGAGTTGTCAGCTCTTTTAGCTGAGCGAGCTGAGTTGAGTTGAGCTGAGCAGTTTTCAGTTGAGTCTTGAACTGGGTAGTTCAACTGGAAGCTCTATGGAAACTCTCTCTCTTTTCTGCCATTTAGCTTCAACCTGGAAACATGCATTCCATTATGACGTTATTTCAAGGGAGTGTGATTTTTGGGACTATTGTGTGTATTTGATATAGCATTATTAAGTCTAGCTGGATAAGTTGAATTCTGTCGGGGTTCTTTATTCTGTTCATTGTGTTTCATTGTGTAGTTTTGTGAATAATGTTTTTCTCTGATTTAAAATCTAGTAGTAACCCTAGCTAAATTAGTCGAGGTAATTTTCATTGGACAATAACCAAAACAAACTGCAAATTTATGCTCTAGGCTGTTTGCTTAAGAATGTTTTGAGTCGTCTAGCCTCATCCATAAGAGACTGGGGGCTCATTGCTGGATTTTCAACAGCGAGTGGGAGGTGTTCGTGTCTTTAGTTCGGGTATTCGTTTGACTGGGTTGAAATGCTTCGAATAGTAATGGCTATTTCAGTCGCCAAACGTTTCCTAAGTGTGCATGCAGTGACATTGGATATTTTACGAAAAGTGAATAAGACCAATTTGCAAGAATTAGCAGAGAAGCTGGAATTGGAACTGACTGGTTCTGTGAAGAAAGGAGAGGTAATTACAGCAGTAGCTCGTCAATTAAACTTGCTGGAGAAACCATCAGAATCTATAGAGATGGGAAGAATTCAATTGCAAATGAAACATCTTGAGTTAGCGGCGAGACGTAAGGGAAGGGCAGCCAAAATGAAACATTTGACTTTCAATAAAATGCAGAAGAAGGTGGAAAAGAGAGAGCAGCAGAACAGAGAGTAAAAAGAAAGAATGGCAAAAGAGAAAACAGCAGAGGAGAGAGAAAGAGAGAGCTTTTGAATAGCAAAAACTGACACTTAAAAAGGGAAGTCAGTGTTAAACACGGGAGATAACAACTGAGGGTGGGCTTAGTAAGGAAGAGAGTGCAGATGAGCAAACCCTGGTAGTCAGAAGACTAGGGAGAATTTGTTTGCTTATGTTCAATCATTGCCTCAAATTGATGAGAAGAATGTGATGACCTTTTCGTCTCATTCGAAAAGTTGGTTCAACAAATGCAATGGCCAGAGGCAATGTGGGTTTTGTTGATCCAAACCAAACTTGTAGGTCGGACTGGTGAGGTATTCACACCCCTATCAGAGGAGGTATCTGGGGAGTCTGAAGAGATAAAAAAAAAACATTAAATCAACCTAAGCAACCTTTCAGGAATCTACTGTGGATCCTGGTCAAACCTACACTGAGTTTCTAAGGATCAAACAGACTAATTTCGATAGTTGGATAAGAGCTTTAAAATTCAGGCAAAGCTATAATGGCCCTAGAGAGGTTAGTATTTGGAGGAATTCAAAAATTCACTACCTCAAGTAGTGCAAACTCAGGTGGAATAGCAGAGAGTGCAAACAGCAAGGTTAGCTGCTGAAATGGCTGTTGATTATGAATTGGTCCATAAACTTGATTTGCTTTCCAGAACCATTTCTGGTCTCTGAGGGACAGAGATTGGAGCAAAGAGATATTCTCACGTGCAAAGGGAAAGGTAGATCACAGTGTAGAATGTAAGGATAAATTACCACGGTAATAAAGAAAACCTTGAGTGGGACAAAGAAGTTTAAATACTATGGTATTTTCATTGTAATAAAGTGGGCCACACAAATTCACAGTGTTGGTGAGCTGGGAGAAAACCAGCTGTAGGATAACAAGACAAGCCTAGAAGTTTCGTTGAACTAGTAACAAAAAGCGTAGGGGGAGTTAGGCAACTGCCTCAGAGTGTACAAGATGATCAGTGGACATACTAAATCTGCGTTAAAAAATCTACATGGAAGGGTAAAGTTTATTCACATAGGCCAGGAGTAATTGGTAAGGAGGTTCCAACATTAATTGACACAGGATATTTTCAGTCTGTAATGCTGAGGGGTGAGGCTTTATGAACTCTTGAGAGACTATTGCCAGAAAATGTCCTGGAACAGGAATTCATAGTGGGGCAAAAAGTGCTCAGTTATGAAAAGTGAGGCTAGAGAGTCCAGAGAAGAGCGGAGTATGTGTGGTAGGTGTACTGGACCCCTAACTCTCAGCTCCAGGAATAAAAATTGTCCTTGCAAATAATATAGCTGATTCACTAGTAGGCGTGCTACCTACTCTAGTTGGAGATGCAGGCAACTGAAGACCTGGAGAATGTTTATCCAGGAATTTTCCCTGATTACGTCATCAGAAGATCACAAATACACTGTTTGAAGCGGGATAAAGGCACAGATAAGGAAGCTGACATAGAGTTATCCGAAAGTTTCTTTTTGACCAGATAGGTGGAACAGAAGGAGCAAGTATGAAAACATGAAAGTACTTTAGCTCTGCTAAGGTGATTGAATTACAGCAGAAAGATTATATCAAAAGTTATATCAAAAAACATTTAGCAAGAAATAGAATGAATACATTCCTGTGTGTTATTACTTAACAAATAATGTCTTCATGTGGATATGGAGATCAACGCACATTGAAGCAGATGAGGCGTGGACAGAAATTCTTCAAATTGTTTTTCCTGTTGGGTATAGAACGGAGACGCTGCGAGTGGCACATGAGCTACCACTTGGAGATCATTTCGAGGTTAGGACATTACAGGCTGGAATACAAAGATACTTTCACTGGCCTGGACAACACAAAGATGTAGTTGAATTTTGCCAGATGTCTCAAACATGTCACACAGACAGTAATAAACCTGCAACTTTAACACCTATTCCAACATTTGAGGAACCTTTCGCAAGAGTCTTGATAGATTGTGTAGGCTCCTACCTCAAACAAAAAGTGGAAATAAGTATTTATTAACAAGAATGAATATGTCGACTAGATTTCCAGGGGCAGACCCATGATGCAGCATCACAGCTAAAAGAGTTGTAGGAAAATGCTTATTTTTTACTAGGTACGGACTACCAACAGAGATCCAGACAGATCAAACCTCACATCCGAACTATTCAAAGAGATGATGGATAACTTGGGAATAAAGCAATTCAAATTTACTGCGTACTATTTGGAATCACAGGGAGCATGAAAGAGATGGCATCAAACACTGAAGACCATGTTGAGGTTTTATGGTCAGGATTATCCAGATGATTGCGATAAGGAAATTCCTTTTGAACTATTTGTGATCACAGATGCACAGAATGAATCGACCAAATTCATTCTATTTAAATAAATTTGTGGGCATAAAGTAAAAGGACGATTAACATTGGTTAAGGAGAATTTAATAAGTCAGAATTCAGAGACCACTCATTTAGACAATGTGTCAAATTTTAGGAAACGATTAAATAGAGCTGGAGAGTTGGATAGACAGCATTTAAAAGTATTGCAGCATACAATGAAACAGGAAGTGGATCAGAACCCATAAACTGGCAATTTTGCAATTGGGAGTAAAGTATTGGTATTACTTCCAGTAACAGTTGAACCTTGAAAAGCATGTTTTGGCGCACCTTATTAAATTGGGAAGAAATTGAATGAGGTAAACTATTTGATACGGACTCCAGACAGGATGAGATCTCACGGAGTGTGTCATGTGAATATTCTCAAAAGGTACTTGGCTAGGGAAGGAAAGCAAGATTACAGCACGGAAGGAAGAACCAAGTTCAGAGGATTCTGAATTGGACATTCCTCAAATCAATTTGGAGAATGAGGTAGTGGTCAAAAATTGGGATAAATTATTGAGTTACCTTACACAACAAAAGAAAAGTGACCTGAAAGAGTTTTTACTATCTTGTGGAGAGATATGCGGCAATAAACTGAGAAGTACGAACATAATTGTGCATGATGTAGACACAGGAGATGCTGTTCTGATTAAACAACATCATTATGCGCATGATTCTCCAAAATTGGCACAGGTTCAGAAGGAGATAGAGCGCACACTCCAATATGTTATAGTCGAAGTGAGTTACAGTGACTGGGGTTCACATATAGTCATGGTACCAAAGCCAGTTGGTACCCAACAGTCATGTGTGGACTATCACAAAGTCAATGCCGTTACAAAGACTGATGCATATCCAATTCCATGTTTGGAGAACTGTGTCGAAAAAGTGGGAGAAGCCACTTATATTTCTAAGTTGGATTTGCTCAGAGGCTACTGGCACAGACCTCTGTCAGAGAGAGCAAAGGCAATTTTGGCTTTCATAACGCCAAATGGACTATATCAGTTCAAATTGTGGTATTTTGTAAAACGATCCAGCCACATTTCAGAGACTGATAATAAGGTCATTGCCTGATTACCCAACTGTGTGGTCTACTTTGATGACCAGGTGTCTTTTAGTCACTCATGGAAGGAACATTTACAGCATTTATCGGACTTGTGCGATCAACTACAGAAGGCAGACTTGGTGGTAAACTTAGCTAAAAGTGAATTTGAGAAAGCCCAAGTCACGTCCCTGGGTCACGTTGTTGGACATGGACAAATAGTCCCATGAGATATGAAAATGAAAGTAGTTGCGGAATGTTTCACACCGTCGACAAAAAGAAATATACAGTACTACGGTTCATGGGATTGACTGGATCTTACCGAACGTTTGTGCCAAACTTAAAGCAGTGCGGCAGCTCCACACACCAAATTGTCACGGGCAAGAACTCTCAGTGGACAGAGGACTGTCAAAAGGCATTTTACAGCCTAAAGACTGTGTTAACACTGCCCCCAGAATGAGCTACGCTTGATTACACGAAGCCTTTCAAGGTGGCTATCGTTGCTAGTGATGTGGGTATTGGTCCGGTGTTCCTGCAGGCGGATAATGAGGGAATAGAAAGACCCATTAGGTATTTTTCTGCGAAGTCGAACATTCATCAACAGAAATGTTCAACGGTGGAGAAAAAGGCTTTTAAGTTAGTGTTGGCATTACACCATAACTGTGTTTATATTACCAGCAATGCATCTGAGACAATCGTATACACTGATCACAACACATTTGTGGGAAAAGCTAAGGACAAAAATGCCAGATTGTTTAGAAGGAGCTTCTTGTTGCAGCCATTCAATCTGACAATTGTGCATGTAGAAGGTCGCGAAAGCATAAAAGCTGATGAGTTACTGAGACTCGAACGAAATACTGAGGTGTTCGGTGGTGGGTGTAGCGTGACCTGAATTTGCATGGGTTTGTGCATGTTTGAATGTTTACAGTTAGTATAGTGTATCTGTCTGTTTTGAGACTACTAACTGGGTTTGAAGGGTGAAAAATGCAGCCAACTTTTAGCATTGGTGGTTCTTTTTTTTAGTGGGGGGAGACATGTCACAAAGCAAGTCCCTTTTTTTATCAAAAAGCTGTTCCTTGGCTCAAGGAGACTCTATCCATGGTTTCTTTCGCAGGGACAATAAAACGGGGCCAAGCTCCTATCAGTCTGGTTTGGTACAGAGATGAAAAGGATTTTTAGAGGCCTTTTGTTGATATGGAAACAGATGAGACTTCAGGCCAGAGTGGTCATGCTTTATAAGTGACCAGTATAATGAACAGAGAGTGGTGAGCTATTTTAGCTGAACTAGCTGAGCTGAATTGAGCTGAGCAGTTTTCAGTTGAGTTTTTAACTGGGAAGTTCATCTGGGAGCTGTGTGGAAACTCTCTCTCTTTTCTGACCTTCAATTTCAACCTGGACGTATATGTTCCATTTTTACTGGTTTTTAATGGGAGTTTGATTATTGGGACAGTTGTGTATGCTCAGAACAGCATAATTAAGTCTAGTTGAATAGGTTGAATTCTGTCGTGATTCTTTATTCTGTTCTTTGTGTTTCATTGTGTAATTTTATGAATAAAGTTTTTGTCTGTTTTAAAATGTAGTAGTCATCCTCGCTAAATTACTCCTATTTCAATTCTCTTTCTAAGTCCCTTTCCAATATGGCCATCCTTGGCCTCCTCCATTGCCACAACGAACCAAACCATGATTTGGAGGAACAAGATCTCATCTGTGTCCTGTGCAACCGACACCCCGGTGACTCAACTTTGAATTCTCCAATTGCAAATAACCTCCCTTCCAATCCCCCGACTCCCTTCCCAGACCTTCCTCTCCCTTCCATTCCTCTGAGTAAGCTTTTGTCCAGCTACCTACCAACTGGACTCAGCCATCCCATCACCAACCCGCTGATACCCTTGATCTGTGTTCACTTATCTCCCACCTCGCCACTCTGCCTCCTCCTCCCTCACCCGCCACTTTATCTAAAGACTCCCTTACTCCCATCCACAGTCCTGACGAATGGTTACATCCAAGGCGTTCACTTCTCAACGTCTTGATGCTGCCTTACTTATTCTGTTCTTCCAGCTTTCTTCGTGTGTATTTTGGATTCCAACATCTACTGATTTTTTAAAAATTGTCTTCTTGTGTAATAGGCAGGAGTGAGTGAACGCATTGCGCCTCTTGTTATCCAACAGATCAGATGGGAGGAATGGCTTTCTTATATTACTGTGAAACCAGCTAGAGTTGCTGAAGGAGTTCCTCTTTCTTTTTTAGAAATGTTTAGTGCCCAGCAGTGCTTTTGATCAATGTTACCTTTACATTAGCAGCACAAGCTTGAATGTTGTTCTGATTTGATACCTGAGTACCTTAGGAGGTGACTCATTGTTCTGAACATTGTATAATCTTCACAGAACATCCCCACCTCTGAGCGTATGACAGAGGGAAAGACATTGGTGACGCAGCTGAAAATGTTTATGCCGAAGAATCTACCCTGAGGATGGCCCACAGGGATATCCAGTGACTGGGTGGATTGATGTCCACCAGCCCCATTGTGTTCTGAATGATTCAACCAGTGGGGAGTTTACAACTGATTCCCATCAAGTTAAATTTTGTTCAGTTTCCTTGACATCTCGCTCAGTCAAATACTGCCATGATATCAGGGCCAGTCACTTTACGTTGTGTTCATATCTTCTACAGGCCAAGGTATATGTATGTGGGGAGTGTTTCCTTCTCTCAAAGGGTAGTGACGGTTGGGACCAGACAGTTGGGGAGGCCAAATCACTGAGATATTCGGGGGTGCGAGTGGGTTCCAATGGATTTTGACCCGTCAGAGAGTCGAGGGCTACAAAGAATTGGACATAAAAGAGAAATTGTGGCTGGGTGCAGATCAGTCCAGACTTACTGAATGGAAGGGCAGGTCTGAGGGGCTATGTAGCCTGGTTTTATTCCAGTATACCCCATAGTCCAGTCACTTTGCGGCCTCTTCCATTTCCTGTGTCACTGACTTCATGTAGCTGAATAGACTGATCCAGTTGCTGTGTAACTGATACTTGTGCTGCATGAACTGGTTACAGTTTTATAGGCCTTCTCCTGTCTTTGTACATCAGGCTCCAGGGGTTGAAAGGCCTCATTCTGTTCTGGTGTAACTGAAATCCATATTGTCTAAATCTTGGAGAAAGTGAGCTCTGCAGATGCTGGAGATTAGTGTCGAAAAGCGTGGCACTGGAAAAACACGGCAGGTCAGGCAGCATCACAGGAACAGGAGAATCAACGTATTGGTCGTTCCTGATAAAGGACTTATGTCCGAAATATACATCTCTTGCCCCTCGAATGCTGCGTGACCTGCTGTGTTTTTCCAACACCACATGTTTCGACATCTACTGCCCCACCCAAGTCAATCATCCTGGTCACTTCATCCAATTACATTAAGAAAATTGTCAAGCACAAACTTCCTCGCACGAAGCCACACTTACTATTCCTAATCAAAGCCTGTCTTTCTAAATGCATGTATATCTTATCCCTCAGAACCTTCTCAAGTAACTTACCTACCACGGATGTTAAACCTACTGGTCTGTAGTTCCAAGGCTTTTTTTTTGTGCAGTTCTCCTTAAATAAGGGCATGGCATTTGCTATCCTCCAGTCTTCCGGGACATCCACTGTGGTCAGTGATGTTCAACATTATAGTCCAGGGTCACCGAAAATTCTTCTGGAGCCACTTGAGGTGTTCTTGGATATATCGGGTAAGGACCATGAGATTTATCCACTTTCAAACATTCTAGTACGTCCAAATCTCCTCTACTATGACATGGATTGTCCCTAAGATATCACTACTAACTTCCTCAAGTTCTCAAGTCATCATGTCTTTCTCCACGGTAAACATAGAGTAGAAATATTCGTTGGGGATTTCACCCATCTCTTATAGTTCCACACATACTTGTCCACATTGGTCTTCGCTGGGTCTATTTTCTCTCCAGTTATTGCTTTTTCTTTTAATATGTTTAAGTACCTTTTTGGATTCATCCTAATCTTCTCAGCCAAGGCTCTTTCTTGCCCCCTTTTCACCCGACTGATTTCTTTCTTCAGTAAACTCCTGTATCTCTTATATACCTCCAAAGATTCCCTTGATCCCAGCTGCCTGTACCTGAGCCACGCCCAAAGTTCGAACATGAACCTGTTGACCAGTTTTGTCCCTCTCCATAACTATATGAAAACTAATAGAACTATGGTTACTGGTCCCAAAGTGCCCCTCCACTATTAATTCTGTCACCTGTCCAGCCTATTTCCTAAGAAAAGTTCGAGTTTTGCCCCTTGCCGAGTAGAACACTCTGTATACTGCTTGAGGAAACGTTCCTGATGCATTTAACTGATTCTATCTCATCAAATCCCTTAATGCTCTGGCCGTTCCAGTCTGTATTAGAAAAAATAAAATCCCCTATTATGATAACCCTATTGCTCCTGCAGGTCTCCCCTCTCTCCCTGCATATTTGTTACTCTCATTCCTGTTGACTCTTTGGGGGCCTATATTACAACCCCAACACCTCACCATTCCATTCCTATTTCTTAACTCCACCCACAAAGCCTCATTGGGTGATCCATCAGTTATTTTATCTCTGATTACTGATGTGGTACTCCCCTTAATCAGAAATGCAACTCCCCCTCCCCTCCTTCCACCATCTCTGTCTCACATAAAGCACCTGTTCCCTAGCACATTATGCTGTCAGTCCTTTCCATCACTTAGCCATATATCTGTAATGGCTATAATATCCTAGCCCCACCTACATATCCACACTCTGAGTTCAGCAGCCTTACCCATCAGCCCTCGTGCATTGAAACAGACGCAATTTAATCAAAAATGCATTACTTTCTCTCTGTCGTTTTCCAGCCTAACCTTACTATTTCTGATTACTGTATCTCCTTCCACTTGCCTCCCTGCTCTTGAGGATATGACCACTTGCCAAAATAGTTTAAATCCGCCCTTGTAACCCTAGCAAAACTGGCCGCCAAGATATTGGAATCCCCTTCAGTGCATGTCTCTGACGTTAATCTCCCTCTCAGGAGATTTTCACTGTCAAGGTATTTTTTAAAGAATGATACTCCTAGCTCTCTGTAATTACGCTGCAGGACCTCACCCCTATTTCTACAGATATCATTTGTGCAAACGTGCATAATGATTTCTTCTGCTCACCCTCCCCCCTTGAGAATGTTCTGCAGCCACTTGGAGACATCCTGGACCCTAGCACCTGGGAGGTAACACACCATCTTGGATTCCCGTTTGTGACCACAGAATCTCTGATCTGTCCCATTAACAATCGACCCTCTTAAATTTAACGCCCTGTTTACCTTTGCCCTTTCCCGCTGTGCCCAAGAGCCAGTGGTCGTACCACCAACGTGTCAACTGTTGCTTTCCCCTGAACGGACATCGCCCCAAACAATCCAAAATGGTCGACTTATTTTCGAGGGTAAAAGCCACAGGAGATTCCTGCAATCCCTGCCTACTCCCTTTGCCATTCATGGTGGTCACCCATCTACTCTCTGCTTGGAACATGACAGGAAGCAAGGAACACCTGTTGGATTAAATTGTGTTCATTTAAATACAACAGGACTGAAATATAAGGCTAATGAACTCAGGACGATGAACGTTGGACTGGAATATTACAGTCATTAAAGAAACATAACTAGGGGCGTGTCTATGAATTTGTCAGTATCTCGGATGACCCTCAGTGCATCCTAGATTAGATTACCTAGAGTGTGTAAACAGGCCCTTCGGTCCAACAAGTTCACACCGACCCACCGAAGAGCAGCCTACCCAGACCCACTCCCCTGCACGCAACACTATGGGTAACTAAGCATGACCAATTCACTTAACCTGCACATCTTTGGACTGTGGGAGGAAACCGCAGCACCCAGAGAAAACCAATGCAGACACGGGAAGAATGTACAAACTCCACACAGACAGCTGCCCGAGGCAGGATTTGAACCCGGGTCACTGGTGCTCTGAGGTAGCTGTGCTAACCCATGACCCACCTTGCCGCCCAGCGTCGCTCCCTATCACGGTGTCCCAGCAGCTGAAGCTGAGTGCAGTGCCCACATGTGTAGCCATCAGGGACGGTGGAATTCTCCCTGAGCTACCACATCTCACAAGATGGAGCGTGCAACTGCCCTAAATGCCATCTCGACTGCTGTAACAATAAAGTTAAAAGGACTTTATTTGAGTTTCCCTGTACATTTTGCTGAGCTGAGCTGTCCGAAGCCTCTCATGTCAAAGCCTTCCTGCTTACTCTGCTACAACGGCATGTCTCCCTCCCCCTCCACATTTAATCTTGGTCAGGGAAGGAAGGAGACACTACAGTGATGTAGTGTTTAGGCCTTCAGCACTCCTTGACACCTGGCCCCAGACTACCTGCTCCCCAGTGCAGGTCTGCTCTTGGCCCTGGAGGGTGTCTTGCTGAGGTCCTTCTTCTGGAAGTGGTGATTGTGTCGATGCAAATCCTCACCCTAACAGGCAATCCGTGTTATTGCAGTCCTCTCATACTTTCTGTCCATTAGTATTGCGTTTATGAATTCCTTGAATCCCTCGATTGCATTCCAAACTGTGTCTCACTCCATAGTCAGAGAGGTTGATGTTCTTGTGAACACAAGATTATTGGAAAAGAACACCATCAGACGTAGGGGCAACAATATGTCTATCCGCTCACTGAGCCTGCTTTTCCTTCGATTAGGTTATATTTATTTTGTTAATCCCCCATTCCACTTTCCTGTGATTTCCCCGTAATGCTTCTATAAAATTCTGTCTGTCTCAGCCTTGAATATATTTAATGATCCAGCCTCAACAGTCCTCCGAATTTTCTACAATTGTTTCCATCTCACTGATGTGAGACTTGATGGTCTTTAATCTGGTGATTTACCCACTCCATCTTGCTTAAAATTCCAATTCTTCCTCAGCTCCTGTGTCAATTTGCTCAAGGGTCAAACGGTCACTCTCCCTGAATCCAGGAACTGCTTCGCCAAACTGAAGACCGATTCGTAGGGTGTGTTTTACATATACTGTGGCTCTGTGAACAGGCTGTCCCCTTAGTCCCTAATAGTCCCATTCTTTCCCGCGTTATCCTCTCCCCCTTAATAAACCAAACGAAAATGACTGTGGATTCTTGCTAATCTTACCCACTAAAGTTTTATCAACCCTCCTTCTGCTCTTTCACTGACTTTTTAAGTTTAGCCCTCCACTTGCTATATTCTTTTAGGACTTTCATTGACCTGCTCACTTGGTGTCAGATTTAAGCTTCTCTTTCCCTTTTCATGCTGTTCGGAATTTGTGTCGACATCTGAGGTTCTCTGGGCTTGTTTTCCTAAATTTTATCTTCGGTGTAACATGCTGGGCCGACACTGTCATCAATTCAATTTTAAACAAATGATTCCCCCAACCCCCGCCCCACCTTGATCTGCTGCAGTTTCACCCAGAAGCAACTGCACTTTGGCCAGATCCTGTCATTGTTTTCCATAAAATCTGTCTCCCCAATGCAAAAAGGTCTTATTTTTCTAACATTTTTGGGGTCTTTTCCTTCGCAAAGTCAAAATGTGTGATATCACGTTCACTGGTACTATAATGCTCTCCCATTTCTGCCTGGAACAGCTGACTGGCTTCGTTCCCCACTGTGAGGCCCAGCTCTGCACTGCCCATTGTTGTATCTGCTCTGTGTTGATATAAGAAGCTCTCTGGAATAAATTTCAAAACACCTGCCCCTCTAAACAATTTATCACGGACCGAATGAATGTTTGGAATTGAAATGCTTGAATATAACTATCCTATTATTGTCTTACACACCTCAATAACTTAGTTATATACCTGCACTCGTACTTTCCTTTATCTGGGGGTCTATAATATATCCCTAGCAGTGTTTCTGTCATGGTTTTGATCCTGAGCTCTAACCACCAAGCCTCTTTAGAAGATCCTTTCAAGATATTTTCCCTTCTTACGTCAGTAACTATTTCCATAATTAATAAGGCAACACCACCTCCTCTTTTACCCTTTCTTCTGTCCTGACTCTTGTTCTGGTACTACAGAATATTGAGTTGTTAGCCCCGACCTCCCTCAAACACATTTCTGTAATGGCAAAAATGTCACACTTTCACATGTCACCTCGTTTCCTTATCATATCTGTCTGTCTGATAATATTACCAGCATCAAAGTAAAGCACATCCAACCTGGAATATATCATCCTGAATACTCTGTACCTCGGAGTTCTTCAGTCATTCACTGTTTGTTATCAACCTGTCCAATTCATGAACCAAAACTGTAACTCTGGGACTGAATGAATATTTGTTGAATTTGAAATTCGTTTTTAGTAAATGTGTTCATCAAATGCAACTTTCCAGAACTGAACAGTCAGCTCCAGATACAACGAGTTTCTGCTGATTAGTTCCCTGCTCAGTGTGCAGAGGGGACAGCCCTCAGTAATGGAGAAAGTGAGGATTGCAGATCCTGGTGATCAGAGTCGAAAAGTGTGGCGCTTGAAATGCACAGCAGTCAGGCTGCATCTGAGGAGCAGCGGAATCAAAGCTTCCCATGATTTCCATTCCATAATACACAGGATATTGGGAACCATACTTGCTCAGGAAGGCAGCACTGTACAGAGCCCTGAAATGGAAAGCAGTCAACCATTTGGTTGGACAGGGAGTAAACAAGTTGAGGTGAAATACAGACTGTTTGAAGTACAAACATAAGGATAGATAAATCCCTCGGCCAGACGGGAAACACTCTAGGTTACTACAGGAAGAGAGGGAAGAGATTTCTCTGCCTTTGGCGGTGGTCTTTGTGCCTTCACTCTCCATTGGAGTAGCGTCGGTTGATTGGAGGGTGGCAAATGTAATCCCTTGTTTAGGCAAGGAAACAGGGATTTTCCTGAGAATGCCAGACCAGTCAGTCTTACATCAGTATTGGGCAAACTATTGGAGAGGATTCTGGAAAAACAAGGTTTGATTAGAAATAGTCAGCATGGATTTATGAGGGTCAGGTCATGCCTCACAGCTCTTATTGGATTATTTGAGGATGGGATTAAACACACCGAAGAAGGTAGAGCAGTGAATGCGGAGTGCATGGATTTTAACAAGGTGTTTGATAAACTTCCCTGACGTAGTTTCATTCAGAACGTAAGAAGGCATGGTATACAGGGAGACCTGTCTGTCTGGATACAGAATTGGCTAACCCATAGAATACAGAGGGTGGTGATAAATGGGAAGTATTCAGTGTGGAACTAGGTGAGCAGTGGTGTTCCGTAAGGAACGGTTCTGGGACCTCTGCTGTTTGTGATTTTAATAAATGACTTGGATGACGAAGTGGAAGAGTAGGTTCGTAAGTTTGATGATGTAACACAGCTTGGTGGAACTGTGGATAGAGTGGAGGGCTGTTGTAGTTTGCAACAGGAACATTGACAGGATGCAGTACCCAGCTGCGAAGTGGCAGATGGTGTTCAAAATGGAAAGTAGGATACGATTCATTTTGGAAGATCGAATTTGAATGTAGAATACAGGGTTAAAAGGCAGGATTCTTCCATTGTGGAGGAACAGGGGGATCATATGGTTCATGACATAGCTCCCACAAAGTTGCTACCCAGGTTAATAAGGTTGTTAAGGATGTGCTTGATGTGTTCATTAGCTGAGGGATTGAGTTTAACAGCTGTGAGGTTATGCTGCTACTCTATGGAGCCCTGGTGAGACCAACTTAGAATATTGTGATCAGCTCTGGTTGCTTCGTTATAGGAAAGATGTGGAAGCTTTGGTGAAGGTGCTGAGGAGATTTATCAAGATGTTGCCTGGACTGGAGAGCATGTCGTACAAAGAAAATTTGAGGGAGCTAGGGTGTTTTTTTCATTGGAACGAAGATGAATGGAAAGTGACTTGACAGAGGTGTTCAAGTTGATGAGAGACATAGATAGAGTGGATAGCCATTTACTTTCTCCCAGGGTGGAAATGACTCTGGGCGGGGTATGATTTTCAGGTAATCGGAGGAAGGTTTTGGGGAGATGTCAGACGTAGGTTCTTTACACAGACAGTGGTGGGTGTGTGCAATGAACAGCCAGTAGTTGTAGTAATATCAACTATATTAGGGATATATAATTGAATAGGCACATGAATGATAGTATAATCAAATGTATGTAGGTTAGTTTGATCTTAGAGTAGGATCAAAGGTCGACAGAACATCAAAGACCAAAGGGCCTGTACAGTGCTGTACTGTCCTGTGTTTCCAGTTTCACCCAGCTTGTGGATTGTCATCAATTGTTGAAATTGTGAGGGAGTGATGTGTGTGAGATCAGGAAGCTTTGGAGGGGCGTAAGGCCAAAACCACCAGTTTGGTGTGCATTGTTACAGTCACCTGAAAGCTAGTATAATGTGTGTGGTTACTTAGAACAGACAGAATCTGCCAAGTTCAGTTATTAATGTGATTTTTGCACTGCTGTTTGCTGCTAGCTACTTCACATATATTCTACTGTGTGATCCATGTAGTAATCTCTGACCATTCACAGAGATGTAGAATTTTATTTTGATACTGGAGAATGTGAAGGTGACATGTATTGGATTGGATTTAGAGGTTTCTTTGTGAGGCACTGCAATAGATTGTCAACTTGTTAACGTCTTCACCCGGGGTGCAGGTGTATGGAATCTTGGAGGCAGGTCAGATTTCATCACCATAGGTAATTCGTATGGTGTGATTCTGGCTCTCCATGTCAACACGTCTGCTCTCTGGGCCAGGCTCTGGTTGAAGATGAATTTGAAAACTTGATTGCTGGTCAGCCATTAGTATTTAACCTGGACAACATTTGTACCTACACTGAGACCAATGATAGTCTGTTGGCTGGTTCTCCCTCTGCCCAAGGTGGATTCCAAATTATTTGTTTTGAAGTAATGTTTGACTGACTGCCCTGAACCAGGTTAGAAACTTAATGTACAGATTTTGGATAATGCAACTGAGTCTCTGCGTATCTCAGGCAGCTGTGAGGTCCAATAACAGTGTAAATGATTTCAGATCTATTGGAAGAAATTTTCAGCATAGCTCATTGCAAGGTGGTGAGTTTACTGAGCCAAACAATAGTCGGATGTCTGCTATATTTCATGAATTGGGCAAAAATAAGATGTGAACGATAATCATTCAACTGAACTATAATCACTTCAATCAATTATGTTAATTCTATATTTATGGAACCAAAACATAAACTCCTGTCAATATTTTCTAATACAGAAATAAAGCATGTACATTTTATTTTATCGAAGAAAGAACATAACTCTTGTGATGATCAGAATTGGATATTCAATGTCAGGATTCAAAGCAATGTTTTGCCACTCCAATATTTTTAAAGTGATTGGCTTCTGAATGATTACATGTTCAGAGTGAGCAAACGACTGAACATACAAATAGAATTAGCGTTCTTATACATTTATATATAAACAATCAGTTTAATTTCACACTGAAATGTACAATCTTCAGCTATTTGGCAGCAATTTAAAAATTGCAATAATTCACCATGGACTGTGAACATTAAACTAAATAAATTATTTGTGTTATCAAATTTTCGTGAATAATAATTTGAAAACTTCCAATTTTTAGAATGAATGATGTTTAATATGAAACATGGAGAGAGAAAGAAAAGCAATGAACACAATATCTTGTCAGTGAAAAGTCAAAGCTTTCCAAAGAGTTTTGTGACAAAGCAATGATATATTTGTTTTAGTAATGGGAATACAACATGTAAAATATTGATGTTCTGAGTAATAATTAGACTTCATAATGAAGCTGACCTTGCAATACTTGCATTTAAATGCTTATGCTGCACCATATCATCAGATATTTGCGAGCATTTACACAGTGAAATAATTGGATACCGACTTTTATTCACAGCTGACACATGATAGAGTACAAAACTTTAAAGTACAGGAGGAAGCCATTGGCCATTATGTATGCATCAGTTCCAAAAATATCTCCCAAGCACCTCCCATTTGCCAGCCCTCTCTCTGTTGCCCGTTAAATTATTAATTTCCAAATATGTATCCAGTTCTCTTTTGAATCTTCATCCACAACTTTCCCAGCCGGTCAATTCCAATTCGTAACAACTCTCTAAATAAAGACGTTTTTCCTTATTTCACTTCTAGCTCTTTTACTGACAACCTTGAAATTAGAATTCCTTGATGCTATAATGCTTACTAATAGAGTACTCTTTTTCTACTCTGCAACTTTTTTCATACTTTTGAGCACCGCAATAAATTCACATCGTTGTTTGTTCTGCTCCAGGAACAATAAGCCTTGCAAGAACTTTAACAAACACTACAACGGAAAAACAAGCAGAAAACTAGTCTCCAGGATATATGAACATCAACTAGCTACAAAAGACATGATCCCAATACGAATGTCTTACGTACTGATGAGGAACTATGTTACGTTGACTAGGTCTGCATATCCATCGTAGGACAGGCCAAACAGAGACAAGCACAAGAATCCCTGGAAACATGGCATTCCAACCGGAACTCCATCAACAAACACATCAATTTGGACTCCATCCACCTTCCTCTGAGAAAAAGGGCAGGAAATGACATCATCGACACCGGAAAATGCATTACCAACTCAAGGAAACCGAAACATTTAAATAGAAAGTGGGAGATAACATCAGCACTTCACTGGATGCTCACTTACTGAGTACAATCAATGGAACAAACCAGGAACTGCGATTAACTATTGCTTCAGAATATATCTGAGTGTTCGTGGCTGCCACCACATAGAATCATTGAATGAAAATGTGAGCCTGCATCACCAAGTGCATATCCAAAGGCTTTATTCTAAAAGATTGTGAGATTACCTGATCAATCACCCGCCTAGGAAATGCATTCCAGAGGCATGTTATTAGGGGCAGAAATGCAGCTCAGTGGTTAGCACGCCTGCCTTAGAGCGTTGGGGACCCAGGTTTGATTCCAGCTTTGGGTGACTGCCTGTATGGATTTTGCACATTCCCCCCATATCCACATGGGTTTCCTGTAGGTACTCCGATTTCCTCCCACAATCCAAAGATGTGCAGGATAAGTGAATTGGCCATGCTAAATTGCCCAAAGTGTTCAGAGACATGTAGGTTAGCTACATTAGTCAGGGGTAAATATAGGAGGAATGTGTTTTGGTGGGTTACTCTTTGGCAGATCAGGGTCGACCTTTTGGGCCGAAGGGCCTGTTTTCACATATAGGAACTTTATATTCCATGTCTGTGCCACCCTCTCAGTTCAATACAGACTCCAGAAATCCCTTCTCAATCCCCTGCCTTTCACTTTAAGTATGTTTCCTTTTGTTTTTGACCTTTAGAGTAAGGGAAACAGCTGCTGTCTGTTCATCCTCTCCATACCCTTTATTCTCCTGTACACCTGTACCAGGTTCCCTCCTCAACCTTCCCTGCTTCAAAGAAAAAAGGAGCAAGTTTAGCCCTCGCACTTCAAAGTTTGAGTTCTCACTTGTCTTGTTAATTCAGATGTGCATCCTCTCACATTTATCTGTGTTAACCTTCATCGGCCATAAATCTGGATATTGAAATCATCTGTTTATCTCGTCCTGTAGCCTAACCCTGTCCTCCTCACTGTGAAGCACCCAGCTAATCTTTGTGTCATCCCCAACATTAGTTATCATTCCACTTCCATCCATCGTCCACATTCTCACCATCATCATTTATGAATATCACAAACAAACCTTGATTTCCTTCCTGTTCTCCACAAGTTATTTACAAAGTAATAATTAAGAATTCCAGTCTCTTGTTGTTCTTATTTTGGGGAATTTGCAGAGTGATGTAGTTAACACCTATTATGAGGGTGCTGCAAATACCATTTTCGACACAAAGTTAAATTCACCTTTTACACACTGTCCCCAGCATGTCTTATTCATAAAGCGTGTGCGTAATTTAGGGTGAACTTCGGTTTGGCACCTTGCACTGGAACATTAGCCTGTTGTGTAGCACTGTCCTTTGTAACAATAGTGAAAACTGAAGAAATTTTTCATCTGCAGGATGGACACTGATTCATTTCTTGAATCAGCTAATGTGATGAGGAAAAATATTCAATTAAATTCCATGTTATGGACAAACTGCAGGAAATCAAATCATATTCTCATGTCTATCTTGGATTGGAAGCAAATACATGAGGAAGGGCCACTGAATTAGAAACATTAATTCTGATTTGTCGGCACAGATGCTGCAGACCTTTTGCAGGAACTTCGGTTTTTGTTTCAACAATGTCTCACAATGTTTTTGTATCACAATGCAATACGTCATGGATATTTGGAGCTCTGTCAAACATAGGAACTTTGTAATTTCTCATTTAATGTCCATAAACTAATATTCGAGATTCAACTGAGATAGCAACTTTACTTATATCGTTCAGATCAGTCAATTTGTCACAGTTCTGAAAGAAAAAGAAATCGATAGAGGGAAACTCAGCAGGTCTGGCACCCTCTGAGCAGGGATAGAAGGATACAGCGCAGTACAGGCCCTTCGGCCCTCGATGTTGCGCCGACCGAATCCTACCTAACCTATACTAGCCCAATAACTTCCAAATGCCTATCCAATGCCCGCTTAAATGACCATAAAGAAGGAGAGTTCACCACTGATACGGGCAGGGCATTCCATGAACTCACAACCCGCTGTGTGAAGAATCTACCCCTAACATCTGTCCTATACCTACCACCCCTTAATTTAAAGCTATGTCCCCTAGTAACACCTGACTCCATTAGCGGTAAAAAGTTCTTAGTATCTACCCTATCTAAACCCCTAATCATCTTATACACTTCTATCAGATCTCCCCTAAACCTTCTCTTCTCCAATGAGAACAGCCCCAAGTGCCTCAGCCTTTCCTCATAAGATTTTCCTACCATTCCAGGCAACATCCTGGTAAACCTCCTCTGCACTCGTTCTAAAGCTTCCACATCCTTCCTATAGTATGGCGACCAAAACTGCACACAATACTCCAGATGAGGCCGCACCAGAGTCTTATACAACTGCAACATGACCTCAGGACTCCGGAACTCAATTCCTCTGCCAATAAAGCCCAGTACACCATATGCCTTCCTCACAGCACTATTTACCTGGGTGGCAACTTTCAGAGATCTGTGTACATAGACACCAAGATCCCTCTGCTCATCCACACTACCAAGTAGCCTACCATTAGCCCAGTAATCCATCATCTTGTTATTCCTACCAAAGTGAACGACTTCGCACTTAGCTACATTGAATTCCATTTGCCACATTTCCGCCCAGCTCTGCAACTTATCTATATCCCGCTGTAACCTATCACTTCCTTCCTCACTATCCACAACTCCACCGACTTTTGTGTCATCCGCAAACTTGCTTACCCAGCTTTCAAGTCATTCCTCTAGATCATTTATAAAGATAACAAAAAGCAATGGTCCCAAAACAGATCCTTGTGGTACACCGCTAGTAACTGCGCTCCAAGATGAACATAATCCATCAACTACTACCCTCTGTCTCCTTCCAGCCAGCCAATTCCTAATCCAAACCTCTAATGTATCCTCAATGCCATACCTCCGTAGTTTTAGCATTAGCCTACCATGGGGAACCTTATCGAACGCCTTACTAAAATCCATATACACAACATCTACTGCTTTACCCTCATCCACTTCCTTAGTCACCTTCTCAAAGAACTCAATAAGGTTTGTGAGGCACGACCTGCCCTTCACAAAACCATGCTGGCTATCCCTGATCACGTTATTCCTACCCAGATGTTCATAAATCTTATCCCTTACCATTCTCTCTAAGACTTTGCCCACCACTGAAGTCAGACTCACTGGCCTATAGTTACTAGGGCTATCCCTACTCCCTTTCTTGAACAATGGGACCACATTCGCTATCCTCCAGTCCTCTGATACTATTCCCGTTGACAATGACGACATAAAAATCCAGGCCAATGGCTCTGCTATCTCCTCCCTAGCTTCCCATAGGATCCTGGGGTAAATGCCATCAGGCCCAGGAGACTTATCTATATTCATCCTTTCCAATATTCCCAAAACCTCTTCCCTGCATATTTCCAGGGCATCCATTCTAATTATTTGTGATTCCATATTCACATCAGCAACAGTGTCCTGTTCCTGAGTGAATACTGATGAAAAGTACTGATTTAATGTCTCTCCAATCTCCTCTGCCTCCACACACAACTTCCCACTACTATCCTTGACTGGACCGATACCTACCCTAGTCATCCTTTTATTCTTGACATACCTATAGAAAGCCTTTGGGTTTCCCTAATCCTACCAGCTAAAGACTTTTCATGTCCCCTTCTCGCTTCTCTTAGCTCCCTCTTTAGCTCCTTCCTGGCTACCTTATAACTCTCAATCGCCCCTACTGAACCTTCACGCCTCATCTTTACATATGCCACCTTCTTCCCTTTCACAAGGGACTCCAATTCCTTACTAAACCACGGCTGCCTCACAAGGCCCTTTACACCATGCCTGACTGGTACATACCTATCGAGGACACGCAGTAGCTGCTCCTTGAACAATCCCCACATCTCATTAGTGTTCTTCTCTTGAAGCCTGTTTTTCCAATCCACACATCCTAAGTCATGCCTCACAGCATCATAATTTCCCTGCCCCCAGCTATATCTCTTGCCCTGCGGCGCACGATTATCCCTCTCCATCACTAAAGGAAAAGTCACCGAGTTGTGGTCACTGTCCCCGAAGTGCTCACCTACCTCCAAGTCTAACACCTGGCCTGGTTCATTACCTAGAACCAAATCCAATATAGCCTCCCCTCTTGTTGGCCTGTCGACATATTGTGTCAGGAAACCCTCCTGCACACATTGTACAAACACCGACCCATCTAATGAACTCGAGCTATAGCTCTCCCAGTCAATATCTGGGAAGTTAAAGTCCCCCATAACAACCACCCTGCTACCTTCACTCTTTTCCTGAATCATCCTCGCAATATTATCCTCTACTTCTCTAGGACTATTAGGAGGCCTGTAGAAAACACCTAACAGGGTGACCTCACCTTTCCTATTTCTAACCTCAGCCCAAACTACCTCAGATGGCAAGTCCTCTTCCATCGTCCATTCCACTGCTGTGATACTGTCTTTGACAAGTAATGCCACGCCTCCCCCTTTTTTACCCCCATGTCTGATCCTACTAAAACATTTGAACCCTGGAACGTGCAACAGCCATTCTTGTCCCTGTTCTACCCACGTCTCTGTAATGGCCACAACATCGAAGTCCCAGGTACCAACCCACGCTGCAAGTTCACCTACCTTATTCCTTATACTTCTGGCATTGAAGTATACACACTTCAATCCACCTTTCTGGTTACAGGCACCTTCCTTAGAGATCGCTGCATTATTCCTAACCTCCCTACACTCAAGGTCCTGTACCCTAAAGCTACAGTCCTGGTTCCCATGCCCCCACGGAGTTAGTTTAAACCCTCCCAAAGAGCACTAGCAAACCTCCCCCCAAGGATACTGGTGCCCCTCAGGTTCAGGTGTAGACCATCCTTTTTATAGAGGTCCCACCTTCCCCAGAAAGGACCCCAGTTGTCCAGAAACCGGAATCCCTCCCTCCTGCACCATCCCTGTAGCCACGCATTTAACTGCTCTCTCTCCCTATTCCTCGACTCTCTATCACGTGGCACGGGTAACAAACCAGAGACTACAACTCTGTTTGTTCTAACTCTGAGCTTCCAACCTAGCTCCCTGAAAGCCTGCGCGTTTAAATAAGGGGAGAGAAAAAAAACCTTACCCAGGTAAGGATGCACAGAATTAACATTTGCTTTCAATATGACTTTTTCAGAACAGTGTCACATCATATTCGATATGTTAACGCTGTTTCTCTCGACAGATACTTCCTCATCTTTTGCGCTTCTACCATCATTTCCTGTTTGTATTTCATGTTTCTGTATCACTATATTTCATGTTTCTTGACAGGGCTACATGCTGAATTTGGTTATATATGGACAATGTAGTCCTTTCCTGTTCCTGTTATAGTTGGTGTGTCTGTGACACCTGTGCTACGGCCGAAATATGTTTCTTCTTTAAGATTCAAAGGAAAAAAGAATATTTTTTCCGATGATCCTGTAAATCTCATGAACTCCACTTTGTTTGAAAAGACATTTTAGCGGCAGCTGAAATTTCATGAGATAATAGGAATAGATTATTTATGGTGGAGCACTCTGTGAACATGTTGAACAAACTTATCTACCCTGTCTCCAAAGGTTTTGATTACATATCACAGAATTAGTTACAGCAAAAGTGGGGGGAACTCAACCCATTTTCTCTTCCAGCTTGGAATGACTATCTCTACTGTTAGTCTCCTGTACTGTCCTCATTGCACTTCACATTTTGTTACGAGTGTCTGCTTTTTATTGTAAGTACCCTGCCAGATATGAACAATATGATAAATCTCAAACAAAAAGAAAATCAGAACTTAGAGGGCAAGCTCAGCAGGTCTGGCAGTATCTGTGAAGAGAAATCAAAGTGAATGTTTCAGGCCCGGTGACCCTACTCGATCTGTATTCCCAATTATTAAATGGTGTGTATATGAAATATAGTTCACTTTATCACATTTAATATTATCCTTTTAGTTCACATTGTCATTCAGCATTGCATCACCCAAATGTTGGATGTTTCCTTGTTATGCATTAGATATAATTCTGTCTGTCAGAAAGAGGGATGATGACTGGGGAATATCATTGTACTCCCCATGCAGTCTCCACAGGCACTGCTCCCATTCCGCCCTATCTCCCACCCAATATCATGTTCACTCGAACCTGACTCATTAATTCATAAGTCTAAATGAATACCTTCATTGTAATTATCCCTTTTAGTTTTGGACAGATGCCAAAATGCGACAAAAATACGGCTTACAGCAAATAAAACTGCATTTTGAAGTCTGTCAATTTATATAAATAAATTACTCAAGTATATTCCCTATGGAAGTTCCAAAGTTGCCTTATTAGAGCAGTGAGGGGAACACTCAGAGAAGTCCACACTTCCTGTCTATGTTCATGGCGACTGTGCCCAATGACAGTCTGTTCGTTAGCGTTTGTTCCCATGGAGGGGAGATCAGCACAGTAACAACATCCTGATTGTGATTGTTTTGGGGGTGGAGGGGAGGAGTGGAAGGATTTTTGGAAAGATGGTTACAGCATAGTAATCGGACAACAGAGCAGAATCATGTAGCCTACAAAAAGAAAATATTTTTATTCTCTCTCACAACTGACTTCACCCAGCGATTGTGATGGGAAATGTGACCAATAGCCAGCAATGTCAACATGTAGTCCAGTCCAGTTATATTGTGAACTGAATGTGCTATATTGAAAGCAGGGACTGTTTGGTCTGACTGTGATTGATGTCAATCTCCATGCAATGCAACTGTGTCACTGGAGGGTTTCCCTCTCCTATTAGTAAGAGGCTTCATTCAGTGCTCTACCACTGTAGAAACAGATGCATCAGCTCCAACAGTAACAGAGATCAACAGCTGCATAGATCTGAATCTGAGAATAGCGGACTGGAACATTGCAACAATGGGGAGGAGGCTTTCCAAGAGTCTTTTCAAGATTTACCCCTCTTGGGGATCTCTACCATATCGGATATCAGCAGTGCTGATAATTATTCTGGATGAGATGGAGGGTGTGCTACTGACCTATTCTCGCTATTGTTGGTGTTCTCTACCTCTGTCTATTCATTAATCCCAGAAACAAGTTTGAACTTCATTGCAATTTCTGTTATCTATATTTGTCAGAGAAAGAAACTATTGCCTTCAGTTTCAATTGCAGTCTCCATTCATTACCCATGAATGGCAGACCACTCCCTCACAAACATCTGCGAACAAAACTGTGCACAACCTCGAGATCCCTCTTTGCCCTGAACTGATTTATGTCTCCTGTTCTCTCTGTCACCACACCTGTCCATTACCAGCTCCTAATATCCCCAATCTTCATCTCTGTGTCAGTGCTGTTGCTGAACAAACCATTGATTGCACGTTGGTAAAATTCAGACTGAATGTTTCAAGCTCTCTTCTGACAAATTTCCCAATTACAAATATTTCAATCACAAAATTGCTCTTGTCTCGAAAATTACTTCATGATTAGGACAATGTATGGATATAGGAATGTCGCTGGATATAATTCAGAAGCGAATCTTATTAAATGAAAGATATTGTTTCAAGTTATTTGTTTCAAGTCTGCAACAGCTGATGACAGAATTAAATAAAAATGATAAGAATTGGAATAAAAGTGAATTTCACGAAAAACAAACAAAAGCAACATTTTGTCTGAAAACCTTCTTCTTTCACTGATCACCTTCGGTAAAGAAATCTAATGTCTGGGTTAATTGTGACTTGAGATCCATGACAATGTGCTTAACTTTATATTGTCTTGTGGAATGGCCTCAGAGTCAGGGCAATTAGTGATGGTCAACAAATGCTGCCCTTGGTAGAGATGCCAACATCCCACCAATTAACAAAATTGAAGGTGAGATCAAATAAAGGATGATGCTGAAAATCTGAAATTATAGAAAGAAATGCAAAGAAACGGGCAGAAAGTGCTGGGAAGCTTTCCTGAACTGTAAGCAGCTGGAAAGGAGTGTGATTAATACCATTGACAGGGAAGTACGCTTTGAAGGGGAGGAGGAATCAATAGAGAAAGAGAGATACAGAAGAAAAAGAGCAAACAAAGAGAATGATGATCAGCTGGGCTGGAAATAAAATGTAAGATTCACCTCATTTATTTTTCACCTTTCCCATCTTCCTGAATATCATGCCCTTGTAAATACAGGTATCCCCACTTTTCAAAAGTTCGCTTTTCGCCACTTCCCTTTCTAAATGACTTACACTAGGACATTGTTTCACTAACCAAAATGTATCTGAACAGGATTTTCACTTCTATGAAGCAAGCCGAATTTTTTCCCATATAAATTAGTGCTACTGCACTTTACACCATATCAGCTTGCCAACGGTTTCGTAGGAACACACTGCTTACAAATAGTGAAGGAACCCTGTATATATCTAAGATCATGTTTAAAGCAATTTGATTCCCTCTGTCTGTCCTCCCTAAGTGTGGTCATCTTCTTATATTCATTAATTAGATATGGGTATCCCTAACTGGGGAGCATGAGTTCATTTTTCCAGTTGCCCTTGAGAAGATCTTGAGCTACTGCAGTCCACCTGTTTGATCTGATTTGGTTTCATTTATTTTAGTCAAATGCACAATGCAAAGGTTTGTTTTTATTGTAGTGCAGGCACGTGACCCTAAACAAGAAAACAGAAATCACAGGGTCCTTGGACAGAGTGATGCATAAAAGGTTACAGCTTCACAGGAGGTGTGCAAAGTAAGATTGACATTAGAAAGATTAACATTATTTGAATAGTGAGAGATGTCAATTTGTCAGTCTAATAATGGTAGGGAAGGAAGTGTTCCTGAGCATGCTGGTCCATGTTTTCAAGCGTCTGTCTCTCCTCCCTGTTGGAGGAGGTTGTAGGAGATCATTACTAGTTTGGGAGAGAGATCTTTGATGATGCCAGCCTTTCTGCGACAATGACAAGTATAAATGTACGGAAGGTTGTCTTCCGTGAAGGTCTGGACTGTGCACAATACCGTCTGTGGTATCTTTTGGTCCTAGGTAGAGCAGTTACCATGTCAGGTCATTATGCACCCGAATAGAATGCTTTGAGTTGCCAGTATGCAGAGCACTGGGAGACGGGCGGATTCAAAATAGTTAGATGTAACAATTGGCCGTTAACTGGATACCCACGTTCTGGTTGCTGTTTTGACAACCATTGAAATTTAACTGGTAATTTTAAATAATGTCTTCTATACCAAAGCCTTGTTGAGTGTATTGTATTGCCAACATCGAACCAATGAGCCATCACCTGCTTCATACGAATAGAGAAGCCAACGAAGGAGAAAGAGACAGAAACAAAGGGAAGGAGAGAGAGAACACAGCGAGGGAAACAGATGGACAGTCAGTCAAAGAGACAAAGGAAACAAAACAAGGAAACAAACCGTCACATGCACAGGGAGCAGGGAAGATAATAGGTTCAGGGAAAGGAACAGAAGACAGGGAAAAGGAAAACGCAGGGAAATAGGCAGTGTGAGGGAAACAGTGAGAGGCAAAGGTCACAGGGAGCTCTGGATAGGGTCAAGAGGAGCTGGGGGGAATGGAGGAGCTGCGGGCGAGGACCGGAGAGACCTGGGCGTGAGCACTGGAGGGAGCTTGGGGTAGGGAAGTGAGGATTTATTTTGTCCTGCGCCAAGATATCCAGGCAGATCATGGACCAAGGTAAGCATGGATGTACTGAACGATGGCTGTAAATTATGTTTGAGAGGCATATAGGTTACGCTGCACAGGGTGTGCACTAGGCGAGGTCAATATGAACAAAATCAGCATTATCTGAGGTTAGAGAGTCCATTCATCGGTCTAATAACAGCCAGGAAGAAGCTGTTCCTGAACTTGCTGCTCTGTGTGTTCAAGCATCTGTATCTTTTATCCTGATGGAAGAGGTTATGGGAAATATTTACAGACATATGATGGGTCTTTGGTAATGTTAGAACAAAGAACATTCCAGTACAGGAACAGGCCATTCAGCGGTCCAAGCCTGAGCCGATCCAAATCCTCTATCTCAACCTGTCTTCTACTTTCTGAAGGTCTGTATCCCTATGCTCCCTGCCCATTCATGTATATTTCCCAAAACATCTTAAATGGAGCAACACTGGTCACAGTTACCCATTTTGAGAAACTGCCTTCCCCTACTACGCTCTGTCTCCTGTTGCCAAGCCAGTTCTTTATCCATGTAGCTCGCACACCCTGGACACCATGTGACTTCACTTTCCCCATAAACCGACAATGGGAAATCTTAGCAAATGTCTTCCTGAAGTCCATGTACATGACATCTACAGCCCCTCCCTCATCAATTAAATTTGTCACATCCTCAAATAATTCTATTAAGTTGGTAAGACAAGACCTTCACCACAATAAACCATGTTGCCTCTCACTGGTAAGACCATTTTCATCCAAATGAGAATAGATCCTATCCCGCAGTATCTTCTCTCACAGCCTCCCTATCCCAGATGTCAAGCTCACTGGTCTATAATTAACAGGATTATTCATGCTGCCCTTCTTAAACAAGGGGATTAGAAACTTTCCAGTCCTCCGGCACCTCAGTTGTGTTCAAGGATGTTACAAAGATATCTGTTAAGGCCCAAGTTATTTCCTCTCTCCCTTCCCTCAGTCATCTGGGATAGATGTTGGCAGCCTTTCTGCGGCAACGAGACGTGTAAATAGAGTCAATGATTGGGAGATTGGAGTCCGTTATAGTCTGGGCTGTGAACACAATCTTCTGTAGTTTCTGATGGTCCTGGGCAGAGTGTTGCTGTACCAGGCCATTATGCACCCGGAAATTTAGTTCACAATAGTTCATCTGTAGAAGTAGTGCATGCTAAATATCCTGAGCCAAGTGAGGAAGGAGAGAAGTTTTTGAACCATCTTGACTGTCACACCTATGTGAGAAATCCAGGGTAGGCTGCCAGTTACCATCACTCCGAGGGACCTTATGCTCTGCACTGACTCGACCGTTGATGTAGATAGGGGCCTGTTCCCCTCCTTTCGTTCGAAAGTCAATGATCAGTTCTTTACTTTTGCCGAATTTGAGAGGGAGGTCATTATCATTCCACCATGCCACCAAACCCACTATCTCCTTTCTGTGTTCAGACTCATCGTTGTTTAATATCCTTCCTGATTTGGTGATGTCATCAGCGAACTTACAGTTGGCATTGTTTGGAATTTGGCAACACAGCCACGTGTGTACCGGAGTACAGTAGGGGGCTGAGAACACAGCTGTGTGTGTACCGGAGTACAGTAGGGGGCTGAGGACTGAGGACACAGCCGTGTGTGTACAAGGAGTAGAGTAGTGGGCTGAGGGCACAGCTGTGTATGCACAGGGAGTACAGTTGGAGGCTGAGGGCACATCTCTTGGTGCACAGCGAGTACAGTCGGGGGTGAGAACACAGCCTTGCGAGCTGAGGGACAAAGCCGGGTGTGTACAGGGAGTACAGTAGGGGACTGAGGCACACAGCCGTGTGTGTACAGGAGTACAGTAGGGGGCTGAGAACACAGCTGTGTGTGTACCGGAGTACAGTAGGGAGCTGAGGGACAAAGCCGGGTGTGTACAGGGAGTACAGTAGGGGACTGAGGCACACAGCTGTGTGTGTACAGGAGTACAGTAGGGGGCTGAGAACACAGCTGTGTGTGTACCGGAGTACAGTAGGGGGCTGAGGGACACAGCCATGTGTGTAACGGAGTACAGTAGGGGGCTGAGAACACAGCTGTGTGTGTAATGGAGTACAATGGGCCTGAGCGACACAGCCATGTGTGTACCAGTGTACAGTGGCGAACTGAGGACATAGCCGTGTGTGTACACGGAGTACAGTAGGGGACTGAGGGACACAGCCATGCGTGTACTGGAGTACAGTAGGGGACTGAGGGACACAGCCGTGTGTGTACCGGAGTACAGTAGGGAGCTGAGGGACAAAGCCGGGTGTGTACAGGGAGTACAGTAGGGGACTGAGGCACACAGCCGTGTGTGTACAGGAGTACAGTAGGGGGCTGAGAACACAGCTGTGTGTGTACCGGAGTACAGTAGGGGGCTGAGGGACACAGCCATGTGTGTAACGGAGTACAGTAGGGGGCTGAGAACACAGCTGTGTGTGTAATGGAGCACAATGGGCCTGAGCGACACAGCCATGTGTGTACCAGTGTACAGTGGCGAACTGAGGACATAGCCGTGTGTGTACAGGGAGTACAATAGGGGGCTGAGGACACAGCCATGTGTGTACAGGGAGTACAATAGGGGACTGAGGGAAACAGCCATGTGTGTACCGGAGTACAGTAGGGGACTGAGGGACACAGCCGGGTGTGTACAGGGTGTACAGTAGGGGGCTGAGGACACAGCCGGGTGTGTACAGGGAGTGCAGTAGGGGGCTAAGGACACAGCCGTGTGTGTACAGGGAGTACAGTAGGGGACTGAGGACACAGCCACGTGCGTACCGGAGTACAGTAGAGGGCTGAGAACACAGCTGTGTGTGTAACGGAGTACAGTAGGGGACTGAGGACACAGCCACGTGTGTACCGGAGTACAGTAGGGGCCTGAGAACACAGCCGTGTGTGTACCAGAGTACAGTAGGGGACTGAGGACACAGCCACGTGTGTACCGAGTACAATAGGGCTGAGGGACACAGCCATGTGAGTACTGGTGCACAGTAGGGGACTGAGGACATAGCCGTGTGTGTAACGGAGTATAGTAGGGGCAGGAGGGACACAGCCACGTGTGTAACGGAGTACAGTAGGGGGCTGAGAACACAACCGTGTGTGTACAGGGAGTACAGTGGGGGGCTGAGGGACACAGCCGTGTGTGTACAGGGAGTACAGTAGGGAGCTGAGGGACACAGCCGTGTGTGTACAGGGAGTACAGTAGGGGGCTGAGGGACACAGCTGTGTGTGTACAAGGAGTAGAGTAGTGGGCTGAGGGCACAGCTGTGTATGCACAGGGAGTACAGTTGGAGGCTGAGGGCACATCTCTTGGTGCACAGCGAGTACAGTCGGGGGTGAGAACACAGCCTTGCGTGCACAGGGAATACGGTAGCTGGCTGAGGGTACAGCAGTCGGTATACAGGGAGTACAGTAGGGGGCTGAGGACACAGCAGTCGGTATACAGGGAGTACAGTAGGGGGCTGAGTGACACAGCCGTGTGTGTACAGGGAGTACAGTAGCGAGCTGAGGGACACAGCCGTGTGTGTACAGGGAGTACAGTAGAGAGCTGAGGGACACAGCCATGTTATGATGTTGTGATTTGGAGATGCCGGTGTTGTTTTGGAGTGTACAAAGTTAAAAATCACACAACACCAGGTTGTAGTCCAACAGGTTTAATTGGAAGCACAATGATGAAGGTTGATGTTGGTCTTCTTGAAGCAGGTTGAGACTTCAGCTTGTGGGAGGGAAAGGCTGAAATTGTATGAATACCTCTGCCAGTTGGTCTTCACAGGATCTGAGTGCTCAGCCTGGAACACTATCCAGGTGCTTCACTTTCCTTGATTTGACCTGCAGGAAGACTGTTCATGCCTGCAGCGGTGACAGCGGGCACAGGTACATCCGAGGCTGTCGGGGCAGGTTTCAGCCTGGCAGTCACACAAGTATTCATCATAGACATCCCCTCGTCGACCTCCCTCCATCGTCATCAATACACAGTGACATGGTTGGTGTGAGCACCACTCAGTTAGTGTTGAGACGGAGTGACATCAATAGACTGGAATTGTGCACCATAATGAAGTAAACTCACAACAAAAGGAGGTAGGGTGTGCTTCTACTGAGAGTCAGTGGTGCAGTGAGTGAAGACTTTTCAAGTGTATTTCAAGTCAAGCCACTGCTTCAACCTGAATGGAGTCAAGCACCGAGACTGTTGTGCCTTATAGATGGTGGACGGTTCTTAGGGAGCCAGGAAATGTATTATATATGAACAATCTGAACAAAGGACTTGAGCGCAGTTTTGCTAAATTTGCAGATGATATTGAGGAAGTGGGGAAGCTGCAGAAAGGCTTGAACTGTTTAGGACTGTGGGAAAACACGTGGCTGAGCACAATATGGGAACGTGTGAGAATATGTACTTTGGTAGGCGTAAGAGGGGAGACACTATATTCTAATAGGATCCATTAAATCTGAAGCCCAAAAGGATTTTGAAGCACTCGTCCTCTCTTATGGTTAACGTGCATGTTCAGTTGACATTTAGGAAAGCAAAAGCAATGTTCGCATTCATTTCAAGAGAGCAAGAATGCAAGAAGGGAGACCTACTGCTGAGAATGTAATGGGCTACGGACAGACAGCATTTGGCCAATTGTGAGCTGTTTTGGACACTATCTCTGGAGAAAGATCTGCTGGTGTTGGAGGTGATCGATCTTGGGGATGATAGCTTGTCATATGAGCGGCAGTGTGTGCACTCGATGGAATTTAGAAGAATTGTGGGGGGTGGGAGCTGGAGGGTTTCTGATTGAAACTAATGGATTACTGAAAAAAATGATGCAGTCAGTATATAGAAGATATTTCCACTTTTCATAGAGATAATGACAAAAAGGCACAGTATCAGAATGAAGGAATGGCTGAATGGCCTAAGTCTATTGCTATATCTCATGCCGTTTAGGACACCGGGTCTATTATTCCGTATAGACTTGTAAATCTCTAAGCTGCTCTTTGTAACCCTTGTATTTGTATATTGATTTGACTTCACGTTCTGGTCAATGGTAACCCCTGTAATATGGACGGTGGGAGGATTCGGTGTCAGCCAGTATTCCATTAATATTTTGAATCTGAGCTGCTATCAGTGAGTCTCATCTGGCGGGAGTACATTCTCTCTATGATGATTGCCATTTCTGTCTGGTATTTTCGAAGGATTGATCCAACAATACGCCAGTATTGTTGATTTAAACAGAACAGATGCAATTTATCACAGCATTCAGCAACAATATGTCATCGAATACTGAACACCCTTGAATAACAGAAAAGTCTAAAATGTTCAATATTAGAAACATCGCTTTCCTGTTCGTGTTCAAATCAGATAACCTGTCCCATCGAGATGCTCAACTTGGAACTATTTTTTAAAAAGAGTTTTTGGATGTGGGCATCGCTGGATGTGCCCAGCATTTCTTGCCCGTCCCTAGTTGCCCTTGAGACGGTGGTGGTGAACTGCCTTCTCGAACTGATGCAACCTACGTGCTGTGCGGTGACCCACTAGTGACTAAAGAGGGAATTCCAGGGTTTTCACACAGGAATAGTGAAGGAACGGCAATGCATATCCAAATCAGGATGTTGAGTCGTTTGGAGGGGAATTGGAAGATGGTTCTGTTCGCAAAAGTCTCCTGCCCATATCATTCCAAATGGAGTTGTTTAATCGTCCGCCACCATTTACGATCAGATTAGCAGGACTGCAGAGCTTAATTCTGATGCATTAGAAGGAGCTGCCTGAGGATCTTTAGGTATTTCTCCATTGTGTCTTGTAGATAATGCACACTGCTGCTCCTGAGTGACCATGGTGAAGGGAGTGAATGCTTGTGGATGTGGTGCAAATCAAATGGGCTGTTTTGTCCTGGATTGTGTCAAGCTTCTTTAGTGTTGTTGGGGCTGCATTCATTCAGACAAGTGAAGATATTCCATCTCATTCCTGACTTGTGCCTTGTAGATAATGGACAGGCTATGGGTAGTCAGGAGGTGAGTTTCTCGTGCAGTATTCCTAGTCTCTGATCTGCTGTTAAATTCATGAGGCGAGTCCAGTTGAGCTTCTGGTCAATGAAACCCCTCAGAATATTGATAGTGGGGGAGATTAGTGATGATAATGCTGTTGAATACAAAGTGGTTATATCGTTTCTCAATTATGACAGTCATTGTCTGAACTTATGTGGCGCAAATGTTACTTGCCCAGATATTTTTGCTTTGGGCATGGCCTGCTTCTGTATCTGAGCATTTGCGAATGGTGCTGAACATTGTGCAGTCATCATCGAATATCCCCACTTCTCACCTTATGATGGAAGGAAGGTCATTGTTGAAGCAGCTGAAGATGTTTGGACCTAGGACATTATCCTAAGGGACTACTGCGGAGGTTTTCTGGAGCTGAGATGACTGACCTCCCACAACATTGACCATCTTCCTGTCAGGTATGACTCCTATGACAGAGTGTTGGCCCACGGTACCATTTTTGCTTGGGGTCCTTGATGTCCCAATTGGCAGAATGCAGCCTTAATGTCAAGGGCTGGAATTCAGTTCCTTTTTCTATGTTTGAACCAAGTCTGTGACGAGTTCAGGAGCTGAGTGATCCTGGCAAAACCCAAACTGTGCGTCATGAGCGGGTTAGTTTTGAGCAGGTGCAGTTTGATAGCACTGTTTATGACACCTTCCATGATTTTACTGATGATGGAGAGTAGACTGATAAGGCGGTATTAGGATGGGTAGAATTTGTCCTGCGTTTTATGTAGAGAACACACTTGAGCCGTTTTTCCCCATTGTCAGTTTGTAAACATACTGGAACAGCTTGGCTAGGGGAGAGTGATGTTCTGGAGCACAAGGCTTCAGGACTATTGCTGGCATGTTATCAGGGCCTATAGCCGTTGCAGTATCCAGTGCCTTCAACCGTTTCTTGATATCAGTCAATCGAATTTGCTGAAGGCTGCTATCTGCAATGATGGGCACCACCGGAGGAGGCCGAAATGGATCATCCACTCAAAACTTCTGACTGAAGATTGCAATGAAAGCTTCAGCCTTATCTTTTGCACTGATGTGCTGGGTTCTTCCATCATTGAGGTTGGGGATATTTGTGGAGACTCCTGCTCCGGTGAGTTGTTTAATCGTCAGTCACCATTCATGATCAGATTAGCAGGATTGCAGAGCTTAAATCTGATGCATTGGTTCTGTGATCGCTAAGCTCTGTCTGTCCCTTGCTGTTTATGCTATCTGGCACGCAGGTATTTCTGCTTGGAAGCTTCAGCAGATGAACATTTTATCTTTATATATTCCTGGTTCTGCTCCTGGAATGCCCTCCTGCATTCTCCATTGAACCAGGGTTAATTCTCTGGATTGATGGTAATGGTTGAGTGGGGGAATGCTGGGCCGTGATGTTACAGATTATGCTGGAGTACAGTTCTGCTGCTATTGATGGTCCACAGTGTCTTATGGACGGACAGTCTCGAGTTGCTAGGTCTGCTAAAAGTTGTGCCATTTAGCACGGTGATGGTGCCACACAACACAATAGAGCTTATGGAGACAATAGACTTCGTCTCCACAAGGACGGTGTGGTGGTCACTTTTACCGATACTGTCATGGACATATACATCTGCAGTTGGTAGATGAGTAAGGATGAGGTCAGGTATGTTTTTTTCACCCTCTCGTTCATTCCCTCACCACCTTCTGCTGACCCAATGCTATGTCCTGAGGAGCCGACCAGCATGATCAGTCGTACTGTTGCCAAAACAGTACGCGGCACAGTGGTTAGCACTGCTGTCTCACAGTGCCTGAGACCCGGGTTCAATTCCCGACTCAGGCGACTGACTGTGTGGAGTTTGCACGTTCTCCCCGTGTCTGTGTGGGTTTCCTCCGGGTGCTCCGGTTTCCTCCCACAGTCCAAAGATGTGCGGTGTCCGGTGAATTGGCCATGCTAAATTGCCCGTAGTGTTAGGTAAGGTGTAAATGTAGGGGTATGGGTGGGTTGCGCTTCGGCGGGTCGGTGTGGACTTGTTGCAATATAAAATATAGGAACAAAATGATTTTGTGCACCCACCAATATATGCAAAGTACAAAGAGATAAGGTTATTAAACTATACTCCTGATATTGAGCTATATAAATTGAAATGTGAATATGTGAATTACATCACTAGGAAAGTGGTGTGCAAACTTTATCAATCATTATTTGACCCACAGCTAAGATCGTGATTTCACTTCTGTCAGTTAGTCCCCTCACTGAGATTCTTTGGCCTAGTCTCTCATACAGTATCGGTGTGTGTGGGTGTAGAGAGGGGGTAGGGTTTTTGCGGGGGGGGGGGGATTCGTGGAGGCAGGGTGGTGGTTATCATTTCCTGCTGTTCTTGGCACAGACTAATTAAAAGCTCTGCTTTCTCCATGGAACCAACCTATTGGCCTCATGTGTTCTGTTTAGCTGTCAGTAACCCAGCTTTGTGATATTATTCAAAGTAAATAATCTGGAATGACAGCCAGTATCAGCATATTGCTCACAGTGTATGGCGCCCAGACAAAGGGCTTGCCGACCAGAGGAATTTCTAAATAAAGCTTCTAACTTCTGTCTGTCCATATTTATCTACCGTAATGCAGTCTTCTGATCTATCTAATTTCACCCTCATCTAACACCTCTTCCTCTCACACTCAGTCAGTCGCTCCCCTTTCTCTCCGCTCTCAGTTTATCTCCCTTCACTTGCTCTCTCTCTCTCTTTACTTCTCTCTCACAAAATCTCTCTTCACACACTCTCTATAACTCCAATTGTGCAGTTCGAGAGCTTGTGACTCCACAATGGGCTGAATGGCCTCCATCCATGCCATAATAATTGAGGTTTTGTGACCCACAATTATTAGATTACTTACAGTATGGAAACAGGCCCTTCGGCTTTCAGTGTTGTATCCCATAGTATGAGCGGGAGCATGGCCAACAGCAGTCACAGGGATTAGCAGCTTCAGAGAGAAGGACAGGAGAGATGGGAATCTGGGAACATTAGACTGGAATGTCCCAACAATGAATAGGAGTTTATCCTATGGTTTGTACTGGCTTTCCCAACCTTGGATATCATTAGCATCGCGGATTGAAGATGTATTGATGGTTATTCAAGCTGGTTACTATCCTATCCTTGCTACAGTTGGTGTTCCTGGTAAGTCACTCTGTCTGTTTAGTGAAATGGTCTGAACTGAATCGATGCTCATTATATACAGATTTTGGAAAGGTGCAAGCCAACATTTTCAGATTCAATCAAAGATTCCATTCCTTAGAAATTATAACTAGCAAACTATTATTTACAAATTTGTCCCCAATACGCGAGGGTAAAACACACTGTTCTCAACCTCTTTGATTCATTTTCTCCTGCAAAGTGTACATCTCCATACCCTCTCCACATACCCTCTCCACAGACCAATCCTTTCCAATACCACCATTAAGACGTCCCAGTCTCCTCCTCAGCCTCACTTCAATTCCTGAATAAACCATCATTTGTTCCTTTGTTAATTCCAGGTACATGTGTTTCAAGTCCCATTCTAACCAGGTGTCCATTGGAAAATAATTGCACTTGAGATGTTTAACTTGTTCTCTGCACAAATCTGAAAGATGGGCAGACAGTGTATGGTGGGTCACGTCATTGGCTCGTATTCTAGAACCACAGAGTAATAATCTGTTGATATCGGCTTGCCTTATGCCCATTAGAGAAGGCAGTGGGTCATCTTTCTCTGGTCAAGTCTCTGTTTAACTGCAAACCCACGGCAATTTGTTTTACTATTTATTGTCCTGTGGAACAGCAGAAACAACCACTCAATTCAAGCTCGGCATAACATACTGGCCTGACCATGGTCGCACACATCCCGAGACGGCAGAACAAAAGGAAAGGTAGGTCCCTTCCTCTGCCTGCATCCCATATTCCAACGGCTCATTTCTATTCCGTTAGGTAGCCATTCACTGTTTCAGATGTACTCTTTGTGTTTGGGTCTCTGCCAAGAGTGATGTCCATCTCCATGGGCACCTCTGGTGCTGGCTTTATTAATGCTGACCTACAGATGAGAAGCAGTTTTTAAATTCTACATCAGTGGCAGTGCATTGGAAATGAATGGTTTCCTGTCTCACACGAAAGAAATGGAGCCAGCTAAGTGATGGAAATGAATTATTGTGATCAAACCTGAGAGTGTTGTTGAGGCAGTATTTGGGGTATTGTGGACAGAGTTTCTTTCCATTATAAGGAGTGATCTCCTTACCACAGAGAGTGAAGAGGAGTTCCACCAGATTAATCCCTGGGATGATGGCACCATGAGGAGTGAGTGAAGGTTGATCTCCAGCGCTGTGAGAGAATAAAAGGTGATTGCATTGAACCCTGAGAGTTATGGACAATCATTCCTTATATTCTAAACAGGCAATGAGAAGGAGATAAATTCCATGACTGCTATTTCACTCAGGATGCATGATTCGGGGATAGTTTAAGTGCCTGGGCGGATGTTACCTCCATCCACCTCAACCCCTACTCCCCTTTGAGAGAGACGGAGAGGTCCAAGTTTTGAATAAACTCTCCTCACATTAGTACAGTGCAGTTGGTGTGTGATCCTGCACTGAATGTCATTTTAATCACCACCCCGACAGTAGCCACAATACCTTCATTCTAAAACAGTTAACTATTCCTAACAGCTTCTGACCTTCACGAAGAACATGAATCTATCTTCTCAGAGATGCAAGGTACTTCCTTAAGGTTTAGAACAGAAGTTTATAAGACATTGGAGCATAAATTAGGACAGTTAACCCATCAGGTCTGCTCCGTCTTTCAATCATCGCCGATAGGTTTCTCAAACCCATTCTCCATCCTTCTCCCCATAACCCTTTATCCCCTGGATAATCAAACACTATCTATCTCCGTGTCAAATATACTCAATGACCTGCCCCCACAGCCTTCTATGGCAATAAATTCCAACGATTCACCATTCTATGGTTAGTTCTTACATTCAATGCTCCCAATCATAATTGAAATAGCCCTCCTAACTACTGCCTCAACCTGCAAGCTGACTTTGAGAGAACCCTGCACTAGAACTCCCAAGTCCCTTTGCACTTCAGATTTCTGAATTTTCTCACCATTTAGAAAGTAGATCATGACTCTATTCTTCGTGTCAAAGTGCATGACCTCACACTTTCCAACGTTGGAATGCATCTGACTATCTCTTTACCTGCCCAAATCCTTGATCATCCTCTCTGCTTCCTCAATACGATCTGTCCATCTGCCTATCTTTGTATCGTGTGCAAACTTAGCCAGTGTGCCCTCAATTCCCTCATCTGGATTGTTAATATAACAATAAAAAGTTATGATTCCAACACTGAGCATTCTGGATCACCACTTGTCACCGGCTGCCGTCCTGAAAAATACTATTTTATCCCCACTCTCTGATTCCTGCCAAACAGACAAGCTTCTATCCATGCCACTACCTTGCCTCTAACACCACGGACTCTTATCATCCTCAGTAATCTCCTGTGTGACACCTTGTCAAAGGCCTTCTTGAATTCCAGGTGGATTACATCCACTGGCTGTGCTCGGTCGAGCTGCCCATTTCCTCTTCAGAGACTTCCAATAGATTTGTCAGGCATTAACTTCCCTTGATGAAATCATGCTGAATTTGCCCTAATTCACCAAACATTTTCAAGTATTCAGAAATCTCATCCTTCACAATGGATTCCAGGATTTTACCCACGCCAGAGGTTAAACTATTCATGGTGGTTGTTTTTTTTTTGTCTTTTTCCTTACTCTCTTGTTAAAAAGGAGTGTCACCTTAATGGGTTTCCTGTGCTCTGGGATCATTCCTTACTCTAGTAGTTCCTGAAAGATCACAACAATTGGCTCCACTCCCTCTTCAGCTATCTCCCTTATAATACTGGGATGTAGTCCATCTGGTAAAGGTTATTTACACACCTTCAGGCCATTATATTTTTTACTAGAATGTTCTCCATGGTGGTGGCCATCATACTCAGCTCTGGCTCCTCAAACTCTTGAATGGTTAAGGTATTACTCGTGCCTTCCACCATGAAAGATGATGCAAAGTAATTATTCAGTTCCTTGGGCATTTTATCGTTCCCTACTGCTATATCTCCAGTATCATTTTCCAGCAGTCCAATGATCACTTTTGCCGCTTTTTTATGCTTTATATATCGAAAGAAACTGTTACAGTCTTCTTTTACATTACTGGCTAGCTTACCCCCATATTTAATAATCTCCCTCCTTGTTTTATTTTGTTTGCCGTCTGTTTTGTCTTTGTAAGCTTTCCAACCCTCAGGTTTCCAACTGCACTTTCCCACATTATATCAGTTCTCTTTTGCTTTTCTGCTATACCTAAATTCCCTAGTTGTCCCATCCTCCCAATACAAGCGTCTTTTTCCTCAGGATAAATCCCTGCTGTATCCTGAATTACTCCAAAAAAACTCCTGCCATTGCTGTTGCACTGTCTTTCCTGCTGGGCCCGTCTCCCAGTCAATTCTACCCAGCTCCTCACTCAAGTCTCTGTAATTGTCTTTATTCAGCTGTAATACCGTTACTTTTGATTCTAACTTCTCCATCTGAAAGTGCAGAGTAAATTCAATCATATTATGTTCACTGTCACCTTAAGCTCCCCTGACCTAGTCTGCCTGCACAATTTGCTCCAAAAAGCCATCTCATGCACCTCCCACACATTCATTTTCCTGCCAACCACTATCAATCTGAATTCCCACTCCACCTGTATAATAAAATCCCACATGATCACTGTAGCTTTGCCTTTCCTACAGATCTTTCTAGCCCCTGGTGTATCTTACACCACAGCTCCCTGTATATGACTCCAACTGCATTATTTCACATTTTTGATACCCCAATTCTACAGAAACAGATTCTACACCATCTGACTTTATTTAATTTAGTATTATTGGTTATTGATTCAATTCCATTCTTAATACTCAGACAACTGTGTCTCTCTGCCTACCTGCCTATCTTTTCCACAGGATGAATATCCTTGAATATTCTGCTCCCAATCCTGATCCTCTTGCAGCGATATCACTGTAAAGCCCACTATGTCGGACCTGCCAATTTATGGATGAGTCACAAGCTCATTTACCTTATTCCTTATACTGTATGCACAGCTCAGTATTGTATTACTCGGCACTCTTCTCATTGTCATTTGTTTTTCCAGCTGTTGGTACCAACATGGACCCTGACCACTGGATCATTCCCCTCCCGCTCCAAGTTCTGCAACCCAGATGATATATTTCAAACCCGAGCACCATGTAAGCCACACAACCTTGAGAACTCTTAATCCCGATCACGGAGAACAGTATCTATGCTTTTAACTGTACTATCCCCAATTATCCAGCATTGGGCAGCATGGTGATACAGGCAATGCTGCCTCACAGTGCTTGGGACTCGGGTTCATTTCCAATCTCTGGATCCTATCTGTGTGGACTTTGTACATTCTTCCCGTGCCTGCATTGGGAGCCTTAATTCTTTTCTCTCTCCACAGTACGTCTCTGTGTTTGCTTCAGATTTCTACCATCTACTGTATTTTTGCTTTTGTTCGATTGAGAAATGCAGCAAATATGACAGGTTTTTGTAAAAGCAGCCGTGGTTCGCAGTTTCCTCTGGGTGTTAAGGACTCGTGCCCGGTCACTTGTCTGAGTGCAGTGTCCCTGGATGCCCAGTCCATCTCTCTCAGTTCCCTCAGTAGATCGGCACTACATGCAGCATTTCATTATGCCACCCCTGGGACTCCCCACACCCCATTGCCTGGCACTAGAAACTCCCTTCGCAGGACTGTGCATACAACGACACTGGGAACTTTCTGACCCGCTGTAGATGTTGGGTAAAGACCCTATCATTGAAAGGAACAGAATAACTAGAATTCAACTGAATAGCAAAGCTGAGTAAACAGGCTGAATTACATCCATCTGCTCTGACATTTTCTAACCTTCTGTTTACCCTCGTCCATCTGCAAATAGATGGCCCATATGTATACCTTGTCAAACAGGTTTGGTGGCGGGGATAAACATCAGATCCGGTGGTGATTGGACTGATTCAGTGGTCTCCCTTTCCTGACGTCACATTTAAGTTTTTATTATCAGTTTAAAGAAAAGGCCTTGCTGGAGTTCTGCTGGAAGGATATTTTGGCCACATTAGAATATGTCACGTGCGAGTAAGGTTAGGAATCGTAAGGTAGCGCAGTTAAATACGGTCGGGGAGGCAGCACTTCCGAAATGTGGATATTGGGATTCTCGAGTCGGGAGGATATACACAAAAAGGACGGGGTGAACCTGAACTGGCAGCAATTTGCGATATGTGGATCATTGGGATTCATGGGTCAGTACGATACACACAAGAAGGACGGGATGCACATGAACTGATAACAATCTCCGATATGTGGATCATTGGGATTCCCGGGTTGGTAGGATATAAACAAGATGGACAATATGGAGTTGAACTGGCAGCAATTTAAGATATGTGGATTATTGGGATTCGCAGGTCAATCGGATGCACACAAGAAGGACGGGATACACATGAACTGATAACAATCTCCGATATGTGGATCATTGGGATTCCCGGGTTGGTAGGAAATAAACAAGATGGACAGGATGGAGTTGAACTGGCAGCAATCTCCTGGCAGACAGGTTAGCTGTTGTCTTTACGAGGGTTTAAACTAGTATGTGGCGGGAGGGGTGTGTGCAAACACAGCAGTAGGTCCAAAGGTACAGTGACTGAGGGGGAGTAGGAAAATAATCCCAGTACAGCTAAGACCGAAAAAACAAAACAGAGGGTACTGAACACAGTGGCCTGGCAGACTGAAGTGTGCTGATTTTAATATGAGGAATATGTTTGTTTAAAAAGATATTTCAATGTTGCTGCATGTCAGAAAATAAGAAGAGATAATGGTTAATTGTCCACTGTGTCCTTCACTGGACCAGCTTGTCTCTCCAGGCACCAAAACTTGTTACTGTGGGTCAGAGAACTTCAGAATTAATACAACACAGAAGGAGGCCATTCAGCCCACCATGTGTCCATGAGCTCTCCAACCTGACAACTTGGAAATAGAGGGAATGATCGGAGCTAGACTGAGAGGGAGAGAAATAAACAGAGAGAAAGACAGTGAAGTGAGATAAACAGAGTAAAAAAAGGAGCGACAGAGTGAATGAGAGCAATGTGTGTCAGACGAATGTGAAGTTAGGTCAGAAGACAGCATGAGGAGAAATACACAGAAACGTTTTTTAGAAACTCTCACAGACTGTAAGCCCTTTGTCTGGTGCCATACCCGGTGAGCACCATGCTGATACTGGCTGTCATCCCAGATCATTTATCACCAATAACATCCCAGAGCTGAGTAGCTGACAGCGAAATAGACCAATAGATTGGTTCCAGGGAGAAGGTAAATTTATTTAAATATTCTGAGCCAACAGTAGATTGTAGCCCCTTTAGGCACTGCATGAGAGGCAGGGTGGAATCTCAGTGAAGGGAATCACTGACAGAGGGGAAATCAGGATCTCAGCTGTGGGTCAAATAATTATTGATAAAGTTTGCACACCACCTCCATGGTTTTGTAATTCACATTACAATTTATATAGTTCCACATAGCAAGTGTATTTTAACAATATTGTCTTTTTGTAGTTTTCATATTTTGGTAGATACAGAAAAGCTTTTTAATCCTTGCATTTGTTTTGAATAAACACATTTTATTAATGAGGAAGAAAGGACCTGCTCCGATGTGACAGTCGTCATCTGAACCGGGCTGGGACCAGAATCCGAGTGAATCCTAACCAAGGCTGTAGACAGAGCTTTAAACTGATTAGGAGTGTGTGTGTGTGTGTGTGGGGGGGGGGGGGGGGGGGGGGGGGGGGCGCGGGGGGGGGGGGGGGCGGAGGAGGGGGGTTGTGCAGTCATAGGGTTCAATTAGAAAAGCCGAATTAAAAGATGAGATAAGAGTACAGAACTCAGGAGAGGTTATTAAAATCTTCAGCGCATACACAAATAGGATAAAGCATCTGGAGCATATCAAACATATCAAACTTCAAGCACACTGCGAAAATTAATGACAATGAGAAGAGGGACGGTTACTGCAGGACTGAAGACGTTATAATTGAATGCATGCTGTATAAGGAATAAGGTATATGAGCTTGTGGCACAGAATTAAATCAGCAGGTAGGAAAAGATGGGCATCTGAATATTTAAGGATATTTATCCTATCGAAAAGATATGCCGGTGGGCAGAGGGAGTGGATTTGCATTATTAGTAAGAAATGAGATTAAATCAATTGTAAGAAAGGAAGTAAGGTCAGATGGTGTAGAATCTGCGTGGGTAGAATTGAGAAACTACAAAGGTAAGACAACCACAGTTGAAGTCTTGTACAGGGCTCCAAAGAGTAGTCAGGACCTGGGGCACAAGGTTGACCAGGAGCTAGAAAAGATGTGAAGGAACGACAAAGTACAGTACTCATGGGTGATTTCAGTATGCGGGGGCACTGGTAACATTAGATTTTTAGTGGTTCACAAGAAAAGGAATTTTAGGAATGTTTATGAGATGGCTTTTGGAGCAACTTCTAGTGGAGCGCACTCGGAACAGATGATACTGGATTTAATGACGCAGGATTCGTAATGGAGATTAGGGGAAGGTAAACTTCGGAAGCAATAATCAGAACAGGATTGAATTTATTCTGCAATTTGAGAAAGAGAGAAGATAGAATCAGAGGTAACAGTATTCCAGCTGAATTAAGGCAACTATAGGGGTCTAAGGGAGAAGCTGGGTAGAATTGACTGGGAGAGGGGTCAAGCATGAAAGTCAGGGGAACAGCAATGACAGCAGATTCCAAGATTGATTCAGGAGTCACAGCAGGGATTCTTGCCGAGGAATAGAGGCATCGTACAGGGAGGACGAGGCAGCCAGGGCTGACGAGGGAAGTCAGGGATTGCATACAAGCAAAAGAGCACGCGTAAAATGTGGTGAGGGGCAGTGGGAAAGTAGAGAAATGGAAACTTACAAAGACTAACAGACGGGAAAAGAGGACAGAGAAGATTAGATATGGAGGTAAGCTAACCAGCAATACAAAGGAGACTGTAAAAGGATCTTTAGGTATATAAAGTGCAAAAGAGAGGGACAAGTGAATATGGACCACTGGAAAAAAGATGCTGGAGAGACAGTAGTGGAAAACAAAGAAACGAATGAGGAACTAAGCATTCAATGTTCATGGTGGAAGACACGAGTAATTTCCCAAACATTGAAGAGAGTAAGATGGCAGAGCTGAATATGGTGGCCATCACTAAGAAGAACATGCTAGAAAACCGAATGGCCTGAATTTGGATAAATCACGTGAACCATATGGACTACACCCCAAAATTGTAAGGGAGATAGCAGAAGAGGTAGTGAAAGTAAAAGTGGTAATCTTTCAGGAATGACTAAAATCAGGAATGGCTGGAAAATTGCTAACGTGACACTCCATTTTATAAGGGAGTTAGGCAGAAGATCGAAAATTACAGACTGATAAGCCTAACCTTGTTTGTGGGTAACATACTGGAATCCATCGTGAAGGATGGGATTTCTGAATACTTGGAAGTATATAGCAAAATAGTGCAAAGTCAGCATTGTTTCATCAATGGGAGCTCATATCCAGCTGGAATACTTTGAGGGAGTAACGAGCAGATTCGACCAAAGAGAACCAGGAGATGCTATCCACCTGTTTCTTTAAAATCCTTTGATAAGGTGCCACGCAGGAGGTTGTTAAGAAAGATTAGGGCCCCTGGTGTTACAGGCAAGGTGCTAGCTTGGATAGATGCATGGCTGTCAGACAGAAAGCAGAGAGTGGGGATAAAAGCATTCATTGACAAGTGGTATTCTTCAAGATTCAGTGTTGGGGCCACAAAATTCGCTTTGTGCATTAATGGTCTACATGAAGGAATTGAGTGCATTCTGACTAGGTTTTCAAACAGTACAAAGATGGAATAGAGGGATAGGTAGCATCGAAGAGGTGATTCGGCTGCAGGAGGGTGCAGTAGCACCGTCTAGCACCCCTCTGATGTTCGCCATCCAGACCACCAACCTTGGGTTACAACACATCATCCTCCGGCATTTCTTCCAAAGACAGTCAGCCAACATCACCAGAGATATACTAACCTCCCCACCCCTATCAGAATTCTACTGAGACAATTCCCTTCACCACTCCCTCGTTAGGTTCAGGGGCCCTCCCTCCCACATCTCAACAAGCCACCTTCCACTCCTGGCACCTTCCCTTGCCAGTGCAAGAGGCATGAAACCTGTGCCAACAACTTCCTCCTCACCTCAACCCAAGGCCCAAAAGGATCCTCCCACATCAGGCAGAGAAGATCCTGTGCATCCAAACACCTCATCTCCTCTGTCCATTGCTCCTGGTCTCCTCTACATTGGGAAGACAGGATGTCAACTTGAGAACGGTTCAGGGAACACTCTCCGTCACACACCCAACAACGCCACTTCCCAGTGGCTGAATACTTCGCCTCTCCCACCACTCCTCCAAGGACATGCAAGTCCTTGGCTTCCTCCACTGCCACATTCTAGTCACCAGACGTCATCCACATTGGAACCCTTCAACCACACGGTATCCGGAGTAATGTCACCAGCTTTCTCATCTCCTCTCCCTCCACCTTATCCCAGATCTAACCCTCCAACTGAACACCGCCTGTTGAACTGTCCTACCTGTCTATCTTCCTTCCCATCTATCCACTCCACCTTCCACTCGCACCACTCACCTCCGTTTAGCCATTATTTTCCAAGCTACTTTCGTCCCAGCCCCTCCCATTCATCTCTCAACCTCCTTCCGCCACCCACTTCATTCCTGATAAAAGCTTTATGACTGAAACGTCGAATATCCTGCTCCTCAGAGTCCGCCTGGCTTGCTGTGCTTTTCTAGCAACACATTTTTTGACTCAGATCTCCAGCATCTGTGGTCCTCACTTTCTCCTGCTGAAGGAATTGCATAGGTTAGGGGAGTGAGCAAAGAAGTGGCAGGTGGAGTATAACTTGGGCAAGTAAGAGGTCATGCAGTTTGCCAGGAAAAATAAAGGCATGGACTATTTTCTAAAGAGCGAGCTAGTTCAGAAGACTCGGGTGGGGGTGGGGTGGGGGTGGTGGGTGCGGGGCAGTGCTAGTCCAAAAATCTTGAAAAGTAAACCTGCAGGTTGTCAGCAGTTGGGAAGGCAAATAAAATGATTCAATTTATTTCAAGAGGGCTTGAATATTAATGCAGGGATGTACTTCTGACGCTCAATAAGATTTTGTTCAGGCTATAGTTGGATTATTGTGCACAGTTTTTGGTCCCATATCTCAGGAAGGATGTACTGGCCCTGGAGCATTTTCTGATAAGATTCACGAAAGTGGTCCCAGGAATGAAAAGCTTACCATATGAAGAACATCTGAGGGCTCTGATTCTATATTTGATAGAGTTCAGAAGGATGTTAGGAGGTCTAATTGAAACATGCAGAACATTGAATGACTTGAACAGGGTGGATTTTGGGAAGATATTTCCAATGGAGGGGAGACTAGGACCGAGGGGACAGAGTAAAGAGAAGACTTTTTCAAATACAGATAAAGATTAACCTATTCAGCCAGAGAGTGGTGAATCTAGGGAATTCACTGCTACAGAAGGCTGTCGAGGCAGGTAATTGAGTATAGTTAAGAGTAAGACAGATAGGTTCTTGATTGTAAAGGGGATGAAGGGTTACAGATAGAAAACTGAAGAATGGTGTTGAGAAGCTTAACAGCCATCACTTAATTGAGGAGCAGGCTAAATGGGCTCATTTCAGATGTATTCTGGAATTTGATCTTCTTATGATTTTTAAAGAGTAACATCCCAATATTGATGACTGGGAAATATCATGTTCCCTCCCTCCAGTCTCTCCAGTCATGTCCCCAATAATATAATCACACTGAAACTGAAAAGCAGTGCATGGTAGTTAATCACAGTTGATTGACATCGACAACATTAACAACATAACACTCACCTGCCCTCTCTGATCCTCGACTCACCATCTGAATTGTGTTTCACGTCATATTCTCTGTTTACATATCCATGCCATTTGTCTATTATAACTCATGTTGTCGAAGGCACATTTGCCCGTCAGATTATGGACGAGAAAAGTTCTCTCGAAATTTTACTGACATTATAATCACTGATTAGTAGTTACAGACTGTATGTTTCCATTTATAAACGGAGAAACTCGTTTATGTTCTGACAATCCTTTGACATTTCTCCCATATCCAAGGAAGATTGAATGATTACATGCAATCAATCTACCATCTCCAATATTCCTTCCCTCAGCCACCCCCACATATCCCAAGCTGAATGAGTAAGTTTTAAACATTCTTTTAAATTTTAATAAAGTCAATATTGAACTCAAAGAGGTTAAATAGAGCTATTTGTTCAGTGACTGTGATTAATGTCAATCTCCGTGGATCCTAATTATCTATCGGTAAAAGATAAATGGGCTCTGTTCAATGTGCTATCCCATAGTGTGAGTAGGAGCATCACATATAGCACTAACGGCGATCTGAAGCTCGAGAGAGAGGGGAATAAGACATCAGAATCTGAGAATATTAGACAGGAACGTTACAATAATGATTCATAATCTGAAGACCGTGGATTGGAATGTTCCAACAATGGATCCGAATCTGAGAACATTACACTGGAATGTTCCAACAATTGACAGAAGTTTATCCTCGGGTCTTCAGTGGCTTTCTCAGCCTTGGATATCCTCAGCATCATGGATCTATGATATCCTTTGGATTATTCAGGGTGGTTACTATACCATCTTCGCCATAGTTGGTGTTCCTGGTAAGTCATTATATTTGTCTAGTAAACTGGGTTGAACTGGATTTCTGTTCATGATATGTACATTTTGGAAAGTGCAGTCAATATCTTCAGTTCCAAACAAAAATGCATTTCCTTTTATATTATAACTATCAAACGACGATTTATAAATTACTCACTGATATGCGAGAAGGAACCAGACTCTTCTCAAACTCCATAATCCATTTTGTCCTTCACAGATTTACATCTCTATGTCCTCTCCACTCACCAATCCTGTCCAATACCACCATCATGATATCCCAATCTCGTCCTCAGTCTCAGTGCAATATCTGAATAAACCATTTGTGCCTTTGTTCAATCTGGATGTAACAGTTTCACGTTACTTGTAATCACATGTTCGTCATTAAATAATTGATCTTGAGAATGTTTAACTTGTACTCTGCGCGTAAAGGAAGACAGGTTATGGTGGTCAAGCCGTTGACTCATAATCTGGAGCCACAGAATAATGGCCTGTTGATATCTCATGAAGGAAATTGGGGAGTTTAAAAGCAACCATTATCATTTGTTATGAAAAACAATCTGCTTGCCTCAAGTCCTTTAGGGAAGTCAATGTGTCATGCTTACCTCGTCAGGTTTCCGGGTGACTTCTGTGATGAACACGTGGATGTACTGTACCTTTGAGAGAACTAAAACCAACAATAACTACCTGACAGCACCAAGAGTTCTGAAAAATAGATATAATGTATCATTTGGTCGAATAACCCGATTAGCTCATTGTGTTGAAACAAATTCAGCAAAACATTTTAAAATATACCCCAAAATACCATCCTTCAATCAAGTATTAATTTGTTATATTGGCAATCGTAACAGCCAATGATACAATCCAATAGTTTGGCGGTACAAGACCATGGAAAATTGAACTGTTTAGAGGAGAACTGCCAAGCTACCATCATGCAAAGACTGCCTGAAAAATAGCTCTCCTTTGGGTACCCTTATTGATTAGTAACTAGTGAAGTAGAGTTCCCAAGAAGAAAAGAAGACAGGAATATGGAGAAGAATCGGAAGCTTCCTGGTTTTGAGATAAGAAATTTTGTTTTGTAAATCTTGATTAGGCGTCTTTTCGGCCTAGGATTGTGGAGGGGGAAGGTCAAAGACAGGTTAGCGGAAGAAGTTGCAAATAGATGTTCGTTTATTATTCTCTGTTATACTTTAAGGAATAAAGACATTATTTTTTACTTTAAATAGATTTGGACTCTAGAATTATCACCGATTACAGCATGGGATAAATATTTTCTCCGTTGTTGGTTTTAATTAAGCATGAAGATTTATCATGTGTTGTAACACTACAAACCCACAGCAATGTGTTTTACTCTTTACGGTACTGTGGAACAACTGAACCAGCCACTCAGTTCAAGATCTGCATAACATGCTGCACTGGCCAGAGCTTCATACATCCTGTGAGAGAAGAATAAAGGTAAAGAAAGCTCCGTTTCTCTGCCCGTTTTCTGTATTGCTGCATCTCATTTCCATTCAGGTACGTGATCATCCCCTATTTTAGGTGCATTCAATCTCATGGAAATTCTCCCTGAGAGTGATGCACATCTACATAGGTATCTCTGGTGCTGACTTTATTGACGCTGACGTACAGATGCAAGGGACTTATAAATTCCATGTCAGTCGTAGTGCATAGAGAAGGAATGGCTTTTTGTGGCACTGGAAAGAAATGGCGATGTCTAAGTGAGAGAAAAGATGTTTTTTGACAATCCCTGAGAGTGTTATTGAGGCAGTATTTGGGGTACTGTGGATATACTTTCTCTCAAGTTTCGCCAGACTAATCCCTGGGATGATGGCACCATGAACAGTGAGTGAAGCTCAGTGAGATAATAAGGGATTGCATTGAAACTTAAGGGGGATGGACAATCACTCATGATGTTCTGAACAGACACTGATACAGTGATAAGTTCCATGGCTTTTTTCACTCAGATTACATGATTCTCGATAGCTTAAGATCCTTTGAGACCGTTCGACCCAACCATTCTCCCTCCCTATTTCAACTAAGACAGAGAGAGAAAGGGGGGGGGGAGAGAGACAGACAGAGACAGAGGTTCAGGAAATGGCTTGATCATCTGAATTACCTGATCCTGTTCCTTTTGTCCTCATTTCAGTGATTGCAAAGTTAATGGCTGTAATTTCCCTGAATGTTTTTTTATTGAACGTTGCAAACAGAGGGGGTAAAGTATTTTGTGAGTCATCTCTGGTTGAGTTATGGGGACTGTATTCACGGTGAATCTGGGCCTATAATATCACCAACAAATGAAGCACAAGCTGCAGAGAGGAAATACTCTGTAAAGAGACCAGAGGCGTCTGTTGAAACAAATAACATTTTCCACCTGACACCAAACCATGTGTGACAGTCTTGAGGGACTGAATGAGATCCTGTATTACTGTTGACCAGGTATTTTGGGCAAGTGGCCTCCATCTGTTCCTTGCAGGAGATGTGAGGGTTTGACTAGAACATAGTAACCCAGGACTGAGCAGCAGGAGTGGGCTATTAAATACTTTGTCCCCGCTCCATGTGCTTTTGCTCAAAGCAGCACGTTTCTGTCTGTATACCATTTTACGACATACCAAAAACAAATTTTAATAAATGCAAACATCCAGGCATCACAATCCTCTGGGGAAGGGAATTTCCACTTGAACAGCCTTTTGAGAATTTCTCATTTGTGTTCCAAGAAATGTTGGAGGGTCACTATGTCCTTTCCCAGTCCCACTCCTCCACTGTTTACACCCATCTTTAATGCAGTCAGTTTAGTGAGGTGGCCAATGATTTAGGTCTCAGACTCCGCCATTTTCTAGAAAAATGTGAGACACAGAAAGTTGAAATCATAACAAATGGTAAAATGATAGAGTTCCCCAAAATGTTATTCTGCCTTTGAAGTTATTCTGATCACACCATCTACTGGTAGTGGGATTTCTTTCTGGAACAGTGGGATTTGGCTGAATTCCCTTCATTTCAGGCAGTGGAGAGATTTAAATGAATCCTCACCAGGAATCCTTTACAAGTGGTAAAGATGACGTGAGGATTTTATGGTCTCACACTTTGCTATGGGGCGGAACAAAGTAAGAGAGAGGGATCAATTGGCTGCTCCTTCTCAGACAGGGAACATTTTTCTCCCTCTCTGTGTTGGAACATGCAATTTTGTCAACTGGACACCAAACTGGACCATGTGCGATCTCCAGGAACATTCTCTGGAAAACCTGATTCTGGATTATATGCAGGTGCGTCATTCTTGTAGTACACAATTTCTTCCAATCGCAAAAAAATGCCCCCACTTTATAATTTGAAGACATGCTTACATGTAAATATCGGTAGGGGTCTTTATAGTATGTGTGTTAATATCAATACATATTTTTCTTAAAGTTTGTTCTCTAGCTTTAGTCTCCCTGACAGGAGATAATATGCATCCAGCTGATACACTTTCCAGAAAGTCATGGATGGTTCAATACTATTTCTCAGCTAAGATCAAAACTGATAATCCCCCATAACAAAAGGCCGGCATTCCAGGAATGAGTAAAGGGAAACCTCTTTGAAAATTTTCGAAAAGAATTATATCTTTTTATTCTAGTTTATGCGATCAATCCTGCACACAGTACATCAGGTGTGGTCTCAGCAATTCCCTGTACAGATGCAGTAAAACATTCCTGCAATTAAACCTGATACCTTTTGCCAAAATCAGCATCATTCCACTTACCTTACAAATCATTTGCTGCATCTGACTTCATATGATTCATGTCGCAAGAACATGGAAACCTCCTGTATCGCAGGGTTCTGCAATCTCTCTCCATTTAAATTGTTTACCATTGATTCAACCTTCATGCCAAAATAGACAACTTACCTTATGTTATTTCTGCAGAAGGTTTGCTCACTAACCTTCCCTGCCTGTATCACATTGCAGGCTCACTACCACCATTTGACGACACATTGAATGACCACCTTGGTGTACAAGCTAATTGAGCTCCAAGCCATTCCCTCCCCTTCCTCCAGATCTGATCTCTGAGGCATTCCATCAGTTACAGCTTTGCAGGTTGAAAATAAACATTTATCTCTACTTTCTGTTTCCTGTAAACAACAGCTTCCCTATTCCTGTGTAGCGGCTCAGGTGGGTTGAATGGCCTCCTCCTGGATTGTGTAGTGTACTGAACGAGCTGAATTACTTCATTCTATACTCCTGTGTAATACCTTAGAGGGGCGGAATGGTCTCCTCCTGTGTCATTGTAACGATCCTGTCTGACTGAATGGAGTTTTCCCCAATCCTGTAACAGCATCGAGGGTTGGATTGAGGGAACAACACATCGGGTAGGGACAGCAGTATATCTCTGTAACAGCTTCGAGGGTGGATTGAGGGCACAACACATGAAGTAGGGACACCAGTATATCTCTATAAGAGCCTGGAGGAGTGGATTGAGGGAACAACACATCGGGTAGGGACAGCAGGATATCTCTGTAAGAGCCTCGAGGAGTGATTGAGGGAACAACACATGGGATAGGAGAAGAAGTTGCCCATTCGGCTTTTCCATTCAGAATGTTCATGGCTGATCCGAGTGCGTCTGACCATCCATTTCATGTCTGTTCCCAATAAACACTGACCCTTCTGTCCAGTAAATATCAGTCGAGCTCAGCCTTGAATCTCTTCAATAACCGAGTCTTCACTGCTCCCTGAGGATGAGGACACCACAGGTAGCACAACACTAAAGTGAAAGGGACATCCTTATTTAATTGTGGGACTGTTATTTTAAAACTGTGTTAACTGAACATCAAATCACCACCTCTTTTCAGTCATAAGGACAGAATAATTAGGAATAATTTGGAACATAATCCATTCCGGACTCCAATCCTACCCCACATTCCCACTGCCACTTTCCAATGAAATATGTATCGCACCCAGCCTCTGCTGCTGTCTCAGGAAGAGAATGCCTGACAGCATAATACTGCAGGAGCATGAAGGAAATGAGCAGATTGAGGCCATTCAGCTTATTGAGTCGGAACTTCCGTTCAATAATTTCTTATATGTACCTCGACCTCATTCTTCTGCCTTCTACCTGGAATCCTTGATCCCCTTACAAATCAAAAACATATCGAATTGTGTCTTAATGACACTAGTGTCTGGCCTCTGTGCATCTGTATATGAGTAACTGTGTGTGTGTTGTGTGTGTGTGTGTGTGTGTGTGTCCATGTGCTTGTTGTCTGTGTGTTTGCGTCTCTACATCAGTCTGTTTGTGTTTCAGCCTGTGTTTCGATCTATATTTATGTCCATTTGTATGTGACTGCATATGTATTTGTGTGTTTATTCGTTTATGTATACCTATCTCCTGGTAAGTATTGTGTGCATTCATCTATGTCTTTCTGTGTCTGCATCTCTGTGCAGGGAGGTATCTGTGTATTTTTTTTTTGGAAGTGTAAGAACTGTTGTTGGAACTGTCAGTGGGTTTAAATTGAGAATCGTCTTTCACTGAACATTGATCCTTAACTGGTCAGTAGGACGTGGATGTTTCGGATACTCCACACGAGGTGTCCTGGTCCGCTCCAGCTCTTCAAGAGTTCTCCCCACATGGAGGGGGAGGGGAGTGAGGGAACGGATATCGGATACTCCACTAAACGGCTTGGCCCTTTCTATCCTATTCAGGCTGTTTCGCCTCGAATGGGAGAAAGGGATGGAGGGAGAGTGGGAATGGGTGACCCTGCTGTTTGTGCTGGTATAAGTAGGGGGAGTTGTGTGGTGTTTGGAATGAGTCAGTCGACAGTTTTGAATCCATATGGTATTATTAGTTGTTGAATTCAATACTGAGAGTGGTAGTGCCTGAGCCTTATTTGGAGACAGAGCGTGAACCTTGTTTGGGATTAGGTGCTATAACAGATATACAGTGAGTGTGAGGGAGCAGAGAGTATATGGTAACTCTTATCCTAACAGAGTGAGGAGGATATTGTTGTTTGTCCAGTATTGTGGGACATTTCTTCAGATCATCTCAGCGCCGAGGTGAGTCTCCCTGAATGTCTTGTCCAAATCTGTCACTAATAACGACACAGACCTGTCCCTCAGCTTCCAGAGAATCAGTTTAGGTAGAGTTTACAGATAGCAAGGAGAAGCAAATATCGGTGTGTTAAATATGGAAACCAAAACGGTAGCAGAAAATCTAAGCATCATATGCTCTGGAAACTAGATAGGCAAATATTGTGGGTACCGCAGTCTTATTGAATGGTCTCAAGTTGCATCTAAGCTGTGTTAACTATGACAGCTGAAGCAGTGAAAAATAAGTTCCGTAAGTGTATATTGAGTGGGTTGAAGAGTATGTTGTGAAGCAAAGTAGAGAGCAGGTTATTTTGGATTTGATGTTGTATGGTCAGAATGATGAATTATTAACCTTGGTCTGAAGCAGCTTTTAAGGGATAATGGCATTTATAACATGCATTTTACAAAGTGTCTGCATACAAGATAGAATGTTTGAATATTCTAGTCAAACCTCATGGAAGACTGGAGGCTAGAGTGTCAAGATATCTTCAGGGAATTTGGAAAGTACAACATAACATTCAGTGGGAGACCAGCAATGGTTGTTAGAGTCATAGAGTCCGACAGCACGAAGACAGGCCCTTCAGCCCAAACTGGTCCATTCCAACCAAAATATCCATCCACGCTAACCCCATTTCCCTGCCATTGCCCCTTATCTTCAGATTAGATCAGATTACTTACAGTGTGGAAACAGGCCCTTCGGCCCAACAAGTCCGCACCGACCCACCCATTCCCCTGCATTTACCCCTTTACCTAACACTACGGGCAATTTAGCATGGCCAATTCACCTGGCCTGCACATCTTTGGACTGTGGGAGGAAACCAGGGCACCGGGAGGAAACCCACGCAGACACGGGGAGAATGTGCAAACGCCACACAGTCAGTCGCTTGAGTCGGGATTTGAACCCAGGTCTCTAGCGCTGTGAGGCAGCAGTGCTAACCACTGTGCCACAATCCTTCTAGTTTTTGCCTATCCGTGTGTTTTTCAAATGCCTTTTAAATTTTGTTAATGTATCCGCCTCAACCACTTCTCATTCCATATGCGTAACAACCCGTGTTAAAAAGTTGTTCCTCAGCTCCCCTTTTATTCTGTCCCCTCTGACCTTAAACTGATGCCCTCTAGTCAATGATTGCCCAACCCTGGGAAAAAAAGACTGGGTGCATTCATTCTATCCATGCCTGTATCCATCCATATCTTATAGACTTCAATATGATCCTTCCACAGTCTCATGCACACAAAAGTAAAAAGTCCTAGCTTGTCCAACCTCTTTCAATAACTCAGACCATTGAAACCTTGGCAACATCCTTGTAATTCTTTTCTGCACTCTTTCCAGTTTAGTAACGTCCTTCCTATAGCAAAGTGAACAAAACTGACCATAACACTGCCAATATGGCCTCACCAGCATCCTGTATAACTGTAACATAGCTCCGTAATTTCGCTACTTAGTGATATAAACGGATTAAGGTCAGTGTTCCAAAAGCTCAATTCACTGTCTACCTCGGAATTAATTTTCAGAGAAACATGCACCTGAATTCCAAGGTCCCTCTGTCCCACTACACTCCTTAGGACCCAACCATTCACCATGAAACTCCAAACTTGATTTGACTTTCTAAAATGCAAGAACTTACACTGATCAATATTAAAATCCATTTGTCATTTTTCAGCCACTTCTCCAGCTGATCAAGATACTGCTGTAATTTCTGAAATTTCTGATAACCTTCCTCACTCTCCATGATGCCGCCTGTTTTATTGCCGTCTTCAAACTTACAAATCATGCCTGTACATTCTCATTTAAATCATAGATATATGTAATATGTCGTGGTGCCAGCGTCAACCCCTAAGGCATTCCACTATTCACAGGCCTCCAGTCTGACCAGCATGTTTCCGTTATTAATCTCTGCTTGTAACATCAAGGCAATGTTGTACCTAATTTGCCAGCTCCCCCTCAATTCCATGCGATCTAACCTTCCAGAGCGGCTTACCATGTGGAACCTTATTGAAGGCCGTACTATAAACCATCTAGGCAACATATACAACCCGGATCTCCTCAATGTTGCTGGTCACTTTAGCAAAGAACTCCAACAAAATTGTGAGTCATGATCTCCCTTACACAAACTCCCGTACTGAATTTGATGAAGTGCTTTTGCTTGAAACATCGATTTGCCTGTTCCTCGGATGCTGTCTGACCTGCTCTGCTTTTCCAGCACCATTCTAATCTTACTCCGAACCACACCCTGTCTTTCCAAATGCATGTATATCCAACCTCCCGAATCTTCTAAAGTAACCTACCCACTAGATTTTAGGATTACTGGTCTTTAGTTCCTAGGTTTATCTTTGCAGCATTTCTTGAATACGGGCTCAGCATTCGCTACGCTCCAGTCGTCCAGAACCTCACTCTTTGGCCAGCGATGATAAAAAAGAGGCAAGCAATGCTCCCGCAATTTCTTCTCTATGTTCCTATCCTCCTGCAGTGTTCCTGAATATAACTGGTCAGGACAAGGAGGTTTTAGAAATACTGCAAAGTCTGAAACATATGTCTATTTATTTCAGGTACGAACATGAAAGAGTGAGAAAGTGACTCAATGATGGTTAACATTACAAATTAGAAAACATGTTAATTAGAAGAAGTGACTTCAGAAGAATTCCAGCTATTGTGGTAACCTGAGAATTCTCAGAAATTAATGATCCAAAAAAGGAAGGCCATGAAACTGAAAAGGAAATCAAAAAAAGAACATACCTGCTAACAAACAGGAACACAAAGACTGCATCAATCTGCGATCTATATTTCAAAGGAAACAAAATAAAAGCAAGATCAAATGTGGAAATTTATAATCAGGACAGGAGAGGTCATTGTGGACAACAGGGAAATGGCCAAGAAAACAACCAGTTACTTTGCATCTGTCTTCATGGAGGAAGATCCAGGAAATCACCCAGAGATACCAAGTGATCATATCGGACTCCTGGAGCTAAAGACATAAAGTCAATTCATATCAGTAACAAGGTAGCACTTGAACATGGAGCTGGATTGAGCATTGCTAAGTCTGACGAAACAGATATACTTCCTATCAAAATGTCGGAAATAAATCACCAATAGTAGTATTAATTGCACTGTCGATGACTGCGGTTTATTTTCCTGTACATTCTGCAGAGAACAGAAACTATTGTGGATAAACGTGAATCAAGCACTATAGATGAAGGGAAGGGATCCGAACAGATAAAGGGAAAAAGAGTGTGGAGAACTGCAGACCCGTTAAATTAAGAGTTGCAGTGAAACTGTTAGAGAATCCATTACACAGGATGACATTTTTTGTTATCTAGAAACTAACAGCTACAATGGAGAGAATCAGCATGCATTTCTGATAGAGAAATCATACTTGATAAACTTCGGAATTGTTTGAAGTAATTTCCTACAGCATCGATAATGGGGAATCAGTAGAAGTGGCATACATTGGATTTTCGGAAGGGTTTCTAAAAGATCTTAGTGAATTCGTAAATGCAATGAATGTGAAGGGTATTTGGAGGAATATATGTAAGTGGGAAGTTAAAGTTTGGTTCGCCTTCATATAAGAGAGTCAGAACATTGATGTAAAGACATGTTGAAGCAGTTTCACAGTGTGTTGGTGGGACTGTACCTGGAGTATTGTGTACAGTTTTGGTGACCGAATCTCAGAAAGAATATACTGACTGCAGAGGAAGTGAAATGGACATTCTCCAGATTAATCCCTCCGATGGTGAGATTGCCTGATGAGGAACTCGGTCTGTGTTCTCTCGAGTTTCAAACAATGAGAGGTGGGTCACAGTGAATTTAGAAAATTCACAAAATATATGACAACTTGGCAATTAACAGAACGCTTCCCTCGCTGTCTATTCCACATTCAAGGCAAATAATGGCAGGATCTGGGACAGGCCAGTTAAGACTGCAATATGGTGGAAAAACTTCACTTGGAGGGGACTAACTAACATAGGGGCATGGAAACCTACTGACAGGCAAGATTAGGGAGAATCTCCAGATATTCTCCAAGTGTGTCCAGCGGAACAGAATAACCAGGGAACAGGTGGGACTCATCAGTGAGTTGCCAAGACGCAACCAAATCACCTTTAGTGGTAGGAGAGAGACGGTGGTGGTAGAAGGCTGATGTGCGATTGGAGGCTAGGATCCAATGGTGTTCCTCGGGGATCAGTGCTGTGTCTCTTAATATTTCTGATTCGGAAGTGTTGGTGTTGGACTGGGGTGGACAAAGCTAAAATTGCACAACACCAAGTTATAGTCCAAAAGATTTATTCAGCGGCACTAGCTTTCGAAGTGCTTCATCCAAGCGCACAACTACCTGATGAAGAAGCAGCGCTTCGAAAGTTCATGCCTCCAAATAAACTTGTTGGACTATAAACTGGTGTTTCCTGATTTTAAACCTTATCATAAAGGATGCAGCTTTGAATATGGACGAGGGGTGGGGGTGCCATAAGTAAGTTTGATACAAAGATTAGCCGGGTGGTTGGCAGTGAGAAGGAATGTCTTATGTTATAGGAAGATACAGATGGAATGGTCAGATGGTCACATCAATAGTAGATGGAATGTAACCCTGATAAACATGAGGTCATGCACTTTGGAAGAAGGAACCAGGCAGGGGAGGACTCAATGAATGGCAGCACAATAGGAAGCTCAGAGTGTGCTTCTGCACATATCCGTGACTGTGGTTGGACAGGGTAACACACAACTTGAGAAAGCGTACGGGAGTGTAAACACAGCCTTCACACATCGAAGCATAGATTATAAGAGCTATGTGGAACTTTCGTTAGCCAAGATGGAATACTGTGTGTAGCTCTGGGAGCAACATTAAAGGAAAGATGTGAGTGGAATGGAGGGGGTGTCGAGGAGATTCACCAGTATGTTCCCTGAGATGGAGCATATCAGCTATGGAGAGAGGCTGGATAAACTCGGGTTGTTTAGTTTGGAGCAGAGAAGACTAAGGGAGGCGTGGATTAGGAGGATAAGATTACGATGAACATGGACGGCGTGGATAGACAGTAGTTGGTCCTTTTAGTCAAAGGGACACACTTTTGAAGTGAAGGGTTTGAGGCTTAGTGAGAATGTGAGGACTGTTTTTCACACAAAGTATGTTGGGGTCTGGGAAGCACTTCGTGAGAGGGGAATTGTCATGGTTACGTCAAAACCTAGAAAATGCATGGTTGTGCACTTGAAATGCTATAAGATTCATAGCGAAGGGTTTTGTATAGGAAAGTGGGGCTAATGTAGACTGTGCTGTATTTATAATAGTGCAGAGTCTGTGGTTCTGTGATTCTGTGGCTGTGAAAGGTCAATCATTCAGGAGATTAAGATAGGAATTAATCAGTTTCTGAAGCATATCTTATCAAAGTGTATAGGAGTGAACTTGTGATATCTTCTGAAAATACGTCAATGGCAAAATTAAGAGAAAAAGGTGTAGCTTCCTTACAGTCGCATACCAGGAAATTGAGGACAGGTATATAGCAGATCAATGGAGTAAATACTTCAGTTATGCCTTCACAAAAGAAGAAAAAAAAAACAAAAATAAAATTCCCTCACAATACTGGGGAACTTTAGCCTGGTGAGACAAAGGGAATGGAATGAAATTATCCACTAAAACGTTTAATACAAAATATTGGACTGAAATTAATGGGCATAGACAAAGTCAACAGAGGTTTATGAAATAGGAATCATATTTGAGAAAATGGCTGTTAGCAAAATTATGGAGAAGGTATCAATGCAATACGATTGGAATCTCAGAAAGATTTTTGATAAAGCCCCAAGCCTTTTGTTCAAATTCGAATCCTATGGGACTGGGGCTAACATATTGTTTGTATTTTAGAATGGGAGAGCTGGCAGGAAACATTGAGTAGGAATAAAACTTTTTTTTAATGGAAGGTTTGGAGGATATAACAAGGATCGAGATTTGGCATCCAGCTATTACCAATACACATCACATCTTTGGTTGCGGGGCTCAATGCAATATTCCCAAGACTGCTGACAACACTAAATGATATCAGCTTGTGGTCGGATGAGGAGGATGTTAAAAAGACTCCGAGGTGATTGAGACAAATGCAGTGACTAGACAAATACCTGACAGATGGAGAGCAACGCAGAGATGAGAGGTTGTGTACTTTGATAGGATCAATTGAATGGCAGCCTATCATTTGAAAAGGGATTGATTGAAAAACGTTGATCTATAAATGAACTTAAGCTGCATTTTTGTTTATTTCTGCGCAGTCTTCTGAGTCCATGAAGGGCAGTGAGTTCTGAACACGGAAATCAATACTGGGAATGGCATTGGCACGCTGTATACAGTGTACATAGACCCAGCATGGGGGAACTTTAACATTGAACAAAATCTGGATCCCCCTGTACACCAGTCACTGAAAGCAATATTGCAGGAGCAGAAAACAAGTAGGAAGATAAATGGTTTATTCACCTTCATTTCAGGGGGATTTAAAATACAGAAGTAAGGGTCATTTACTGCAGCTGTACAGGGCCTTGTGAGACCCCATCTCGAAAATTGTGCACTGTTGTGTGCAGTTTTGGTATCTTACCTAATAAAGGGCAACCCTGCCATTGAGGGAGTGCAGTGAAGGATGGCCAGACTGATCTCTGGGATGACAGGTTAGTTGTGGGAGCAGAGTTTGGGGTGACTGGGCTTTAGGAAAATGAGTGGAGAGTTCAATGAGATATATAAACCTCTGACAGGGTGTGACAGCTTTGAAGCAGGGATGATAGTTCACTTTATAGAAAACGGTTCACGAATCGCATTGCAGTCACATCGTACTTTTTTGTCAGAGAACTCCCTACATATTGATGGGCCGAAGGCACTATATTTCATAATGTTTAAACATATTTTGAGATATGAACATTGTGTGGGGAAAACTGCATTGAGGAGATGTTCGGCCATGAAATAACATGGGGAAAGCTCAATGTGCTGAATGACCTCCTCCTCTCCCGATGTGTCTGTGCAATCTGTGGGAAAGCTCTGTGCAAAAGCCGTGGCGGCACAGTGATTAGCACTACTGTCTCACAGCGCCAGTGACCCGGGTTCCATTCCCGAAACATGCGACTCACTGTGTGGAGTTTGCACATTCTCTCCGTGTCTACGTGGTTTTCCTCCGGTTTCCTGCCACAGTTCAAAAATGTGCAGGTTAGGTGAATTGGCCACGCTAAATTGCCCTTAGCTTTAGGTGTAGGGGAATGGGTCTGGGTGGGTGTGATTCGGCGGGTCGGTGTGGACTTGTTGGTTCGAAGGGCCTGTTTCCACACTGTAAGTAATCTAACCAAATCTAAATGTCGTCACAAGCTCTCAGATGTTCGGAAGAATGTCTATGCAGGGTCAACAGGACTGTGTTTCCCATTCCCTTTCCTTTAACGAGGTTGATGCCGGGTGTTCTGTCAGGTTTTATCCTTTAAAACCTCAGAGTAGTTTGATACGAACGAGTGTCTCACTTGGCCGATTCAGAGACCATGTCTGTGCGTCTGGAGTCACTTTTCGGCCTGACCAAGAAAACACAGGAGATTGACTTCCTGAAAGTACATTGGTGTAGGAGATTGATGTTAACAATCAACATTGGACGCACATCACTATTACTGACACCAGATTTTAGGTCTCGATATTTTATTAATTATTTTTAACTTCCACCAGCTACCAAAGCATTGTCCTCGTCTGGATTTGTAATCCAATGATATGTCCACTACAGCACCATCTCCACATGGGGACCTATCGGAAACCACACTGACCTGATTACTTCGGTGCTACTTGACAGCTCTATGAAAAAGTATTCCCACCAATTTGACTGTCATGATTGGACTGAGGGTGTGGTAAAAGGTCAGATTGTAATTATTCTCCTAATCACGGACTGGACATATCTGAGTAATTTTCTATATTGCCAGAGAGATGTCAGAGTTGGAGCTGGAATGAAACAGCTTCCCCAGGAACACGGCTTGTTGTGCAGACAAACCTTCAGTCCTATTGCAGGAATAGGGTCAGGGCCCATTGCCTTTGTCGTATCTACTGTGTTCAGCTGTTTCTTCACGTCACGGGCAGAAAATCGAATTGTTTGAACACTACCATCTGTGATTCTGTGGGAATCATGATGAGTGTAATTTGGATCATCATTCACTCAACACGTCTGACCGAGGATAGTGCAGACACCACGTCCTTGACTTTTTTCATTGACGTACAGAGCTGTTCCGATATTTAGGATGGGAATATTTGTGGAGTACTCTGCTCCAGTAAATTGTTTAATAGTCCATCGACATTTATGTTTGCATTTGGCAGTACGAGAGAACTTAGATCTGATCTGTTAGTCTTGGGATCATTTCCCCTCTCCATCAGACATTAGTTCTGTTGGACGGAATTTAACCAGTTAAGTGTGGTAGCTTTAATGGGTCGTCAACAAGTTTAGGTCCACGTGATTCCGACCCTGGCATGTTCACCCACACTCATTACTGAACCATGGATCGACTTGATGGTAATGTTAGACTAATGAATTATCGTCGGGAAAATGTTACAGATTCTCGTTGAATACAATTCTGTTTCTGCTGCTGCTGTGGTCTACAGCATCAAATGATAAACGACTTTGAATTACAATATGTACAATTCAATTCTACTGACTGTCCCCCAGTTCACACCGAGACCCATTCACCCATCAGCCCTGTATTCAGTGACCTAACCTGGTTTCTCATGCGGTAACGCTTGCATTTTCATATTCTCATTCTGCTGAGGGCCTCTTCCTGCTGTCTCACCTCTAATTTGTTACTTTAACTCAATCCATTTAAAGTAATGATCTAAATCCTTTCTCTTCCACAATGGCAACTTCTGTATTTGAAGTGAATGTGTTTCCCTCTGTTATTCTCCCTGACCATGATTAAGTGTTTTGTAGTGTCAGTGATGCCAGACTTATGTAGATTCAGAGTCAAGGAACTTGTGCACCATGCGTTGTTGTTCAGTTCCCAGTGTATGGCACTCCTAGTTGGACAGGATGTTTGAGCATTTTTGACATCCTTCTTTGGAAATCGTCCAAAAACATAAATTGCTGAAGAAATTGCTGAAGATATTGCAGCATCTTCTGGAATGAATACAGTGTTAAACTTTCAGGTCCAATGACATTCCACAAAGCTCTCAGTTTCTCAAGCAATTTTGGTATTTTTATTCCCAGTATCCATAGTTACTTGTTTTGTGAAAAATTGTTCTGTGCCTATTCATTTCTGGAGAAACTCAACAGGTCTGTCAGCATCTGCAGAGACAGAGAAACGGCGTTAGGATTTCAAGCCCAGTGTGATACTTCTTCACAACTGAAAAGCATTGGAAACTTGGCTTTGTAATATCTTGCCAGAGGTGGGAGATTGGTGACAGGGAAAAGAGGGCGTGACAAAGATAAACCGGCTTTTTAGCAGTGGTGAATGTGAAGATGATATAAGATGGGTTTAAATTAAGGTGTGAATGGGGAAAGGGGTTCTCTCTGAGTTGAAGATAAAGAAGACACAATCACACAAAGTCATAGGGTGGCCAGGAGGGAGAATGTTGACTATGTAGCATTATATAGATCTGGCCATAATTACGTTTTTACTGTCGAGATCATCACTTCCTTTAGCCAAAGGATATCAGGTGCTTGACTTCGTATTGGCACTAGTAAGCGATTCATGCTGCCTTAGTTTTGTAAGAGAGAGAAAAAAAACAAATCACAGTATGAAGTTTGGGCTGAGTATTGTTTACCTGTCATGTTTAATATGGTTTCAAATTTGCAGTATTTATCTTTAAATGCTTGTTCTTGAAGTTAGTATTGGATTGAGTGTAGAAGGTTGAGGAATGACGTTATAGAAGTTTCTAAAATCATGAGAGATATCAATAGGGTGAATAGCCAAGGTCTTTTCCACAGGATGGGGGAGTTCAGCCATACAAGGCATAGGTTTAAGGTCAAAGAGGGGAAGATTTACAAGGGACTCAGGGGCCAATGTTTTGACACAGAGGGTGGTGTGAGTATGGAATGAGCTGCCAGAGTAAGAGTGGTTGATGCCAGTATAGCTAAAACATTTAAAACTCATTTGGACAAACATATGGATAGTAATCATTTAGAGGCATATGGACCAAATGAAAGCAGATGGGACGAGCTTAATTTGGAAAACCTGGCTAACATGGACATTTAGAAAAGCTTCATGCAGGTTCACAATGGTTTTGTGAAAGTGAAATTATACTTTGCCCTGTACAATCATGCAAAGTATTTCTGGAGAGGCCTGAGAATGTAGCAAGCGGACTTGATAAAGGGGATCTGGTAGTCACCAGGCTTTCCAGAGTTTTTCCACAATGTATTATAAAATGAAAGTTCTGACACAAGATAGAAGCTCGTAGGATGATGGAGAATGTATTACCATGGGATGATGATTGGTTAGCACATAGAAATCGGAGAGTCAGCGTTAATAGATCTTCATGATAAAGGTGTATCTGCTGGAGGACCACGGCTATCAGTCCAATGGCATCAGTTATTTACACTCTATACTGATAGTCTGAAGGAGGGAGCTGAGTGCAATGTACATCCGAGTTTGATGATGACACTGAGAATCAAAAGGCAGGCTGTTATTTAATGGAGAGCACTTCCAGAAAAAGAACAGTACAAAGGATTGGAGGGTTCCTGTGTATGAAACATAAAGTCAGCATGCTGATGCAGCAAGTAACTAGGTTGGTTCATTAGCCGGCTTCCAGGAATGAAAGGGTTGTTTTACTGAGAATATCTAAAATGGTGAGATGATTATTCATTGGGGTTTAAATGAATGAAGAGTGATACTGCTGAAAATTACAAGACACAGAAAGGATTTCAGAAGTTAGATGTTGAGATGTTGTTACCATTCCTGAGTGGAGTCTCGAACTCGAGGACATAGATACCAAATATGGAACATCGATTTCTATCTGAGATGCAAAGTGATAACTTCTCTCAGAAGGTAGTGAATGTCTGGAATTCCCTGACCGAGAGAGGTGTGGAGGGCTACAAGGAGTCGGCGAGAAAGTGGAGTTAGACCTGGAGTAGATCAGCCACGTTCGTATTAAATGACAGGGCTAGCTTGAGGGGCCGAATAGCCTACTCTTGTTCCTATTTATTAATTTCACGTTATGCTTTTGCAAAGTAACAGGTTATTTTCCCAGAAGTTGTGCTATGTAATGCTACATTCGGGTGAGCAGTGGATTTGTGTGAGTTAACACTGGGTGGGGTATGGGGGCAGTATTCACAGTAAATCTGGGTCTGTAACACGACCCACATCTGGAGCAGACGTTGCGGAGAGGGGAAGCCTGGAAACAGGGATCGGGAGTGAATGTCACTTCCTGACCCAGCCTGGATTTTCCAAGTACATTGCCAAAACTGCACATAACCATCGGAGTGCCCTTGATCTGCCCCTGTGTATCAGGTCCGAAGGGTTGAGTGGAACATCAGAACATAGGGCTAAGGGACACGAACAGGCCATTCGGCCCATTGACACTAGTCCACCAGTAAATAAACTCGTGGTTCATCTCATTGTGGTCCCAGCTGCCCTTTTCTCTCCATGCACCATTATCCCTGATTCACCTGTCTATGGACAATCAGATGAAGCCAGCCTCGATATAATATAAAGATTCCGCCAACCCAAACTTCTGGGAAAGAGAATTCCCACTGAATGAATTCCCACTTTGTGATTTTTTTCTCTCTCTCCAGTTGTGACTGAGGATGGAGGGTGTCACTCTTTCCTTTTCTAGTCCCACTCTTCCACTGCTCACAAAAAAATGTTAAATGTAACCAGGTTGGTGATATGACCGATGATAAATGTCTCAGACTGGGTCAGATTCAGTGATAAGAACAGGTCAGGCAGATTTCTTTAGTCAGCCACAAGTTACTAACAGAACTAATGGAGGTGTATGTTGGGACTGTTGGCAGCACTGTTGCCTTACAACACCAATGAGCTGGGGTTAATTCCAACCACGGGCGACCCTCTATCTGGAGGTTGAACATTCTCCCCTTGCCTCTGTGGGTTTCCTCCAAGTGCTCCAGTTTCCTGCCACATTCCAAAGATGTGCAGTTTAAAGTGGATTGCCCATAGTGCCCAGGGATGTGTAGGTTAGATGGGTTAGTTATGGGAAATGCAGGGTTACATGGATAAGACTTGGGGGGGGGCACGTACAGGTGGATGCTGTTTGGTGGGTCAGTGTGGACTTAATGGATGGAATATCCTGTCTCCACACTGTAGAGGTTCTATGACAATGACAACAAATTTGGACGATACAAACACACAGTGCGTGTATACCTGATCCACACTCCTCAAGGTCTAGTATTTTTTTCTCTAATTCCAAGCGTAACCTGTTAAAGCCTTCATAACATAAGCCCTTTACCCCAGGAATACGTGAAATGAAATATCTCTGAACTGCTTCCAATGTAATTATATCCTTTCTCAGATAAGGAGATACAAAAAACTAATCTCACACTCAGATCAAAATGTTTATAATTGTTTTGTCAAAGTGCTGTGAGTCTTTGGAACACTCTTCCCCACAGAGCATTGGCGGCAGGGATACTGAATATTTTTGAGGCACAGACGGAAAGTTCATAAATAACAACAAAGTCAAGGATTGTCGAGGAATGGACAGCAATGTGCAGTGTGGGGGGAAATGTAGACAGTGGTATCAAGTAACACGGCTTCAGAATCTCCAGGAATATAATGCAAAATGAAATGATAATATCGATAAAATGTTAAGGGGGAATACTAGACGGCGGGGATCCAGAAGGTCTGCTTTGCTGGGCTCTGCATCAACACACGGGCAAATTGGTTCTCTTATCCCCACTTACATCCCATCCCAGCCATTTACTTAAAATTCAACACGAAAAGAGCAATAGAATCTTTATTAATCCCGATTTGTCAAAGGACAATGACAAAACATGGGGAAAGGATCGAGTAAGTCCCAACAAGTGGTGCACCCATCAGAAGCATCGAGCATACCTGAGGCTGTAGCTGCAACCCATTCTGCTCGTTCCATGGACCCAGTTACTCACCAGGCCTTGGTCACTGAGTTCACCAAGTTACGCGAAATGATTGAAGCCATGATTCATGAACAGTTCAGCCGTGGCTAGAGCCGCTCTCAGCCGTGCTCCAAAAACATGAGCAGCAACTTGACAGCCTTGGAAACAGAACAGACGATGCCAAGCGCCGAACTGAAGCGACAGAGACCGTGATCGATTCCTCTTGGGAGAGGATCCTCGCCCTTGAAAAACAGGTCTGCACCTTAACTGAACAAGATGACGACCTCGAGAACAGGGGTAGGATGACGAATATTCACATCGTCGGTTTGCTGGAGCAGACAGAAGGTGGTCAGCTGGTGAGTTTTTTCAAGAACTGGCTGCAGCGATTCCTTTACTTCGAAACTGAGGAGGGACGGGTGAAGACTGAGACAGTTCATCGGGTTACGGCGCGGTAGTCAGACTCAGACCAAAGCTTCCATCCTGTCCTTGTTCGATTACATAGTTATGGGGACAAACAAAGACTAGTGGAAGCTTTCAGAACCCAGAGGAAAGATCTGATGGGCTTAATTCACCAGAGCTCGGGATTATGTACTTTCAGGACTTTTCAGCGGCGGTGATTCAGGAAAGCAAATTTTTTGATGAGATTAAGAGAAGAGTAAGGGAACTCTGGATTCAGTATTCCTTACGGTACCCAGCGGTGCCCTGCATTGATTTCAATGGATCCACGAACTCGTGTGACTCTCCAGAGAAAGCGAAAATGTTATGGACATTTTAATGTAAGCTGGATATTTAGATAATTATGTTTCTCCTAAAAAAAGTTTTGTTGGATTTTTCTGGTATTAACCAGTATTAAATTATAGCCGGGACTGGGTTGAGTACTCATTTTTAACTTCTTCATTAGTATTACTACACTTTTTCTCTTTCTTTGCTTGTGTCTGGGGTACAGCTCAAGCTGGAGGGTGTTACAAAGGTAGTTGTGATGACTAAGTGCCAACCGAAGGGCAGTTCAAGCCCGATTTTTGTTGTTAATTGCACAGGATTCCATATTGGTAGCGGGCACAAGATAAAGTTTTGAGATATGTAAGCGTCCCCAGTAGGCGGTAAATTCCCCAATCGAGTGTGATTGGCATTTTGGATTTTATTTCATTCTTTTTTATTATGTGTTTAGCTTTGGAAAGTTTTGAGAGCTTTTTAGTTGTGGTAGTTTTAGGTGGTACAGTTTTTAGGCTCAATGAGTCTTTTTTTCATTAATCATCAGGGATGCATAATTCGATGTGAAACTCTAGAGTTGAAATGTTGCTACAATGAGTTATGGATAATGATGTGCATAAATGTTGTACCTGGAACATTAAGGGGAGCCATCTGCCAGTCAAGAGGAAAAATGTACTTTCTAGTCTTCAAAAAGAGAGGTTGAATGTTGTCCAATTGCAGGAGATGCACCTTGATGGCAAGGAACATTTGACGTTAAAGCAGGGCAGTTTGATCACGTTTTTTTTTGTTCTCGTCTTTTAATACAAGAAGTAGGGAAGAATCCATCCAAGAGAAGAAGAATCTTCCATTTAAATTATTAGATTGCATTAGACACTCACGGGAGGATCATCATCCCCAAAGTCTTGAACTATGGGAAGTAATACAGTATTTTGAATGTTTATTGTCCCCACCCCGTGCACAATGTTAAACTCCTGGTAGATGCATTTTCCAAATTAAGTTATCTTGCATCGTGGCACATAATTGTAGAAGGAGATTTTAACTGTCTTATGGACCCACAGTGGACAGAGTGTCCAAATGTCCCAAATACCCTCGTTATGATGTAAGCAATTAGTGGATTTGTGTGCAGAATTAGAGCTGGTAGATGTCTGGAGGCAGATATGCCTCACAAGTAGGGATTTTATTTTCTCCTTTAACCCGCAGAAATGGCAGACGAGGGTTGATCTCTTCCCCATCCCTGCAACAATCTTAGATTCGGTGGCATCCTACACAATTGGGAATATTATCCCAACATTCCTGCCCCAGAAGTAAGATCGAAATAACATAAGATTATGTTGTATGCAGATGAGGGTCTTATGGTTTTGTCAAATCCCACAGTTTCGGCAGCTCACGTGATGTAATGCATTAATTCGCTTATCACCTTTTCGGGCTATAAGATTAATTTTACAAAGTTTGTGGCCATGCCTATGTGAAGTCTCAGGAAAATACCTGATGTTGAAGGCAAACCCTGGTTTCCTTTTAAATGGTCACGGGGGTGGTTTCCCTATTTCAGTATATTCATTACATCCATCTTTGATCATTTATTTAACGTGAACTCTGTCCATTTGTTTGACAAAATTAAACAAGACCTTCAAAGATGGGATGCACTTCCAACATCCTGGCTAGGTCGGATCGCTGTTCTTCCAATGAATGTCCTTCCTAATTTGCTATACCCCGTGTGCATGCTTCCTTTGATGTTTCCCAGACAGATATTTAGGATACTTAATGGCTGGTTTGCTTCTTTTATTTGGCACCATAAGCGACTCTTTATCAAGCTAACCAAATTACAACTACCCCACCGAGTGTGGGGAGTAGATCTCCCAGATTAAAAGCTATCAATTAAGCTCTTTATTATCCTATGTTAATGTCTGGGCCACTGAGGACTCGGTGTCAATACGGTTAGATTTTGAACCCTCTCAGACAAAGTGAACACTTATTAGTTTGTTGTTCTTAAGCAAAATGACAACATTTATGGAGTATTGTCATAACCCAATAATTATCAATAAAGTTAAAGAATGACTGCCAATATGTCAGGTCGAGGGCAATATAGCCAAAACTATGCTGCTTACCCCTATAATTGGTATAACAAGTTGTCAACCGAGGATAATGGATTCCATGTTTAAACTGTGGGAAGCCAGGGGTGCAACTTGCTTGAGTGATTTAGAATTAATTGAATCCCTGCAGTGTGGAAACAAGCCCTTGGGCTCAACAAGTCGACTTCGACCCACCCAGACCCATTCCCCTAGTATCCTATATTTACCCTGACTAATGCTCCAACCTACACATCCCTGAACACAATGGGTGATTTATCAATAGCCAATTCATCCAATCTGCACATCTTTGGATCCTGGTGCTGTGAGGCTGTTGTGCTAACTACTGAGCCACCACGTGTTATTTGAGGGAGAAAGAATGACATCATTTGACCAAATAACTCGTAAGTATGGACTACCTAGTAGAGACCTCTTTTTTTTATCCAGATCAGAAATTTAATTTAAAAAACATATACCTTTAACAGACTCTCACAGATCCGATAGAGAGAAGTGGGTGCTTATTGCTTAGAATACACTCGCTGCCAGTACCCTTTATCATTAGTTGGAGTGTGTCCCCTCAGACGAGACTGTGCAGCTTTGTGATGTCTGAGAGAGAGATAGCTGGGGTTCAGAACACCTCGGAGAGATGTGAGGATATTTGTGAAAATGCTCGAAGAATTTTGATCTGTAATAGGACCCATTCCATGCAGTTGAAAATTCTTCATAATGTCTACCTGACCCCAGACTGACTCTCAAAATGCGAAGTGGGATTATCTTCAGCCTGTCGTAAGTGCAGAATGACTACAGACACTCTTACTCATTGTTTGTTGTCCTGCTGCAGGCTTCATATATATTGGAGCACTGTGGTAGCTGTGATAGAGTAGGTATTGGGGACTGAATTGGAGATGGACCAGGTTTTTCTTTTCCTGGGCCTGCTCAGGGTACCTTACGCAGATGCACATGACGAAAAAATTATATCCTTACTTTCTGTGCTAGAGATCATGTTCTGTTGTGTGGGATGTCTGAAAACCCTGGGTCTGTTGTGTCGTCGTAAGTTCTTCATGGAGAATATCCCTTTGGACTTTCTCACCAGTATGATGTATCAAAAAAAACTGAGATTTATATAAGACATCGCAGCCCTTTTTGGATTACCACAATGCAGGTTTATCTGTCACATTAAGAAGGGCTTTTATATTGCCATGACTATATTGTCTAATGAATCTAAAATCCAGCAAGGAACAATTATGAACATAAAAATGCGTATCAGTTAATGCTCTTGAAGAACGAGAGTTATCGTTTTGTTATACTGAGGTGTACTATTTATTCATTACTTATTCTTTATTTTTGTTTTTCTTCTGTCCATTTTATGTTTTTAACTTGTTTTGTATGTACATGCACACGAGTGTAATTTTGTTCAGTTATTTGAGTTGTGTTGTTATTCGGTTATGATAATATAATAATTCTCTTTTCAATAAGATTACTTTTTTTTAAAAAAAAGGCTAACATTGAAAGAATAGAGTCCCAAAGAACTCTCATTGGAGCGACCACTCATGCTGGTTTACCCTGAGTGTCACCACATCTCGGGTGATGGGGTGAGGTTGAGGTTGAGAGAGCGTCCCCTTCATGGTAACCTCTGTCAGTGTGAGGAATTGAACCTGCGCTGTTGGCCTCCCTCTGCATCACAAACCTGCCATCCAACTAACTAAGTGAGAGACAGTGCAACTGTCACAGACAGAAACAGTCAAAAGGAAAGGGCAAGAGAAACTTTCATAACAATGAAAATGGTGCAATTCAGATAACGGTCAAGATAACGGCTGAGGGTAAAAACGTTCTCTGCTCGAAATTATATTTTATAACAAGATGCGTTAAGAAGCTGTCTTTGATTTAATATCATTAAGGTGAGTCAAGTGAAATAACCAGAAGTACTAAGTGTGATTGGACATCTATAACCATAAAATAAGTGTAGATTTTTTGTTTGGTCTGTGTAAAGCATGCTGACTGTCGTATGAAAGTATAAAGCAGATGGAATATCTTGTTAGGAGAGTGCGTTCCATGGGAAATGCCCTTAAACAGGCACTTGAAGAAAACTGGGGTAAAAGTGCCGGAGTGCTGTCTGGTCAATCATGATGGGTCGGAGAATTGGGCTGGTATTGAATGAGAGGGACACCATGGGGTGGGGTGGGTAGCTAATGAGGTGAATTCGATACAATAGCACCACAAAACTAGCTCAGCTTTGTACAGACAATCCCTCTGTCACACTCAACGAAAATGAAACTGAGACAAATTACTGATTTATATAGCTCAATGTGTCGAAGACTCTGCAGTCCTCCCTCCCAGTTACAAAGCTGCAGGACAAATGTTCATTCAGAACTCTCCATCGCCTGAACTCATACTAATTTACCGTTCACACATAATTCTTCATAATACTGAGCCGTGTTGCATGATACTATCAAAATGTCTTCATTTCAGCATTCTGGAAACCGTGAACATATCTTTCCATGACATTTTTTCTCAGTCTCCCCCGCCCTGTCTCTATCCCAAAACACACGTATTTACAGTCATTTGGTTCTACAGATGGAAACAGGCCCTTCTGCCCAGCTGTTCCATGCCAAACAAAATGTCCACCCACACTCATCCAATTTCTCTGCCCTTGCTTTGTATCCTTTAATATTTTCCTATCTGTGTACTTGTTCAAATGCGTTTTCAATGTTGTTATTGTACGCACCTCAACCACTTCCAATGGCAGCTCAGTCCATATGTGTACCATGCTCTCTGTAAAAAAGTTGCCCCTACGAGTTAATTTTTATTTTATTCCTCTCGAAGCATTGACGGATTTCCTCTAGTCCTCGATTCTACACTCTTTCTAGTTCAATAATATCCTTTCTAGAACAAGGAGAACAAAACTGAACCCAATACTCCAACTGCAGCCTTACCAACATCCTGTATAATTGAAACATAACGTCCCAACTTCTATATTCAACGCCCTGATGAAGGCCTGTGTGCCAACAGCCTCCTTCACTGTCCTTTGTATCTGTGACTCAAATTTCAGACAACAGTGCACCTGATCTCTAATGTCCTTTATTCCACTACACTCCTTAAGGCCCTCTCATTCACCATTAAGATCCGACCTGGATTTGACTTTCCAAAATGCAAGACATCACCCTTATCTATGTTAAACTCCACATGCTATTCCTCAGGCAACTTCCGCTGCCGATCAATGTAATGCTGTAATTTCTGGTAATGTTCCTCATTGGATCGCTCCTATTTTAGTGTCATCTGCATACTTTTGAACCTTGCATTGTGCACTCTCGTCCAAACCGTTGATATAGATAACAAACAGCAATGGGCCCAGCACTGACCCCTGAGGCACTCCACTAGTCACAAGCCTCCAGTCCTATAAGCATACCTCCACCAGAGCCATTTGCTTCCTAACGTCAAGCCAACTGTGTCGCCAATTTGTCAGATTACCTTGGAGTCCATGAGATCTAACCTTCTTAAGCGGCCTACCATCTGGAACCTTACCAAAGGCTTTACTGAAATCCATATAGAATATGTCCACCACCCTGCCCTCGTCAACCTTCCTAGTCGCTTCCTCAAAAATCTCTAACAAAATGTGTAAGGCATGATCTGCTATGCACAAAGCTATGCTGACTGCTCCAAGTCAAACTCTGTCTTTCCAAATGCATGCACATCTTATCACTCAGAACCTTCTCAAGTGGTTTACCGAAAGCAGATGTGAAGCTTACTGGTCTATATTTCCCAGGCTTTTCTTTGCAGCCCTTCTTGAATAAGGGCACTACATTTGCTACTGCCCCGACTTCCGGGACCTTGGCCCCTGAACTGTCTTCTCTCGCCTCTTGCAGTGCTCTTGGATATATCTGCTTAGGACAAAGAGATGTATCTGACTTTATGCATTCTAATGTGTCCAACAGCATCTCTACTGTGATATGAACGGAACCAGGATACGACAACTAACCCTTCAAAAGATCACAGATCTTCATGTCTTTCTTCATGGTAAACACAGAGGGGAAATTGAGGACCTCGCCCGTCTGTTGTGGTTTTATGCATGAATACGTCCTATTTTCTCTGTAGTCGTTTTTTTTTCTTTCCTATACAGAAAGCACATCTTTGGATTCACCCTAATTTTCTCAGCCAAGGCTATGTCATACCCCCTTTTTGCCCTCCTGATTTCCTTCTTCAGTAAACTCCTGTATCCCTGTGTCTCTCCAGAGATTCCATTGATTCCAGCTACCTGAAACTGAGCCCTCCGTTTTGTTGGCTAGAGCCTGATTATCTCTTGTCATCCAGGGTTCTCTCTTCCTGCCTCACTTTCCCTTCACCCTCACAGAAACATAGACTTTGAACTCGAGCTATCTTACTTTTAAAGGTCTTCCACATACCAGAGGTCCTTTTGCCTGGAAACAAGCGACTCCAATCAACGTTTGCAAGTCCCTGTCTAATTCCAACAAAATTCGCCTCGTCCCAATTTAGAACTCGAATCTGTGGACCAATTCTGTCCCTCCCATAACTATTTGAAAATTAATACAATTCTAGTCACCGGTCCCAAAATGCTCCCCCACTTTACCTCCGTCACCTATCCTGCCCTATGTCCCAACAATAGGTCGAGTCTGTCCCTTCGCCAGTAGGACCCTCTATATGCTACTTGTGGAAACTTTCCAGAACACACTTAACTAATTCCTTTCCATCTAAGTCCTGAATCCTTTGGAAGTCCCAGTCTATGTTAGTATAATTAAAATAACCTATTATGACAATCCTATTGCTCCTGCAAGTCTCCCCAGCCTCCCTGAATATTTGGTTCTCTAATTCCCATTGATTATTTGGAGGCTTATAGTGCAACCACGATAACATCACCAATCCCCTCTTACTTCTTTGCAACATCCACAAAACCTCACTCAACATTATCTCAGTTATTTCATCTTTAAATACTGGAGTAGTATGCACCTGAGTCGGAACTATTGGTATTGAAACTGTTTCAATTTACATCTCTCCCTTCCAGCGATGTTCACACCCACAGCACCCCTCATCAAGGCGCAATGAAGATATAAAGCTGTCAATGGATGGGAGCTGCACATCCTGTCACTGCCAGCATTGGCTGCAAGTTTCCCCACACTGGGCAGTGATCTAACACAGTGTTACCGAACAATGCAAAAGCCTGTGGTTATATATGAATGAACCAGTGTGGTCTGCACAGCTCCCTATGCTGGACATTTAGCAAATGATTATGGATCAGGCAATGGTGTGGGCTGCACAGAGTTCTACTCTGGACATTGCTGGATTGCATTCAACAATACGCTAGCTGGATCTATACAGTGCTCCATCTTGAACGTACAATGGATGGGCTGGTTATGTGAGTTGGATTGCGAATGTGAGAGAACTAAACATCAGGTAATGCATTTATTTTGTGTTTTCATTCTTGTCATTGGTCCCTTCAAATCCTGACTCATCTGATTAGACCCGACCCTCTGGATGAGTCATGGTGAGTGTTGTTACGGCATCTGTGTCTGCAACATTACCAACAAATGGAGCAGAGGCTGCAGAGAGGGGCGTCTCCGTAAAATGGAATGAGGAAATCACCATCAGATCAGACGTGGTCTTTGTGAATGGTGGGGCAGTATTGTATGGACCCCTGAATGCAACTTATTCATCTCTTTCTGTTTGTAACAGATAAACTCGCCTCCTCTCCCAGTGCCCAAAGCTGGTGGGGAGTGAGTCATCTCCTGCTGTCCCTGCGTAACAGGATCCTGGGGCCTCACAAGCCTCCAGATTTCTCAGTGCCATTCTCGAGTGGTTGAGTGACTGCCTCCTGTCCCTGCGTCCCAGTCTCGAGCAGTTGAATGACTCCCTCCTGTCACTGTGCCCCAGTCTCGAGCGGTTGAATGACTCCCTCCTGTTCCTGCGTCCCAATCTCGAGCAGTTGAGTGACTGCTTCCTGTTCCCGAGTCCCAGTCTTGAGCAATTGAGTGACTGCCTCCTGTTTTCATGTTCTATCTCGAGCATTGAGTGACTGCCTCCTGTTCCTGTGTCCCAGTCTCGAGCTGTTAAGTGACTGCTTCCTGTTCCTGTTTCCCAGTCTCGAGCAGTTGCGTGACTCCCTCCTGTTCCTGTGTCACAGTCTCGAGCAGTTGAGTGACTGCCTCCTGTCCCTGAGTCCCTGTCTTGAGCAGTTGAATGAAACCCTCCTGTTCCTGTGTCCCAGTCTCGAGCAGTTGAGTGACTCCCTCCTGTTCCTGTGTCCCAGTCTCGAGCAGTTGAATGACTCCCTCCTGTCCCTGTGTCCCAGTCTCGAGCGGTTGAATGACTCCCTCCTGTCCCTGTGTCCCAGTTTCGAGTACTTGAGTGACTGCATCCTATTCCTGTGTCCCAGTCTCAAGTAGTTGAGTGACTGCCTCCTGTTCCTGTGTCCCAGTCTCGAGTAGTTCAGTGACTGCCGCCTGTCCCTGTGTCCCAGTCTCGAGTAGTTGAATGACTGCCTCATATTCCTTTGTCCCAGTCTCGAGCTGTTGAGTGACTACCTCCTGTTCCTGTCCCAGTCTTGAGCAACTGAGTAATCCCAAGTTTGTGAAAGTAGATGTCCTCCTCCTGTTACTGACTACCAGGCTCCAATCGCTCTGTCCTCACCTGCTGCTCCTGTGGAATGGAGTTGAGGGCCTGAATGGCCTCTTCACATTCCTTACAGCTTCTCTTGACTAAAAGCCTTTTTCCTGTTTCTGTAAAATACCATCAAATTCTGAATGATGTATTTTTGTATTCGACTCTCAGTAATTGAGCAAACAAGCTGACTGACTGAATTCAGAACCTGAATAGCCTCTTCCTGTTCCTGCGCTATACACTCAAGAGTCAACAGTGTCTCAGTGATGTACAGCATGGAAAAAGACCCTTCGATCCAGTTGTCCATTCTGACCAAATATCCTAAATTAATCTCGTCCCCCTTGCCAGCACTTGGCCCATACCCCTCTAAACCCTTCCCATGCACATACCCATTCAAATGCCTTTTAAATGGTGTAACTGTGCCTGCCTCCACCATCTGTTTTGGGTGCTCTGCCCATAAACACTGCAGTCTCTCTTTGAATGTGTTGTACCTCACTTCCCTTTATAAATCTTTTCCCTGTCACCTGAAACCTTTGTCCTGTAATTTTGGATTCGCCTATCCTGGGGTAAAGACATTGACTGTTTACCTTATCTATGCCCGTCATGATTTTATAAACCGCTTTTAAGTCACCCCTCAGCCTCAACACTTGTAAATAGTCCCAGCCTATTAAAACTCTCCCTGTAACTCTAATCCTCCAACACCTGCAACATTCTTTTAAATCTCTTCTGTACCCTGTCAAGTTTGACAACATCTTTCCGACAGCACGGAGACCAGAATTAAAGGCAATATTACAAAAGTGACCAAACCAATGTCCTGTACAGATGCAACATGTCATACAAGCGCATAGACTCAAAGCACGCACCAATAAAGGGAAGATCACCAAGTGCCTTCTTCACTACACTGTCTACCTGTGATGGCACTTTCAAGGAACGGAGAACCTGCACCACAAGGTGACACAGTAGCTCAGTGGCTTGCATTGCTACCTCAGAGCACAGCGATCTGGGTTTAATTCCATCCTTAAATGACTGTCTGTGTGGAGTTTTCACATTCTCCCCGTGTCTGCGTGCATTTCTTCCGGGTGCTACAGTACAAAGGTATACAGGCAAGTGTATATTGGCCATGCTAAATTGCCCCAAGTACCCAGGGATGTGTGGGCGAGGTGGATTAGCCATGGGAAATGCAGGCTCAGAGGGATAGGGTATGTGTTTGTCCAGTAGAGTACTGTTTAGAGGGGTGGCCTCGATGGGCCGAATAGCCTGTTTCCTCACTGTAGGGATTCTATAATTTCAATTGAGTTCTTTTTGAGTGGCAACTTTCGACAGAAACCTACCTTCATTTCTTGCCCTGATTTGTCTTGCCAAAATGCAACACCTCACATTTATCTAAATTTAACTCCATCTGCCACCCCTTGGCTCACCTAATCAAGGTCCCATTATATTCTGAGAGATCATTCTTCACTGTCGACTACACCACCAAATTTGGAATTATCTACAAACTTACTGACCATACTTCACATACTCAAGTGCAAATGATTTGTTTAATTAACAAAAGGCAATGGACTCACTATTGATCTTTGCGGCACACCACTGGTCACAGTTCAATGAACAAACATCCACTGTCACGCCCTGTCTCCAAGTGTAAAGAAAATGTTGGGTCTAAATGGTGAGCTCTTCCTGGATCCCAGGCAGTCTGACCTTGCTAACCAGTCTACCATGTAGAACATTTTGGGTTTCTTACTTAATTCCATCAAGTCAACATCCACTGGCCTGCCTTCATCAATCATCTTCATCACTTCCTCAAAACATTCCACCGAGTCAGTGAGACGTGATCTCAAATGTATACAGCCCTCTTCAGTCCTTTTCTTTCCAAATGCATATACATCCTTTCCCTCAAAACCCCCTCCAACAATTTAGTCACCATTGACGTCAGGCTCACTGATCTATAGTTAACTACTTTTTCCTTACTTTCTTAAATAATGACACTATGTTAGCAGCCCTCCAGTCTTTTGACATATCACCTGTGGAAAACAATGATACAAATATATCAGAAAAATGCTGAGCAATCTCTTTCGTAGCTTCCCTCAGACTTTTGGGATACAACTGATCAGGTCTCTGGAAGTTGCTCATCTTTATATATTTTGAAATGTCCTACATCGCTTTGTAATATTGATACTTTTCAAGATATCACTATATATTTTTTAATTCTCTTGCTCTTCTAACCACCTCCACATTAAATGCTGAGGAGAAATACTTGTTTCTAATCCCTCCCCTCTCCTGTAGTTGCACACATGTGTAGCCTTTACTGATCTTTAAGGTGCCATATTCTCTCCCTAGTTAATCTTTTGCCATTAAAGGATTTGCAGAATTTCTTCAATGCCTCTTAACCCTATTTCAAAAGCCATCTCATGTCCACATTTTTCTGACCCGATTTCCCCATTGACTCTACACTTAGTGCCATTATACTCCTCTGGGGATCCACTTGATCTCAGCTCTGTTTATCTGACGTATGCCTCCTTCCTTACCTTGACCATAAAATCAATATATCTAGCCATCCAGCACTCCCTGCACCTACCAGCCTTGCCCATCTCACTAATAGGAACACATTGACTCTGGACTCTCTGAAAATATGTTTTGATGGCCTTGCATTTTCCAACCATCCCTTTACCTGTGAATAGGATATCCCAGTCAGCCTTTCACAGGGCTCACCTAACACTTTCAAAATTGGCCTGAGTCAAAGTTAGAACTTTAATGTTTACATCAGGTCTTTCCTATTTCACAACGAGTGTAAAACTAATATTTATGCGTAACAGGCTTGAAAAGTTAAATAAACACTTCCTGCCCCTCTGGAACCGGCTTGAGAGGCTGAATGGCCTCCTCGTGTCCCTCTGTAAAGGGCTTGAGGGGCTGAATGACTTCCTCCTTTTCCTCTGTAATAGACTCAAGAGGCTTAATGGCCTCCTCCTGTTCTTCTATAACACACTCGAGAGGCTTCATGGCCTTCTCCTGTCCTTGTATAACAGACAGGAGACATTAAATGACACAGCAACCCATGGATTATGAGCAGCTGGTAAACTGTATCTGATATAGGTCCATTCAGTCTCAGTTACAGAAACACAAACAACACAATGTACTCCAGGTGCCCTCTCATTAACACCTCATATAGCTGCAGCGACACAGCTCTTTGTTCCGAATGATTATTTTGACAAAATGTGCCAATATTCCAACTTTCCACCTTTCAAGTAGCAACAGGCTAATATGAGCTGAATTGTCTTCTCTTATCCCTCTGTAAGCGGTCCATAGGAATAGAATTGTTTCGGCCTGTTGCTGTGCAGCAGTCTCAATGCTCTGTCTCAAGGTTATGAAAGGATTTGATAGCAGGACATTAAAACCAGGAGTAGCCTCACACTGGTCAATGAGTACCATACTTTGTATTCAGATATTTATAAACTTGCCCACCCGACTTTTTATTGTGCAGCCGATCTGTTATTTTATAACTACTTCCTTTCATAAACAGAGTGGAACATATATAGACCCCTGCAGCGTTCTGTTAATACTCTCATATACAAGGCAAAAAAAGATTAAAAAGATTGAAAGGTTTATGGTCCAACCCCCAGCAACACTCATCCATTCCATCCAAACCCAGTACAGTGATATGAAAAGTGATGTATGGAACTGGTTAACTGAGTCTATTTGTTCAGTGACTGTGATTAATGCCAGTCTCGATGGATTCTAATTATCCCAGTGGAGGGTTTCCATCTTTTAATGATAAATGGGCGCCGTTCATTGTGTTATCCCATAACATGAGCGGGAGCATCATGGACAACACTGACAGGGATCAGTAGCTCCAGAGAAAGGGGGAGGAGAGATCAGAATCTGAGAGCATTAGACTGGAATGTTCCAACAATGGATCAGAATATGTGAACATTAGACTGGAATGTTTCAGCAATGCATCAGAATCTGAGAATATTAGACTGGAATATTCCAACAATAGACAGGCGCTTATCCGATTATGTTTGGTATCTTTTTGCATTTGATTGGTTGTCATTATCATCGCCGATCTATTACGCTCTTCTCATTATTCAATGCTTTTATTATCCTTTCCTGGCTATCGTTGGTGTTCCTGGTAAGCGTCACTGTCGAGATGTTGTTTTCTATAAACCAATTATGACTGTATTATTATTCTTTCATATACTCTACACTTCTTGCCACTATTATTGTTCCTGTTGAAACTCTCAATCCAGATATTCACTCTCCAGGCCACTACTACCTACATCAATGAACGTGTTCGGTTACTGTCTCGCTCTATGGTCTGGCAGTGTTATTCACGGGTCTCTATGTTGACCTACTCAGTTCCAGCGGAGAACCACAATGCATTGTATCATTGCCTTTGTTATTTAAATATTAAGAGCATGGAAGTCACTGTCTGCGGTTCTGGTTCCAAATTCCACTTCCTTCCACTGTTTCCATCCCATCCCTGGCCAATATCTGCGGCTGAAGCACACAGGTCACAACTGTGGGACATCCCTTTCACCATGAGCTGAATCTTGACACCATTCCCTGATCATTTCTAACTCGAAATGCTCACTACTCCAGAATATATCTCACTGATTTATTGCATCTGCTGTTTGAACATTGAGCTGTGAAGTACAGTCTTAATGAAGCCAATAATCTGCTGCTGATACTCCTGGCTTCAATTTCGCCGAAGCAAATCTGATTTGAACTCACACCAAACCCCCATCCATCTGTCATTCATGTGTATGCCGATGTATATTGCTGTTATGTCTGGCAATGACTTTATTGAAACATTCTCGAACACTTTACCTCATCTGTCCATGAAACTTCTCTCGTTCTCCCTGTTGATTAACAAAAAGCCTGCCAGTTGTTCATAATTAAAATAATTTCCTCCATGTGCGTTCCTTCTCAAACAATGAGTTTCGCATTCAACCACTCCAACTGCGCACGCACACATTCTCTCTTTCAGTCTCTGATGAACACACACACACACAGAGAGAGAGCAAACTTTCCCATTGTAGGCAGTAATCTGTTGCGAGTATAGTTAGCATATGATAGTAACGTTTGCAATACTCTTCTTGCTGGGCAGATGGAGTAGTTTACTGAGCAACACACTAGCATGGCCTGCACAGCTCTCCATGCTGGGCTGACATCTTGTCCCAGTTTATGCTGTTTGTGGTGTTCTGTGAAGCAGATTCAGAATTTGATGTAACAAACCATTTCAGAAGATCTGACAATGCCTTTGTTCAATGTTTTAATTCTTGTAATTTTCCTCTCGAAGATCTCACTTCTGCAGTCAGTCCCACTGCCCTGTCTTTCCCCCATATTTCCACAACATCTTTTCTGTTTCTGTCTTTACTGTGAATCTCTCTGTCCCTCTGTATCTTTTCCTGGCCTTGGGTTTTGACTGAAGAAGGGCTAATGCCCGAAACGTCGATTCTCCTGCTCCTTGGATGATGCCTGACCTGCTACGCTTTTCCAGCAACACATTTTCAGCTCTGTTCTCCAGCAGGTTCCTGAAGAATGGCTAACGCCCGAAACGTCGATTCTCCTGCTCCTTGGATGCAGCCTGACCTGCTGCGCTTTTCCAGCAAAACATTTTCAGCTCTGATCTCCAGCATCTGCAGTCCTCAATTTCTCCTTGGGTTTTGGCTCCCTAGTGTATCGAGTGCTAGAATTGTGTAGCTCAGAAATAATGAAATGGGATGTGTCAAGCTGTTGTTCACTTCCCGGTATGCCCCGTGTGATAATCCATGAACAGGCGTGTGTCAGAAGTCATGAGACACATCCTTGTAACTTGGTCTGACCCTGTGTTTGTCCCTCTCAGGTGATCTTACTGTCAGTAACACAAGGAAGCCCCTTGGGTAAAGGACCAGGCATCTAAATTGTATGACAATGCTGTCGCTTTTTTTTAAAAAAAGTTTATTTTCTCCGTTTTTTAGTTAGAGATCTTAAAGGCCATACTGCCTACTGAAAACGGCTCAAGTAAACAACTTATGAGGCTCTTAGTGTTTTTAGTAAATAGTAGTAACAATGGCCTGCTCGCAAAGACAGGCTTTTCAGTTTTTTGTTCTTGTAGATGTAACAGATACCAGCTGCTTGGGGTCCCAGAAGGGTTGGAAGTTTTAGTAACTTATCCTCGATGCTATTCTCTCTGAAACCTCACTTGATACTGTTTCCTCCTGGATTGGAGAACTGTATGCAAGAATGTATGCCTGAATGCTCCTTTTTGCCGTGGCGGGGGGGGGGGGGGGTGGAGGGGGGTGTTCAGATTAGATTGGATTACTTACAGTGTGGAAACAGGCCCTTCTGCCCAAGAAGTCCACACCGACCCGCCAAAGAGCAACCCATCCAGATCCATTCCCCTATATTTACCCCTTCACCTACCACTACGGGCAATTTAGTATGGTCAATTCACCTAACCTGAACATTTTTGGATTGTGGAAGGAACCCAGACCACCCACGCAGACACGAGGAGAATATGCAAACTCCACACAGACAGTTGCCTGAGGTGGGAATTGAACCTGGGTTTCTGGTGCTGTGAGGCATCAGTGCTAACTGCTGTGCCACCATGCCACCCACGGTGCCATCCTATGTTTAGGTATGTTAATAAATTGGAACAGTTCATTTGTAGAAGGTACTGTATCCGTCATTCAGTTAAGGTTTCCAATTGTTAAGTTATTCTAAATTCATCTTCATTTTGTGTGGATTTTCATTAGAGTGTTTAAATATATTGTATTTTGCTTAATGATGAGTGGTTTGACTAGTAGCATCACATCTGGAACTCCCAACTCACATCTACCTTTAAATTAAGAAAAGGTTAGCATCCAAGCTACCTTCTTAAAATAGTTTGAGGCGGTCTGGTTGCCTATAGCAAACTGGCGTCTCTTGTCTGGTTCTAAATCGAAAATATCAAATTGGGTTTAGATCTACAATCCTTACTGAGTGCAAACAGGCTATTCGACCCAACAAGTCTACACCGACCCTCCGAGAAGTAACCTACCTAGACCCATTCCTCTACCCTATTATGACACATTTACCTCGACTAAGGCACCGAACCCACACATCCCTGAAAACTACGAACAATTTAGCATGGCCAATACATCTGATATGCACATCTTTGGGTTGTGGGAGGAACCATAGTATCCAGAATAAGCCCATTCATACTAGAGAGTCTGAACCATGAGGCCATTAGATTCAAAGGTCGCATATGATAGTTGTTAGTGTCTTTTGTTCTGGTGTTGAATTCGGTTGGTTTAAGCAGTGTTTTGTGTATCAAGAATCTTTCAGTCACTGAGAGTTTTCTGGGTGTGGAAGAAGCGAAGTTGGCGGCTTTACAAAAGGTAATGAAGACAAAGCTCTAGGAATTGACAGACAAGCTGCAGTTGGGGTTGTGTTTGTTTGTGAGAAAATGAGAGATAATTACAGCGATAGCTCGGCAATTACATTTGGTGGAACTGCCATCAGACTCTTTGGAAATGGCTAGAATTCAATTTCAAATGAGGTACTTTGAATATGAGAAGGAATTGAAACAGTTTGAATTATGCTGAAAAGTAGAAATAAAAGAAAAGAGAATGAAAAAGAAAGAGATAAAAGGACAGAAGAAAAGCAGTTTCAACTTAAACAGTTAGCAATTACAGAGAAAAATTGACACAAAAGGCGGAGATGAAGGTAGACAGTTGGCGGGATGAGGAGGATAGTGAGGTTGAACAACCCAATTGTAACCAATGGCCTGATGGAGTTCTGTTTAAATACATCCAGACATTATCTAAATTTGATGAGAAGGATGGGGGAGCCTTTTGAATTTCGTTTGAGAAAGTGGCTGAACAAAGGCAGTGACCAGAGACCATGTGGATTTAGTTGATCCAAACAAAGCTGGTAGGTATTTGCATCCCTATCAGAGGAGGTATCTGGCCAGTATGGGATGGTGGAGAAAGCCATCTGAAGTGCATATCAGCTTGGACCAGAAGCTGAGAGACAGCATTCCAGGAATCTAAAAAAGGGTCCCTAGTTAAACGCACATTGAGTTTGAAAGGATCAAACAAAGTAATTTTGAAAGGTGAGCAACCCTATGAAACTCTTGGAGAAATTTTTATTTTGGAGACATTCAGCAATTCACTTCCTGCAGTCGTGAGAACTCGTGTGGAAGAGCAGAGAGTGACAATGGCAAGGTTAGAAGCTGAAATGGCTGATGTTGCTGACTGAGTTCAGAAATCAAATTTTGGTTTCTGTGAGAGATTGAGAAGAATGCGTGAGATCTTCTTAAAACACATGAGAGTAAGGTTTACTGGCATAGGCCAGGAGTAGCAGGTAAAGAGATTAGAGCATTAAGAGGTACAGAAGTATGTAACTCTTTATTTGCTGAGATGTGAGGAGCTATATCATTCAGAGGGAGTATTGAAGAGATGAGGAGTGCTCCTTTATGTAACGTGTGGTTGGAGTGTCCAGTGCAAATGTCAACAGATTTATTCTACAGTGGGGAAGGAGGTCTTGAGCTTGGTGTTGGCGTTACAGCATTTCAACATTTCAATTGCAAATAACATATGTGAGACAAATCTTTATCACTGACCATAACCCCTTAAGGTCTTGGAGAAGTTTAGCGAGAAAAATACCAGTCTGTTTCAATTGAGCTTATTATTGATGCCATTCAATTTGAAATTATACAGGTGACAGGGCGAGAAAAACTACGTTTTGACACGTTGTGGAGACTTGGATGAAGAAAGACAAAGGCATTCTGTGGCCGGAGTAAAATGCCTGAAATCGAAATTATTTGTGGACATTTGTATTCTCACAGTCAATGTAATGTATATGCATTGCAGATTACTAATAGAGGAAGATTAGGAGATCTAAAATTAGTCCACCTTTGTATAATGATGGATTATTTTATTAAAGATGGAGTCGTGAGACTACTGTCTGTAAAAAGGTTATTTTCTCTTGGTTTTTTTAAGAGAGGTTTTAAAGGCAGAGGTGCAGAACTGCTGTCTGAAAACAGTTTAAGTAAATAACTAATAAAGATTTTAGGTTTCATTGAAACGGTGGTAACAATGGAAGGGCAGTGGCCAACTCTCCCAGATCAGAGTTTCTCGTTTTGTTTTTAGCTGCAGCATTCAGAAGCTGCTGGGGAGCCCAAAAGGTTTGGAAGTTTCAATACATGATCCTCAGCTGCTTTTCTCTCTGAGATCTCTGTTGACGTTGTTTCCTCCTGGATTGTAATACTGCCGTAAGGATCAGTATTTGAATATATATTTTTGCCAAGTGGTGTAAACCAAGAAGGTACGGTATCTATTGTTTGTGTAAGTGTTCCAACATATAAGCTATCCCAAAATAATATTTTCTTTGATTGTATTTTAACTAAAGCATTTTAATAGATTATATCTTGCTTAATGTCGCATGGTTTGACCAGTCACAACATATCTGTAAGGCATACTTCCCATCTATATTCAAAATAAGGAAAGGTTTGGGTCTAAACGGCCTTCTTAAAATATTTTTGGGGGATCTGGTCTGGTCCACAACACTTGTAGCCGAATGGGTTTGTGGCTGACGCCTGTAATGGAAAATTTACTGGAGGTGCGGGGGATGGTTTGCTGGAGGATGTGCTGTGAGCTGCCTCAGACATTCTGGGAGACCTCTGAGGATTTGGTGACCCAATTCTGAATGGAGCATGGGGACTGTAGTTAGACTTTCTGGGTGTGTAACATGAACACCAAATAGAGCAGAGGCTTCAGGGAGGGGAAGCTCTGAAACCACGCAGTGAGTATGTATGGGGAAAGGGTTCTTCTGTATCCACATTGGGTTTTCCAGGAACAGCTTCCCAACCCGTGTTCGTTTGAAGGAGAGGAACACTGGATCTGATTCAAAATATAAGCTGGTTTAATGAGAGAGAGCCGTACAAAATACAGTGAGGTGTTTTCTGCTCACTGGAGAAAGCGCCTTCTGATCTATTGTTCTCTTTGTCTAGCTTTTTAGCCCCCTTGCATCCCAGTGCTACATCCTTATTTGGTAGGATACGGTATACTCTTATGGGATTGGTCCCAAAACTGATAACATTCTGTTACCTCAGTATGAGCTACGTGCAATCTAACACGGTTTCAATGTCCTGTTATCTGTTCACCCTCCCTGGGGCCTCTTCATGCCATCAGATTTTCAGTCTGTTCTTAGTGTAACATAATGGCTTACTGTTGTCTAGTGAAGCTAACAAGTTCCAGACTTGCTAATACTACCTTACGTGAGCACTACCTAACAATAAAGTTTCTTACACGGCCCAACCTTAATAATGGATCCCAACACCCAGGAGCAGAGTGTGAGGGGACCCTGACAGAACAAGGAGCTGATCACAGAGCGGTGTCATCTCCTTCAACACGACCTGCAGCTTCACACCAGTGGGAGGATGGTGCTGCCAGGGGCTGTTAGGGTCACAGTTTCATTCAGCGTCTATGATCTAGAACTTTCCAGGCAGGGCTAGGTGACATATCCATCATCTCCCAATATCTCAACATCAATGTCACCATTCGGTGATGGAGGATATATGTGGTGAATGAGGTATTACATTGTTTCTCCCTCAGCAGGGAGCTGCTGGGTGTAACCAGTGTAGTGGGATTCCTGATGGTGAATATTGCATCTGCAGAGTACCATGTCAATGGGGAGAGGTAGAGGAACTGAAGGAGCTCTCTCTCTATTAATGTTACAGTGTACCCATGCACAGTACATCATGTTGGTGAATACTCACTGTCCTGGAAGCAGTCACGGCCTCTTCAATCAGAAGCAGTCAGCCATTCCCATCGTCATCGGGTCTCCACGTAGAAAGAAATGAATATATCTTGGATAAAGGACGTCCCCTTGATGCATTTTTCAAAACACCATCCCCACCACCAATCAACCACATCAAAATATTCCATGTGTACGGAGAGCAATGGGGTCACTTGGAGTGTCAAGGAGCAGACGATCAGGGATGGAGCAAAACCTCCCCTGTCTAAAGGGCTCTGAGTGAACCCCCTAGTACACAGTATCATTAAGTCCTGCAATCCCTCTCCATTTCAGTAACATACTGTCTTCCATTATTCCTGTAAATGGAATGACAGGTTATATCATGTTAAATTCCACCTTCCAAATTATTATCTTTACTTCTTTGAATCTATTTGCAGACTCTCCACTCTCTCTTGATAATTTAATCTCTTGCTTTTCACAGCGACATAGGAATTATTTGAAGAGGTGAAAAGTATGTTAGACCAGGGAAACCCAGTGGATGTGGTCTATCTAGACTTCCAAAAGGCCTTTTATAAGGTGCCACACAGAAGGCTGCTGAGTAAGGTGAGGGCCCATGGTGTTTGAGGTGAGCTACTGGCATGGATTGAGGATTGGCTGTCTGAAAGAACGCAGAGAGTTGGGATAAAAGGTTCTTTTTCAGAATGGCAGCCAGTGACAAGCGGTGTCCTGCAGGGTTTAGTGTTGGGGCCGTAGCTGTTCACGTTATACATTAATGATCTGGATGAAATTCTAGCGAAGTTTACCAATGATATGAAGCTAGGTGGACAGGCAGGTAGTACCGAGGAGGTGGGGTGGCTGAAGAAGGATCTAGACAGTTTGGGAGAGTGGTCAAGGAAATGGCTGATGGAATTCACTGTGAGCAAATGCGAGGTCTAGAACTTTGGAAAAAAAGAATACACGCATGGACTACTTTCTAAGCGGTGATAAAATTTATAAAGCCAAAGAGCAAAGGGATCTGGGAGTGCTAGTCGAGGATTCTCTAAAGGTAAACATGCAGGTTGAGTCCGTGATTAAGAAAGCGAATGCGATTTTGTCATTTATCTCAAGAAGGGTGGAATATAAAAGCAGCAATGTGCTACTGAGACTTTATAAAGCTCTGGTTAGGTCCCATTTGGAGTGCTGTGTCCAGTTGTGGGCCCCACACCTCAGGAAGGACATACCAGCACTGGATTGTTTCCAGCGGAGATCCACACGGATCAAACCCTGTTTAAGTAATGGGTGCAGTCAATGGCATGCTGTCCTTCATTGTAAGATGATTCGAGTACATGAGTAAAGCCATCTTCCGGCTGTTGTAGAATCTTGCTGAGAGAGCATTTGGGGCACTCTGTACAGATTTGATGTCCTTTGTAAGGAACGATTCCCTTACCACAGACACTAGTGATGGTAACATGAGGATAGAGTGAAGAAACTGAGTGTTTAATCAGTAGAGCTGTGAGAGACAAAGAAATAGTGATGCTGAAACATGAGGAGTGGCAGCGGTCTCTTATTTCCAAAACAGACATTGACAGGGAGAGTAATTCCATACTTTACCCAGGAGTTATTGGTTTGATTTATCATCACGTGTACCTCAGTGTACAGGGAAACACTTTATTTATGAGCAGTGGAGACAGATCATAGTAAGCAAGGCCAGAAAGATCATAGGTTGGAAATAGACTTGGACAGAGTAAGGCATACAGGTTACACTGAACAGGACGTGCACTAGACAAGATCAACATGAACAAGATCACCATTACTTGAACTTAGAGAGCCCATCCATCAGTCTAACGTGACTGCCCTAATAGTTTATATGCCGAAATTAACTCTCCCCACGTTATTGTGCAGTCGGCGTGTGAACCCGTACTGAACGTCAGGTTGCTCACAATCCCCAACAGCAGCCACAATACCTTCCATCTGAAACAGGTCGCCATTCCCACCAGCTTCCACCCTACACAGAGAACACCAGACTGTCATCTGGGAGATGGAAGGTACCTTCTTGTGACTTCACACAAGACATATGGCTTCCCTCCTCACCACTAGAAAACCGTGTTAAAGTCCCACGTTTGTGACAGACGGAGCCACGGGAACAACGTGGAGCAGTCTGTCTGTGCAGCCTCTGCTCCACTTGTTCATCATGTTAGAGCATCAGTTAGGAGATAGCGAGGACTGTTGATGCTGAAGTTCAGAGTAGACAGTGGTTTGCTGGAAAAGCAAAACAGGAGAATCGACGTTTTGAGCATAAACCATTCATCAGGATCAGCATCAACTACCTCATTCTGCCCCTGTGTGAGTGCATTGAGGTGGGAATGGCCTCCTACTGTTCCTGTGTAAGTGACTCAAGGGACTGACTGGCTTCCTCCTCGTCCGATTGGACAGGGCCAAGGGCTTGATTGGGTTATGCCTGGTTCCAGTATGACAGCTCGATGTGCTGACTAGTGTGATGATGCTGTAGCTTTAAGAGGTTACTTTGTGCTGGTTTCTTTTACGAGAGAGATTGAATGACCGTTAGCAAGCTGGCTAGTTAGGACCACTTGAGTAAACAACTAGTGATGCCTTAGGTTTATTTTAATGCAGATGGAATGGGTACGGTCAGCTCTCACAGATTAGGATTTCTGGGTTATGGTTTCTCAGTAACATCAGAAATTATTGGGGTCTCCACCGAGTTGAAAACTTTAGTGAATGTCTCCTGGAAGCTACTCACTATGAATTTTCTCTTGGTGCTGTTTTTAAATCCAGAATTGGAGAAATATTTGTGTCATTCAGTGTCTGAATATTCCTTTTTGCCAAGGGCTGTGTTCATGTGATTTTCCAGAATTAGAACAGTTCGTTATTAATAGTTCCTAGATCTATTATTCTGTTAACTCGTCCAATATAATTACGTTATTCTAAATTCTTCTTTCTTTGGTTTTATTTCATCTATCGTGTTTACATAAATGGTGTTATGCTTCACACCGAGTTGTCTGACCAGTCACATTGCATCTGGAACAGACACTTTACATTTTCTTTAAAATAAGAAAACATTAGAGTCTCGGCTACCGCCTTCAAATATTGTCGAGGGGCTCTGGTGTGGCCCATCACACTAGAATCCTTCTCTTCCTGAGTAATAGCCTGGAGGCACTGAATGGGCTGTCCCTGTTCTTCTCCAATCATGTCAATGGGCTGAACGACTTCCTCATATTCCTGTGAAACCAGTGTGAGGTGTGGAATGAAATCTTATTTTACTGTGGCAATGTGCAGTGTCAGACAGTCTTTTATATGAATGTTACGGACTCTTTAAAAGTACAAGCCTCAATGGAGTCCATGTCTTGCTGCACATGGACACAGACCAGTTCAGGAGCTGATGGGTGCATCAAATTATTCTGAACATTGTGGAATCCTCAGTGACCATCCCCACTTCTGATCTTATGGTGGGGAGGGTGGGGGCGGGGAGATATTGATGAAGCAGCTGAAGATGTTTGTGAAGAGGAAGCTACCCTGAGGATCTCCCACAGAGGTGACCCAGGACTGAGATGATGAACATCTTCCTTTGTGCCATGTTTGACTCCAAACACTGGAGAGTTTACTTTGATTCCCATTAAGTTCAGATTTGTTAAGCTCCTTGATGTCAACAGAAGTCAACAGAAGCCTTGATATCAGGGCCAGTCATTTTTACCTGACCCCTTGTGTCAACCTCTTTTGTTCATATCAATAAGCCATGGTATAGGAGCAGCAAGGGTTTTCTTCAAACAGGTGGCATTGAATGTGAGGATTTCACTTCTCAAGGGTGTTCGGGGAGCTAGATGACTGAAAGTATTTGAAGAGGAGGTAGATGGATATTGACCTGTCAGAGAGTTGAGGGCGATGAAGAATTTGGTATGAAAGAGGATTTGAGACCAAAAGCAGATCAGCCATGATCTTAGTGAAGGGCAAGGCAGGCTTGGGGAGTGAACGACCTGCCCCTGTGTCTGATGTTCTCACATTCTGTTATTGGAAAGTTAGTGGGTGTTATTTTCATGGATGTTCTGTTATTGAATGTTGCCATCAGGGAGACCAGAGGATTTTGTGAGCCATCGCTGGGTGAGGTATGGGGGCTGTATTCATAGTGAATTTGGGTCTACACCATGACCAACAAATGGAGTACAAGTTGCAGAGAGGAGAAGGTCTGTAAAGAGAGATGAGGGGCTTCTTTCATACCCAGCCTGGGTTTTACAATTACATTTCTCAAATTAACTCAAAGCGTGTGGGACAGTCTTGAAGGGCCGAATGATCTCTGTTTCTGTGATCCAGGTTATAGAAGTTGCCTCTAAAAGCTCCTGCCTAACAGGTTTAGTGGGCTGAATGGAACACAGGAACACGGGATTGAGGGACAGGAGTGGGTCATTAGACACTTTGAGCCTTCTCCACCAGGCACTAAGATTGTGGCTGATCAGGTTGTGGTCTCACTTTCCTGTCTGCGTCCCATTATCCATGACTCAGTTCTCTGTCAAATATTTCACTAACGCAACTTTCAATCAACGTGAACTTAGAGGCATGATAAACGTCTAGTGAAGAGGATTTGGATTTGAAACGTACTTTCAGAATTTTCATCATCCCCCTTATAGAATCAGAGTCATACAGAACGGAAACAGACCCGTTAGTCCAATCTGTTCACTCCGATCATATATCAAATCTGATCCAGTCCCATTTGCCAGCATTTGACCAATATCCCTTCTCTTTCAGATAGTTTTTAAATGTGTGATTGTAACCGCCGTCACCACTTCCTCTGACAGCACTTTATGTACACACACCACTCTCTGTGTGAAACATTTATCTTCAGGTCCTTTCTAAATTATTCGCCCTCTCCCCTCCAACCTATGCTCTCCTGTTCTGCTCTCCCCTACCCTGGGGAGCAGAACATGACTGTTCAGAATATCCATGCCCCTGATGATTTTATAAACCTCTATAATGTCACCCTTCAGCCTCTGACACTCCAGGGAGAAACACCTCAACCTAATCAACCTCTCGCTAAAGCTCAAACCTCCAGTCCTGGGACATCCGTGTAAATCTTTTCTGCAGAAAACCAAGTTGTACGCAATATTCTTAAAGTGGCCTCACCAACATCCTGTACAGATACAATATGCCACCACAACACCTATACTCAATGCTCTGACTGATTAAGGCAAATTTGTAAACTGTGTTCTGTACCGCACTGTCTGCATTCGACTCCACTTTCAAGGAACAATGTACCTGCAGCTCTATGTCACTTTGTTTCACAACACTCACCAGGCCCTTACCATTAAGTGTATAATTTCTGCCCTGATTTGCCTTTCCAAAATGTGTAACCTCGTATTTATCTAAACTAAACTTCATCTGTCACTCCTTGCCCCTTTGTCCCATTGATTTGTGGTCTCGTTGTACTCTGAAATAATCTACAACACCACCATTCTGATGTCGTCTGCAAACTTACTATCTATGGTCCCAATATTTGCATCTTCTCCCCTTGTCTGCGTGAGCTTCTGAAGGGTGCTCCCGTTCCCTCCCACAGCCCAAAGCTGTATAATTCAAGTGGATTGGTCAAATAGTCCATAGTGTTCAGCGATTTTTACTTTAGGTGCACAAGTCACTGGTAACTGTAAGGGCATGGGAAGGTTACTCTTTGGAAGGTTGGTATGGACTTGTTGGGCCGAAGGGTTTGTTTGCACACTGCAGGGATTCTATAAAAATAAGAATGGTAACAATAACAGTAGAGTTTTTTTGTTTTAGCTCGTCCACGTTACTGTGATTGGGAATAATGAAGGAGAGAGAGTGCAATAGGCCGTTTCTTCTCAGGCAGATGACATTTTCTCCCTCTCTGAGTTGAATCACACAATAATGTCATTCTCTCCCAAACTGGACCATGTGAGGTCTCCTTGTACATTGTCCAAACTATGTCTCCATCACATTCCCTGTTCCATGTCGGTGCATCATTGCTGCTGTCATACACAAAGCCATACCCTGAGCAGAAAATGGTCCCAGTCGATTTGAAGGTATGTTTATATGTCCCTGCGTCATTAAAAAATAAAATGTTTAATGTATTCAGTATACATAGAACATGGAACATAGAGCAGTCCCGCACAGAACCGGCCCTTCAGCCCACGATGTTGTGCCGATCACTGATCCTCATGTATGCAACCTCAAATGTCTGTGACCACATGCATATCCAGCAGTCTCTTAAATGTCCCCAACGATCTCGCTTCCACAACTGCTGCTGGCAACGGATTCCATGCTCTCACAACTCTCTGTGTAAAGAACCGCCTCTGACATCCCCTCTATACCTTCCTCCAACCAGCTTAAAACTATGACCCCTCATGTTAGCCATTTCTGTCCTGGGAAATAGTCTCTGGCTATCAACTCTATCTATGTCTCTCATTTTCTCGAATACCTCAATTAGGTCCCCTCTCCTCCTCCTTTTCTCCAACGAAAAAAAGCCCGAGCTCAGTCAACGTCCTTTCATAACATAAGCCCTCCAGTCCAGGCAGCATCCTGGAAAGCCTCCTCTGAACCCTCTCCAAAGCATCCACATCTTTCTTATAATAGGGCGACCAGAACTGGACGCAGTATTCCAAGTGCAGTCTAACCAAAGTTTTAAAAAGCTGCAACAAGATCTCACGACTCTTAAACTGAATTCCCCTGTTAATGAAAGCCAAAACGCCGTATGCTTTCTTAACAACCCTGTCCACTTGGGTGGCCATTTTAAGGGATTTATGTACCTGCACACCAAGATCTGTCCGTACCTTCACACTGCCAAGAATCCTATCCTTAATTCTGTACTCAGCTTTCAAATTTGATCTTCCAAAATGCATCACGTCGCATTTATCCAGGTTGAACTCCATCTGCCACCTCTCAGCCCATCTCTGCATCCTGTGAATGCCCGGCTGCAGCCTACAACAGCCCTCTATACTGTCAACGACACCTCCAAAGTTTGTGTCATCTGCAAACTTGCTGACCCATCCTTCAATGCCCTCATCCAAGTCGTTAATAAAAATTACAAAGAGTAGAGGCCCAAGGACAGAGCCCTGTGGAACACCACTCACCACAGACTTCCGGGCAGAATATTTTCCTTCCACTACCACTCGCTGTCTTCTGCTGGCCAGCCAATTCTGTATCCAGAGAGCTAACACAGTGTTAAAATGAATGTTTTGTTTTAACAAATACAGAAATTGCTAGAAAAGCTCAGCAGGTCTGTCAGCATCCAGATGCCTTTTATATGATGTATTTGTACCAGCCTCCACCAATTCCTCTGGCAGCTCATTCCATACGCACACCACCCTCTGTGTGAAAAGGTGCCCCTTAGGTCTCTTCAAAACCTTTCCCCTCTCACTTTCCACCAATGTCCTCTAGTTTTGAACGCCCCTAACCTGGGGAAAAACCTTGACTACAAACCCTATCCATGACCGTTCTGATTTTATAAACCTTTACTGCTGCGAAATGTGACTTCAATCAACACGAATGGCTATACTTTCAATAATCCCGGGCCGAAGTGCTGAAATTCAACACCGACACCTGTTCTTTCTCCATCAAGTCACAATTCTAAAACCAGTTTCATCAGTTTGTTCAGATACATTAGGAGACACTTCTGTGGGATTTACACCGAGACCTTTGTGCCCGGAGGTAGAGACACGAGCACCACTCGGCAATACCCATAAAGCTGTAACATTATTCTCCTGTGTGTTTGTTCATCAGCCTGTTCTGACATGCTGTGACATACCTCTGCAACAGGCAGGACATGAATCCACACCTTCTGGTCCAGAGCTAGGAACACTAGCAAACAATTTCAGGAATTGGAATCAAACCCAGAGTCATGACTCAGAGGCAGGGACACTACCCACTACACTACTATACCCAGATTATGGGTCTCATTTTAAGGGGCAGCGTTCAGCTCGGTGTGGATTTATTATAATCAGGTTACCATTACTGAGCTACACAAAACATTTTGTTTTGTTAAACAAGTGCAAGATCGAAATTAACTATGACCATCTTTAATCGCTATTATCTGTAGTCTGCAACATCAGGGAAAGAAATCCTGCAGGCACACTCTGCCCAATGAAGGGTCTCAAATAGATATTTATTACTGAACACCAGACACGGAGAAAGACCATAATTTCTAGTCCCAAAACACCGATCAGTATAACCCAACTCTCACGTGTGTCTGCCCTCTGTCTAAAACCATGAAATGATACCAGGCCGCTGATTACTGTCCAGCCTCTCCTCCCCACTGACTGTGTCTGCAATCCGTCCCTCCTCCCTCTAACCACACAAGGCAAACCAAGCTCAGAGCCTTTGTTAAAATCAAGGCTGGAGTGTGCAGGCCTCCTGGAGAGGGGTGGGCATTTTAAAATTAAACGGGCAAGGTGAGGAGGTGGTAACATCACTCACTGGCCGAGGCGTGGCAGATGGAGTTTAGTTTGGATTAATGCAAGGTATTGGATTTGGTAAATCAACAAGAGTAGGACATATACAATTGAACGTAGGGCTTTTGGCAGTGTTGTAGAACAGAGACCTCGGCCATCAGGTATAATTCTTTAAACGTTGCATCTCATATACATAATGTGATTAAGAAGGTGTTTAACATACGTGTCTTCATTGGTCAGACCTTTGAGTATCGGAATTGGGATGTCATGTTGTGGTTGTACTGGACATTGGTGAGACCTCTCCTGGAATACTGTGTCCAGTCTGGGCATCCTGCCCACTCATTCCATAGGCACACCACCCTCTGGGCGAAAAAGCTACCCTTAGGTCACTTATAAATGTTTCCCCTCTTACAACTATGTCCTCTAGTTTTGGGCTCCACTACCCTTATAAAATACATTGACTATTCACTTTGATATTATTGATCTTGAGCTGGAGAGGGTTCAGAAGAGTTTAACCTGGATGTTGCTGGAAATGGAGGGATTGAGCTATAAGGAGAGGCTGGGTAGGCTGGGACATTTTTCACTGGAGAGTATGAGATGGAGGGGTAGCTTTGCAGAGGTTTATAAAATAATGAGGGGTACAGATAAGCTGAAGGGCTGATGTCTTTTCTCTAGAGTTGGGGATTCAAAACTGAGGGATATTTTAAGGTTGCGAGGAAGAAAGATTTACAAAAGTCAGGAGAGGTAATTATTTTAGACAGAAGCTGGCTTGTGTGTGGAATGAACTTGCAGAGCAAGTGGTGAAAACAGGGGCAGTTACAACATTTAAAGGACATTTAGATCAGTACATGGATAAGGCATCAGTTTGGATGGTGCTGTGAGCAGCTGTCCTCTCCCTCCCCCTCTCTGAATGTATCCCTGTTGGTTTTCACCCTCTGCCAATGCCGGTGCAGTGACGTGTGGAGGCCAGCAGAGGATGGCATTGCATCACTTTCAGCACCACAGAGACTGCCAGACCTGGCCCACACAGAGACACACAAATACACACACAGCAATTGTTAGGACACGGCATAGATCTCATCTGGTAATTTAAACTAAACATAAATAAATGCTCAATTCGCCTCGTAAACTGTTAAAATGTGAGTGACAGAGAACTCCCAAATTCCACTGTTTAAATAAAAACAACAATGTATTTTTTAACACAAAGTGAACTGAAAGAGACCCTCAATCTCTTAACTGCTTATTACCCGACTCCAGTTCTACAGCAATATACTGTTTCTGGGTCTGCCATCCTCTCATATCACAGGTACTTGTAAGCTGTCAATTCAGAGCAGCATTCACTCTCTCTTAAAGGTACAGTACACACTTTCAACTTCATCACATTATACCCTGATGAATATAGATAAGTGGAACCTATCCGGATTTCTCTTGCTCTGTGGTTTGTCAATATTTCATCTACTCTGCCTCGTATGTGTCAGGATTTTTGTTGCTCCACTGACAGTATGTCATTATTCGACTCTGTCCATGGGAATATATCAGTATTTCACTTGCTCACACTCGTGTGTGTGGGACAGGATTTCAGTTGTTTCATGGGGTCTGTGACACTATGACAATCTTAATGTTTGTAAATGGTACCAAACCTGCAAGAATTGTAAAGTCTCTGGAGGACAGTGTGGAACTCTAACAGGACAGTGACACGTTGGTAGACGGGGATCAATGCAGAGCAGTGTGAGGTGATGCACTTTGGTATGAAAGATAAAGAAAGTCAGTTTAAAACAGGCTGTGCCATTATAAAGGGGCTGCAGGAACAGAGAGCGCTGCGTGTATATGAGAACAGATTGTTGAAGATGTGGGGAGAGCAGTAACGATCACAGATTAGTGTCAGTATCTGAGCTGTTTACAGGGGGAGGTGAGGGAGGGAGTCTCCATGCTGCCTTCCTGGGAGGTGGTGGTGACGATGTGTTGTGAGCCCACCCTCCTGCCCCCCGAGACTGTGGGGATCCCATTTGTACCAGCTCGACACAGAAGGGAGATGGCATCAGGGCCACGGATTCTAAGTTGTGCCGGGGGGAAACGGAGCTGCCAGGGGGTTTAAAGTGAGAATTGTCCTTCACTGAACATTGCTCCTTACTCGGTCAGTGGGACGTGGATGTTTCAGAATCTCCACACGAGGTGTCCCCGTCCTTCCCCCATGGCGGAGGGAAGGGGGGTGAGGGAACGGATATCGGGCTCTCCACCACCCGGCTTGGCCCTCTCTGTCCTATTCGAGGCTGTTTCTCCTGGAATGGGAGAAAGGGAGGGAGGGATGGTGGGGGTGGGTGGCCCTGCTGTTAGTGCTGGTGCAGGTGAGGATAATGGCTAATCGTGAGGTTTTCAGAGGGAGTCTGTCGACAGTGTTGTATCCATGCAGTGTTATTGATGGGGGGGGGGGGTAAAGTGGATGGGGTGGCAGAGAGAAACAGAGAGACAGAGAGAGAGACAGAGAGAGACAGAGACAGAGAGAGAGAGAGAAGGTGCTGCATGCGGCAGTGACAGTGTTGGAGCATTAGCCTTATTCGTGGGTCGGTGCTATAACAGATATACAGTGAGTGTGAGGGAGCAGAGAGAATACAGTGACCCTTATCCTGACAGAGCAGGAAAGGTTATTGATGCTTGTCCTGCATTGCTGGACATTTCCTCAGACCGCAGAAACTGCACTGAGCTGAGTGGGGAACTCAGACCATGCTCGGTGGATCTGGTGGTGTGGTTCCCTCTGGGAAGAGAATGGTCCCCCTCTGTACTTGCACATCCACCAGGACCACCGTGCCCCTGTCGACAAACCGGGGTGTAATTACCCCTTATCTGCCATGCTCGGGGTAAACTGTACAGAGCAGCTCCAAGCTGAGAAATCTCAACCGTGTGCCCATTGGCTTTTCAAAGATAGCACCAGTGCCGGGGTCCTGGAATATCCAGGGGCACCCGGGCGACTGTGAGTCCCTCAGCCATGACGGGTGGGAGAATCGGGCTGGTATTGAATGAGCGGAACACCATGGTTGGGGGGGGGGTGGAGGTAGTCAATGAGTTTGAGTTGGATAAGATAGCACCACGAACCTAGCTTGGCCTCGTACAAATAATCTCTCTGTCACACTCAACAAAAATGGCACTGAGGCAAATTATTGTTAGAATCAGACCAGTGAGTCATCGATTCTGTTGAAACTACTCCCATTTACAAAGCTGTGGAATAAATGTTCATCCAAAACTCTCCACCATTTCACCTCACACCAATCTCCCTTTTTCCCATCTTTCCTGGGAAGACTAGCTCATGTTACAGGATGCTATGGAAGTGTCTACGTTTCAGCATTCTGAAACCAGGGGGCACATCCTTCCATGACACTGTCTCTCAGTCTCCCCACCTCTGTCTATACCCCAAACCTTACCATGTGGTGATATTTAAACTGATACCCCCGCCATCTCTCCCTGGCAGGGATGTTCACAACCACAGCACTCCCTTGTCAGTGCACAATGGAGATATGGAGCTGTAAATGGATGGGAGCTGCACATCGTGTCACTTCCAGCATGGGCTGCAAGTTTCCCCACACTGGGCAGGGATCTAACACAGTGTTACTGAGCAATGTACTTGGGGGGGTTGTACACAGTCAAATACGTGCAGGGAGTGTAACTGGTCCTGGGTTACAGATCAATGCATTGGGGTGGTGTACACAGTCCTACATGCTGGGAGGGTAACTGCTCCTGGGTTACAGATCAATGCACTGGGGTGGGGTACACAGTCCTACATGCTAGGAGGGTAACTGCTCCTGGTTTACAGATCAATGCACTGGGGTGGTGTACACAGTCATACATGCTGGGAGGGTAACTGCTCCTGGGTTACAGATGAATTCATGGGTGATCACTGCACAGGTCTCTGTGCTGGTCAGACTGTCTGGTTGAGATTTATAGATAATGCAATGATGTGGGATGTGCAGCTCCCCGTGCTGGATGGATATTTGTCCCAGGTTCACACATTAGTGCCTGCTGTGTTCTGCACAGCTCCCGGTGCTGGACAGATATGTAGCCTGTGCACAGTACATCATGATGGTGGGTGGATGGGGGGGAAAGGTGATGGACAGGTCATGGAGCTCCACGGAACGTTCTGTCCCTGACATTCTATAACTACCATTCCCCGGAACGTTCTGTCCTCGACATTCTATAACTGACATTCCCTGGAACGTTCTGTCCCTGACATTCTATAACTGACACTCCCTGGAATGTTCTGTCCCTGACATTCTACAACTGACATTCCCCGGAACGTTCTGTCCCTGACATTCTATAACTGACATTCCCCGGAATGTTCTGTCCCCAACATTCCATAACTACCATTCTCCGGAACGTTCTGTCCCTGACATTCTATAACTGACATTCCCCGGAACGTTCTGTCCCTGACGTTGTTTGTTTGTGAACGGCCGGACATCAGTGAGTTGAACAAATGATAAGATCCTGAGGGAAGAGATCCCGGTCCAGGGAGAAGGAGACACTGTTCCGAAGGTCCCTGAGACAGTTAAAGGGGTGAATATGTTTTCCCTTCGTTTACATTTCTTCATGACACAGGATCGAACACAATTTAGACCAAAATACAGAAATTCCCAAACTCTGTTTGTCTTCAGGAAACTGGGAGAGAATCCTTCAGGGCAGCAACGTTCCCACCCTCCGTATTAGGAACTGGGAAGGAGTGACCTGTGTCTGCTCTTGAGTGATCGAGTGTGTGGGAATGTTCTAGAAACCATCTGTCCTTATGGATGTGGCTCTGTGTGTTTGGGTAGGGAGGGTTTCTTGTGGTTTATGTCACATTTTTGTCAGTAATTCCGACCTTCCAATTTGTTATTCCAGCTCCAATTATTTTAATACATCCCTGAATAAAGGAACACATTTGAAAATCTCACTGGGTCCCTGGTCAAACGGGTACCTTTGCCTCCAGGCTGATGGGTAATGGGTTTGTTTTCCTTCTTCACAGTTAACGTAGTGACCATCTACATCCTGCTTTATAAAGATTGTGGATTGTCTCCATGTGTCAGACGTTACCTGGGGGCCATGGCAGCGGCGGATCTCCTGGTCATTATCCTCGACCTGATCCTGAGACACATTCCCATTGTTTATAAGGAACAGTTTTATTTCCTGTACTCCGTCCCCGTGTGTAATATCCACGCCGTCCTGCTTTATGCAGCCACTGACTGCTCTGTCTGGTTCACTGTCACTTTCACCTTTGATCGGTTTGTGGCCATTTGTTGCCAGAAGCTGAAAAGTAAATATTGCAGTGAGAAAATAGCGGCTGTGGTTCTGGGAGCAGTGACTGTGCTGAGCTGTTTAAAGAACATTTCCTGGTATTTTATTCTCATGGCTCGGTATTGGCTGGGGAACATCCCCTGGTTTTGTGATGTAACAGACGCTGTTCGCTACTCCAGTGTCTGGGTCACAATCGAGTTCCTCCACCACATTCTAACCCCGTGTGTCCCATTTCTCTTGATTCTGCTGCTCAATGTTCTCACCGTCAGACACATTTTAGTGACCAGCAGAGCGCGCAGGAGACTCCGCGCTCACACCAATGGGGACGCTCAGTCTGACACTGAAATGAGAAACCGAAAAAAATCCATCAATTTACTGTTCGTGATCTCGGCCAATTTCATCCTGTTATGGTCAACGTTAATGCTGTATTCTATATGGGGCCGGATGTATGCTATTGTGGATACCTCTCTGTATCTCCATCCCTTTGTGCAGGAATTGGGCTTCATGCTGCAGCTCCTCAGTTGCTGCACAAACACCGCGATTTATGCCGTGACCCAGACTAAGTTCAGGCAGCAGCTGAAGAATGTGCTGAAATATCCCTTCACCCAAATCCATCCATCCATCAAATTCCATCATTAATCACACCATCCGGGATATTCTCATTTCAGTTCAGTGTTTCAGTGATGGAGCAGCCTGTCACTATGGTAACAGACTGAGGGGAGCGCTGGCTTGTCCATCCTTATCCCACAGCGGGGTTACAGGGAAACATTTCAATGTTTCTCACCACTCAGGGGCCAGTGAGAAAAGGCACCATCCCACTGACTGTATCCATCACTTCCATTTTTAACCAATAAACATGTGAATTAAAGCGTGCCGAGCAGCAGAGTGACCGATGTTGTTGTGTGTCTTTGTGTTGGAGAAGCTGAGCTGGAGAGAGACAGACTCAGCCCCAAGTCCTGGTCCTCAGGGAAGGGGAGGGCACCGCGCCCTGAGCTCAGGAGCTGGGGTTAACGCCCTCTGTCACCCCACTGGGCCTGACCTCCCCATTACCTCTCCCCTACTCTTTCTCCTCAATTCTCTCTCTCTCTCTCTCTCTCTCTCTCTCTCTCTCTCAGCACAGTCTCTCTTTCTCAACCCTCTCCCTCATCCCACTCTCTCACACACACACACACACACCCAACCCCAGTTTCTCCACCTGCCTCCACTCTTCCCTCGCCCCCTCTTTCTGACTCATGCCGTCGCAGTCTCCCTCCAACAATTCCATCTCTACCCCATTTTCCCAACCTCCAACATCTCACCCCCACCCCCCACACGCAGCCTCACCCCCAAATAGCCCCAGTCTCTGGGTCAGAGGGAGAGGGAAGGACCAGGGAGACAGAGTATGTCAGAGAGGGAGGGAGGGAGGGACAGGAGGGAGAGAGATTCAGTCAGAGGGTAAGAGAGGGAGGTGGGAAGAGAGAGACACAGAGGGAGGGAGATGGAGAAGGGGGAGAGACAGAGAGACAGGGTGAGGGAGGGAGAGAGAGAGACGGGAGGAGATAATGAGAGAGAGGGGCGAGAGAGAGAGTGAGAATGAGAAAGGGGCGAGGGAGGGGGCAAGAGAGAGAAAGAGACACAGAGAGAGGGGCGACGAGAGAGAGAAAGGGGGCAAGAGAGATAGGGGAGGCGAGAGATAGAGACAAAAAGACAGGGCAGAGAGAGAATGAGGGAGCGAGGGAGAGACAGGGGTTGGGAGATGAGGGCAAGAGAAAGTGGGATGGCTAGAGAGAGAGATAGAGGAGGGAAGAAAGAAAGATAGAGGTGGGAAGAGAGAGAGTGTCGAGAGAGGGAGGAGAGAGAGAGAGAGAGAGAAATGGTGCTGGCGTAGAAGAAGGGCATAAATGAGAGACGGGTGTGTGAAAGGGTGAGAGAGCGAAGGAGGGGTGCGAGAGAGAGGGAGGAGTGAGAGAGAGAGAGAGAGGAGGGGTAAGAGAGAGGGAAGGGTTGAGAGAGAGGGAGGGAGGGGGCGGGCGAGAGAGAGAGGGAAGGGGCGAGAGAGAGGGGGTGCGAGAGAGAGAGAGGGAGAGGACGAGAGAGACAGGGGGCGAGAGAGAGACAGGGAGGGGGCGAGAGAGAGACAGGGAGGGGGGGTCAGAGAGGGAGTGGGCGATAGAGAGAGAGGGAAGGAGCGAGAGAGAGAGAGGGAGGGAGTGAGAGAGCGGGAGGGGAGAGAGAGAGAGGGAGGGCGTGAGAGAGGGGGATGGGGTGAGAGAGAGAAAGGGATGTGGTGAGAGAGAGAAAGGGATGGGGTGAGAGAGAGGGAAGGGGGCGAGAGATAGGGGGTGAGAGACAGAGGGAGGGAGGGGTGGCGAGAGATAGAGAGAGAGAGGGGCGAGAGAGAGGGAGGGGGCGAGAGAGAGAGGGAGGGAGCGGGGGGCGAGAGAGAGAGAGAGGAAGGGGGCAAGGGAGAGAGGGAGGGGGTGAGAGATAGAGTGGGAGGGGCCGAGAGAGAGGGAGAGGTCGAGAGAGGGGGCTAGAGAGAGAAGGAGGGGGGCCATAGAGAGAGAGAGAGAGAATGAGGGGCCGAGAGAAAGAGGGAGGGGGCGAGAGAGAGGGAGGGAGGGGTTGAGAGAGAGGGGGAGGGGGTGAGAGAGAACAAGACGGAAGGGGGCACGAGAGAGAGGGAGGAGGCGCAAAAGATGGGGGCGAGAGAGAGAGGGGTCGGGCGAGAGAGAGGGGGTGGGGGGTGAGAGAGAGAGGGCGGCAAGAGAGGGGGGGTCGTCATTCAGAGTGAGAGTGGCGAGAGAGAGGGAGGGGCGAGAGAGAGTGGGAGGGGTGAGAGAGAGAGAGACGGAGATGGGATGAGAGAGAGAAGGTGGAGGGGTGTGAGAGAGAGAGGGAGGGGATGAGAGAGTGAGGGAGTTGGGCGAGAGAGAGAGGGAGGGGGCGAGAGAGAGACAGGGAGGGGCGAGAGAGGCAGGGAGGGGGCGAGAGAGAGACAGGGAGGAGGCGAGAGAGAGACAGGGAGGGGGTGATAGAGAGAGAGGGAGGGAGCGAGCGAGAGAGAGAAAAGAAGGGAACGAGAGAGATGGAGGGAGCAAGCGAGAGAGAGGGAAGGAGTGAGAAAGATGGAAGGGAGAGAGAGAGAGAGGGGGTGAGAGAGAGAAAGGGATGTGGTGAGAGAGAGAAAGGGATGGGGTGAGAGAGAGGGAGGGGGCGAGAGAGAGAGGGAGGGGGCAAGAATGAGAGAGGGAGGGGGCGAGAGAAAGAGAGAGGGAGGGTGGAAAGAGAGAGAGGGAGGGGTGAGAGAGAGGGTGGAAAGAGAGTGAGGGAGTTGGGCGAGAGAGAGAGGAAGGGGGCGAGAGAGAGAGGGAGGGGGGCGAGAGAGAGAGGGAGGGGGTGAGAGAGAGGGAGGGAGGGAGGGGAATGAGAGAGGGTGGGAGTGTGGCGAGAAAGAGAGAGGGAGGGGTGCGAGATAGGGAGGGGGCGAGAGAGAGACAGGGGAGGTGAGAGAGAGGGAGATGGACGAGAATGAGAGGGTGGGGGTGAGATAGACGCGGAGGGGAAAAGAGAGAGAGGGTGGGGGAAAGAGAGAGGGAGGGAGAGGTGCGAGAGAAAGATAGGGCAGGGGACGAGAGAGAGAGAGGGATGGGGTCAAGATAGAGAGAGAGGAAGGGGGCGAGAGAGAGGGAGGGGGCGAGAGAGAGAGGGACGTGGGCGAGCGAGGGAGGAGGGGGCGAGAGAAAGAAGGAGGGGGCGATAGAGAGAGTGAGGGGGCGAGAGAGAGGGGGCGAGAGAGAGGGGGCGAAAGAGAGAGGGGAGCGAGAGAGAGAGAGAGAGAGAGAGGTCGAGAATTAGAGCGCGAGGGAGCGAGATAGAAAGAAAAAGGGGCGAGAGAATGTGGGAGGGGCGCAAGAGAGAGGGAGGGAAGGAGGGGGAAAGCGAGAGAGAAAAAAGGCGGTGAGAGAGAGAGGAAGTGGTGGCGAGTGAGAGCGCGGGAGGCGCTGAGAAAGAGAGGTAGGGGCGAGAGAGAGGGGAAGGGGGCGAGAGAGAGGGGGCGAGAGAGAGTGGGGGAGGGGGCGAGAAAGAGTGGGACGGGGCAAGATAGAGGAACATGAGTGAGAGAGAGAGGGAGGGTGGTGAGAGAGAACGAGGGGGAGGGTGCGCGAGAGAGGGGTTGCGAGAGAGAGCGAGGGTGCGGGCGAGACAGGGAGAGGGTGGGGGCAAGAGAGACGGGGGCGAGAGAGAGAGAGAGGGTGGCGAGAGAGAGAAAGAGGGAGAGGGGCAAAAGAAAGGGAGGGGGCGAGAGAGAGAGAGGGAGGGGACGAGAGAGAGGGGAGGGGGTGAGAGAGAGAGGGAGCGGGCGAGAGAGAGAGGGAGGGAGGGGGCGAGAGAGAGTGGGCGGGGGCGAGATAGAGAGGAAGGGGGTGAGAGAGAGAGAGGGACAGGGCGAGAGAGAGAGGAAGGAGGCGAGAGAGAGAGAGGAAGGGGGCGAGAGAGAGAGGAAGGGGGTGGGAGAGAGGGGTGCGAAAGAGAGAGGTGTTGAGAGAGGGAGGGGGCGAGAGAGAGAGGGGGAGGGGAGCGAGAGAGAGAGGGAGGGGGCGAGAGAAAAAGAAAAAGGGGGCGAGAGAGAGTGGGAGGGACGTGGGAGAGAGGAAGGTAGGGGGAGAGAGAGAGAGAATAAAAAGGAGTGGGGCAAGTGAGAGCGTGGCAGGTGGCGAGAAAGAGAGGGAGGGTGCGAGGGGAGGGGGTGAGAAAGTGTGGGACGTGGCGAGAGAGAGGGAGCGAGAGAGAGGGGAGGGAGACGAGAGGAAGAGAAAAATGGGGGAGAGAGAGTGAGGGGGCGAGAGCGAGAGGGAGGGGGTAAGAGAGAGAGGGACGGAGGAGGGAGAGAGAGGAACGGGGTGAGAGAGAGAGGGAGGGAGCAGGTGAGATAGGGATAGGGCGGGTGACGAGAGAGAGGGATGGGGGCAAGATAAAGAGAGAGAGGGAGGGGGCGAGAGAGAGAGGGAGGGGGTGAAAGAGAGAGGGGGCAAGAGAGAGAGGAAGGGGGTGCGAGAGAAAGAGAGGGGGCAAGAGAGAGAGGAAGTGGGTGCGAGAGAGAGGGAGAGAGAGAGAGAGGCGAGAGAGAGGGGGGAAGAGAGAAAGGGAAGGCACGAGAGAGAGAGGGGGAGGGGGCAGGTGAAAGAGAGAGATGGACTGGGCGAGAGAGAGGGTGAGAAGGGGCGAGAGGGAGGGAGGGGGGTGAGAGAGAGAGAGGGAGGGTGATAAGAGAGAACGAGAGGGAGGGGGCCCGATAGAGTGTTAGGGGGTGCAAGAGAGAGGGGTGGTGAGAGAGAGTGAGGGTGCGGGCGAGACAGCGAGAGGGTGGGGGCGAGAGAGAGAGAAGGAGTGGATGAGATAGAGATGAAGGGGGCGAGAGAGAGAGAGGGAGTGGGGCGAGAGACAGAGGGATGGGTGCGAGAGAGGGAGAGGTCGAGAGAGAGAGGGCGGGGGCGAGAGAAAGAGGGACTGGGTGAGAGAGAGTGGGCGGGGCGAGCAAGGGAGGGAGGGGGCGAGAGAGAGAGGGAGGGGACGGCGAGAGAGAGAGGGAGGGAGTGAGAGAGAGAGGGAGGGGGTGCTAGAGAGAGGGAGTATAGCGAGAGAGAGAGGGAGGGGACGGCGAGAGAGAGAGGGAGGGAGTGAGAGAGAGAGGGAGGGGTGCGAGAGAGGAAAGGGGTGAGAGAAAGAGGGACTGGGCGAGAGAGCGGGCAGGGGAGAGAGTGGGAGGGAGGGTCGAGAGAAAGAGTTGACAAGAGAGAGAGAGGGAGGGGGCGAGAGAGAGAGAGAGAAAGGGGGCGAGAGAGATAGAGGGAGGGGGCGAGAGAGAGAGGGAGGGGGCGAGAGAGAGAGAGGGGTGAGAAATAAAGGAAGTGGGGCGAGAGAGAGAGGGAAGGCACGACAGAGAGAGGGAGGGGAGCAGGGGAGAGAGAGAGATGGACTGGGTGAGAGAAAGAGAGGGAGGAGGGGCGAGAGAGAGGGGGAGTGGGTGCGAGAGAGGGAGAGGTCACGAGAGAGAGGGCGGGGGCGAGAGAAAGAGGGACTGGGCGAGAGAGAGAGAGGGCGGGGGGCGAACGAGGGAGGGAGGGAGTGAGAGAGAGAGGAAGGGGTGCGAGAGAGAGGGAGTGGGCGAGAGAGAGAGTGTGGGCGAAAGAGGAGGCCGAGAGAGAGAAGGAGGGGGGCAGGCAAGAGAGAGAGATGGAGAGGCGATAGAGAGAGGGAGGCGGCGAGAGAGAACGAGAGGGAAGGGGGCACGAGAGAGAGGGAGGGACTTAAGAGAGAGGGGGCAGCCGAGAGAGCGGGTGGGGGCGAGAGAGAGAGGGGGGCAAGAGTGAGAGGGAGGGGGCGACAGGGAGAGAGGGAGAGGGGCGAGAGAGAGAGGGAGTGGGTGCGAGAGAGGAAGAGGTCAAGAGAGAGAGGGCGGGGGCGAGAGAAAGAGGGACTGGGCGAGAGAGAGAGGGCGGGGGGCGAATGAGGGAGGGAGGATGCGTGAGAGAGAGGGAGTGGGCAAGAGAGAGAGAGAGGGTAGCGAGAGAGAGAGAGGGAGGGGGTGAGAGAGAGAGGAAGTGGGCGAGAGAGAGGGGGGAGGGGGCGAGAGAGAGGGGGGAGGGGGCGAGAGAGAGAGGGAACAAGAGAGAGACAGGGAGGGGGCGAGAGGGAGAGAGGGAGTTGGGGTGAGAGAGAGTGTGTGGAGGGGTGCGAGAGAGAGGGAGCGTGGCGAGAGAGAGAGGGAGGGGTCGAGAGAGAGGGAGTGGGTCGAGAACGAGAGGGAGGGGGCGAGAGAAGGAGGGGGCGAGAGAGACAGGGAGGGGGCAAGAGAGAGAGAGAGAGTGGGAGGGGGAGAGAGTGAAAAGGAGGGGGCGAGGGAAAGAGAGAAAGACGGGGCGAGAGCCGGTGGGGCGAGAGAGGGAGGGACTGGGGAGAGAGCGAGAGGGACGGGGGCGAGAGAGGGAGGGGGCGAGAGAGAGAGAGAGGGAGGGGGCGAGAGAGAGAGAGAGAGTGAGGGGGCGAGAGAGAGAGAGTGAGGGGGCGAGAGAGAGAGAGAGAAAGGGGGCGAGAGAGATAGAGGGAGGGGGCGAGAGAGAGAGGGAGGGGGCGAGAGAGAGAGAGGGAGGGGGCGAGAGAGAGGAGAAGGCAGGTGAGAGAGAGAGAAGGACTTTGCGAGAGGGAGAGAGGTAGGAGAGGCGAGAGAGAGAGGGAGCGGATGAGAGAGAGGGAGGGTGGTGTGAGAGACGAGAGGGAGACGGCGCGAGAGAGAAGGTGGATGAGAGAGATCGAGGGGGCGGGCGAGACAGAGAGAGGGTGGGCGCGGGAGAGAGAGAGGGAAGTTGGCGAGAGAGAGAGGGAGATGGGCGAGAGGGAGATGGGCGAGAGAGAGAGAGAGGGAGGGGGTGAGATACAGACGGAGGAGTTCGAGAAAAAGAGGTAGTGGGGCGAGAGGGAGAGGGAGGGGGGCGAGAGTGACGGGGAGGGGGTGTGAGAGTGAGAGGGAGGGGGCGAGAGAGAGAGTGAGGGGAAGGCGGCGAGAGAGGGGGTGTGAGAGAGAGTTGGGGTGGGGGCGAGAAAGAGGGGACAGTTGAGAGATAGAGAGGGACGTGAGCGAGAGAGAGTGATGGGGACGAAAGAGAGGGATGTGCGAGAAAGACAGGAAGGGCGAGAGAGAGAGAAGGAGGGCGAGAGAGTGAGGGAGGAGCGAGAGAGAGAGTGGT